>NW_011494753.1:9553341-9599536 GCF_000754665.1 Bison bison bison | reverse complement strand
AGCTAAAACTCCAATACTTTGGCCACCTCATGCGAAGAGTTGACTCATTGGAAAGGACTCTGATGCTGGGAGGGATTGGGGGCAGGAGGAGAAGGGGACGACAGAGGATGAGATGGCTGGATGACATCACTGACTCGATGGACAGGAGTTTGAGTGAACTCTGGGAGTTGGTGATGGACAGGGAGGCCTGGTGTGCTGCGATTCATGGGGTTGCAAAGAGTCGGACATGACTGGGTAACTGAACTGAACCCATAAACATAATGGACAAATTTGCTAAGGTATATCTGTGTAGAGCCAGTTGGATTTGATATGTGCATATGGATCATTCCGTTTCAGATTATGGAAACTGCAAGAATTCAGGTGGGAAACGTAACACTGCAAGGAGTAATTAACATTTTGATGGATGTAGAACCTCCTAGCTGATTCTCTACAGTTACCTTAAGGTGCTAAAAGCTTGGGTTTAAATTATGCTACTTCAGAAATCCTTTATTTCAATATAATATTGATGTATTAGTCATGGGTTAATCTTCAGGGTAAAAGGCATTTTAGTCAGCATATTGTGTGGAGGTTTGTTTAATTTTAGAGTAACAAACCCAGAAGGAGATTCTCATCACAGTGAAACTGAGAACACCGGTCTAGAGCACAGTGAGGGTTGGTGTGGGAAAGGGTTTAGGAGAAAGACCCTGGCTGTCCATAGACACTTGGGTTGCTCCCATCTCTTGGCCATTGTGAAAAGTGCAACTTTGATATGGGTGTTTGTTAGATATTTTTAAGAGAGTAAATCTTTTTTCTTTCTTGTGTGGCTTGATTTTTTAAACATTTAGATTTTTGATCCCATTTGAGTCTTATCCTGGATTATGATAGGAAGTATGGACCCAACTGTATCTTTTTTACCCAGTGATTCTATTTTGTTTCAATGACACCTATTAAAACTTTATTGTTTCCCAATGGTTTGAGAATTGTTCACCATATACTAAATTGGGCCTTGTTTAGAATTTCAGTTGTCCCTTTGGTCTGCCTGTCCAACTCATCCTTCTCACACCAATGGCACGTGGTTTTGGGGTACACTTTAATACCTAGTGTGGAGTCTCTTTAATAGTCTAGTGGGTAGAGAATAGAAAGCCCTACTCTGGGGAGAGGTAGGTCCTTCCATCCCTCCCCAGGCTGTGGGTAGAGGGGACATGGAGGAATGGGTGGCTTGGAGGAGGGAAGAAGCTCCTGCTGACCCCAGGACGGTAGGAATAGGGATTCACTTGTCCTGGGAAAGAGACCCCATCTTCCTCGACAAAGCTCACTCTCATTCCTGGCACACTTTGTTGTGTACAAATAATGTTTAATGAACACATTAGAAATCAGTCATTTCCACTCCAGACTAGGACATTTATTAAGGCTCTGGGAACTGCCCTGGAGCTGGGCTCTGCCCCAGAGAAGGAGAGTCAGTCTCATGGGATGTCACTCTGGTCTCCACTCTTGGAAGCGTCTCATTGTTCTCCTTATCCAGGGCAGGAAGCTGGAAATTCTGGTGAAGACTGCTGGAGGGGTCCCCATCCTGTCTCCGTAGGAGACAACGCCCTGGGCCACATTGCTGCACACGAGGGGGCCACCGGAGTCCCCCTACAGGCAGAGGAGGGAAGGGACACTCAGTTTCCCAGGACTCCCCACTCCTGTTGCCCTCTGCCAACCCTCAGAGAAGACGGGGGTTGAGGGGAGCTCCTTCCAGTGCTGGCTGTGTGTGAGATGGGAGGATGGTGGGGTGCAGAAGAAAAGCTTCTGAATTTTCCCGTCACTGGGCTTCAGCCCTGACTGTGGTTGCTTCTCCAGCCCAACCCAGGTCAAGGTACCTCACCGGCCCCAGGAAAACACTGCACGTGAACATCCTGCGTGTCTGGTACTTCTCCTATTCCCCCAGACACCAGATGGATGGGGAAAAGCCCCCCTCCCCACCCCACGTCACTTTGGTGTGGATCCCAGGCTGCAACCACAGAGATGGAATCTGTCCCCACTGCCCATTGTGCCCAGGGCCCCCTGTCTTGGGCACACCCTACATTGTCTTACCAGGAAAGTGGACTTCCCCTCTCTTGGGTCCCCTACACAGATCTGCTTTTGGCCAGTGTAGAAATCGAAGCGACTGTGACACTCTCCATCCCTCTGAATTGTCAGCTGCACCTCCTGGAGTGTGATTGCTCTCCTGTGCAGTCTGGTGAGGCCCCAGCCGGCCACGGTGCACTGGGTCCCAGGGCTCAGCATTTCCTCTGTCTGAGGCAGAGCTACCAGCCTCACAGCTTCATTCTGTCTGGCTCTGTTTGCCAGCTGGCAGGAAGTGTGCAGGCATTCAGGGACTGTATGCTCATCCCATGCCCACCACCACCCTGGGAGTCAGCCCTGATTCCCCCTCCATGGTCCCAGGACACATGAAGCCCCCCAAGCTGGGAGAGAGCCACCCAGTTGAAGAACCAAAGGGTCGGTACCTGCAGTAACATGATGTCGTTCTGGTTGTTCCGCTGATTGTATCTGGGGTGGGGGATGGGTCTGAGAACAGGGATGCGCTGCTGCGTCCATTCAGAAGCGGTGACACTGTGGATCCCCAAGATGACATTTATTTGGCTGCAAAGGAAAGGGAGCCTAGAGGTAGGTTTGAGCTTCAGGAACTGCAGTCCCCGATACAAGTCGAGTGACTGCCCAGGGTAGCGAGACCTCAGCCAAGGGAACCAAGGGACAGGAGGGCTCTGGGGCTGAACTCTGTGCCTTAGGCCTCCCCTTGAGATGGGGGGTGGTGGGAAATTCAATGAACTTAAATTTTGCCTCCCCTACAAGAAGTTGAAAAAGAGCTTGAATTCACAATTTGAGCCCCATGGTGTGGGGCTCCCCTCTTAATCTTTCTGATCAGACCCTCCTTTCTATCCATTCACACAGGCCTTCTCTTGGTCTTTTTTCACCTATTCATTGCTAGAAACCTGCCTTCAATGGCTCCTCTCATGAACTCTTCTGGATCTGCTTTGCAGGTGCCTAGAAGCTCTTTACGGAGAAGGCAATGGCACCCTACTCCAGTACTCTTGCCTGGAAAATCCCATGGATGGAGGAGCCCGGTAGGCTGCAGTCCATGGGGTGGCTAAGAGTCAGGCACAACTGAGCAAGTCGACTTCCCTTTCACTTTTCACTTTCACTCACTGGAGAAGGAAACGGCAACCCACTCCAGTGTTCTTGCCTGGAGAATCCCAGGGACGGGGTAGCCTGGTGGGCTGCTGTCTGTGGGGTCGCACAGAGTTGGACACGACTGAAGTGACTTAGCAGCAGCAGCAGCAGCAGAAGCTCTTTAATTTCTCACCTTCCCAAGCAGCGAGCTGCTGTCATCACGAAGTCTTCACGTACCAGGAACCCCCCACAAATGGTCGGACCTGCTGGTGTCAGGGTCTGAATATATGCCATGTAGGGGTGGGAATGGGGCCTGGCCTCTCGGCCTCCGATGATCTGCCCTGGAAGGAAGCACTAGGATTATCTCTGCACTGGCGGGTGTGTGGACATTGGCTTGGTGGCTCCAGAAAGACTGGAAGTTGGGGAGCAGGAGAGATGAGCAGGGGCAGGGTGAGCTGGTGGTTGGTGAGAATGGGGTCTGCAGGGTGCAGAACTGGGGGAGGCTCCAGGATCCTGCAGAAAGTGCTGCTGGCTCTCCATCCAGCCTCAGCACCCTCCCACCTGCCCAGAAGGCAAGGCCAGCTGCGGCCTCCCTCACAGGAGGGTTTCTCTGCTGTGGGGATGGCAAACCCAGAGCCCTCTGGCGCCGCCTCTCCCTGAAGTTCTGTGGCACTTTCTTCCTCAGGGAACTTTCCAGATCCCTGTGAGTCCAGCTCATGAATTTAAGGATCTAGAGATGGGCTGATGGGTCCACTATCGCTGTATCTTGATCTCCTAGGCTCTGAAACAGGGGCTGCAACTGAGTTCAAAGAGCACATTTATATAGCCAGTACTTTGGCCACCTCACGTGAAGAGTTGACTCTTTGGAAAAGACTCTGATGCTGGGAGGGATTGAGGGCAAGAGGAGAAGGGGACGACAGAGGATGAGATGGCTGGATGGCATCGCTGACTCGATGGATGTGAGTTTCAGTGAACTCTGGGAGTTGGTGATTGTCAGGGAGGCCTGGTGTGCTGCGATTCATGGGGTCGCAAAGAGTCGGACACGACTGAGCGACTGATCTGATCTGATGTGCCAGGGTAGTTCTGAGAGCTTTATGTACACCACATCACTTAAACTCTCATGCGACTCTCCAGGTAGGCCTGATAGAATTCCTGCCCTCAGCATCTGAAGCTGGAAACGGTGGACTCATGCAAGCTGCCCAGTGATACAGAGCTAGCAAGTGTCTGGGTGGTCTGCCTTCAGAGTCTATCGGGTGGAGTTGGGCTCCTGAGGGTGGGAATGGTCACTCACCTGCCCGAGCCCTGGGGGACAGGAGAAAGGCCACGAGGAGCAGGAGCGGCCACATCTTCCCGGCGAGGCTGCCCAGCAGTTGCTGCCCCTGCTTCCTCCTGCCAGACTTTGAGCCCCTGGGAGAGGAAGCAAAGGTGAAGGTGGGGGTTTGAGGGTGGGGGTGGGGGCTCGAGCATCCACAGTCCCATTCTCCTGCTGCTGTGATCAGTTTCATCACCCAGAGCTGCCCAAGAGGCTTGCCCACCAACTGCCAGGGACCTGGGGGAAGGCAGTAACCGAAGCCTTCAGTGCAATAGCGCGCACAGCTGCTGAGTCAGTGCTGGCCACAGAAATGGGAACCCAGGGCACTGGGGAGGAGGCTGGGTGTCCCAGAACCCCTAACCCATCAAATTCAGTAAAGTCCTCACAAGCATCAAGGCTGGGACCTGTCTATTTCCTCCTTCTCCCTCAGGGCATGGAACCTGCATGTCTTCACCCCCTGGTCCTGAGCCCCACCCAGAGTTGTCCAGCACACTGAGTAGCTCTGTTCCTGGGTGGGTGGAGGGCACTGCCAGAGAAAGAAAAGGGAAGAATGAGGCTCTGCCACTGACCATTTCTCTCTCGGGTCACTTGAGCCCCCAGTAAACTCTCAGTGCATCTCGACACTGGGGAAGGCTTCTATTTTTCTGCTTCCTACTGAGCTGAGTGTTTTTGTGTTCCAGAAGCTTCCCTGCCTGCAGAGAAAGCCCAGTGACTTGATTTTGTTGACAGCCATCAGACCCTGGGGAAAAACATCTCAGATCCTATTCATCCATGATAGACCCATCAACCTAAACCCGTCTCTGCTCCACGGGTGCTGGCACCTAAGGAGGTAGCTCACTGCTGTGCTACCTGTGACACCTGAAGAAGTGGACACTCAGCATTGAGAGAGAGGGATGGCAGAGTTCTGTAGAGTAACACAGGGGGCTGCTGCTGCTAAGTCACTTCAGTCGTGCCTGACTCTGTGCGACCCAATGGATGGCAGCCCACCAGGCTCTTCTGTCCCTGGGATTCTCCAGGCAAGAATACTGGAGTGGGTTGCCATTTCCTTCTCCAATGTATGCATGCATGCTAAGTCGCTTCAGTCGTGTCCAACTCTGTGCGACCCTATGGACAGCAGCCCGCCAGGCTCCTCTGTCCACGGGATTTTCTAGGCAAGAATACTGGAGTGGGTTGCCATTTCCTTCTGCTAGACACTCTTAAAAATACTTGGAAGACTCTGTGTTGGCACAGAAAGCCCTACAATACAGTAAATGTTTGCAAAAATTTCAGAATTGAAAACCAATAGAGTTCTCAGCCTTTTATGGATTGTGATAAGCCCACTTGAAAAATCTTATGAAAGTTAAGGATCCTCTCCCCATATACAAATATACATAGCTTGGCGCTTATTCTCAAAGCTGCAAAGAACTTCATTCTGTCCCTATTACATTGTAAATGATTGCAACCTCATGAAATTTCCTTATGCATCTCAAAAAGATACTTTACTTAGTGCCTTTGGGTAATTTTAATTTATTGTTATGTAAGCTTTTTAACTGTTTATTTTGTTTTTAAAATGTTACTCTAATTTAAACTAAGGGGAAAGTATAAAGAACAGAGAGTCCATGTGCAAAAAGGGAAGTAAAATATATGCTCCTAACAATCTGGGTAGAGAGATGTTTAGGGATTTCATTAACAGTGACTAGGATTTCATGCCAATCTTCCCACCAAAACCAACCCCAAACACACTTGTTTAAAATGTATGGAAACCTTAAAAGCCTTGAAGAACTCCCAATGCAAGAGTTATTATTAGGTTAAAACAGAAGGAATAATGGGAATCAAGACAGGTAGCTCTATTTCTCTGAGAGAATTTGCTAAATCCACAGAATTTGAGCTTCTGTTTGAAGAGCACCTAAAATGATGGTGTAGAAATCAAAGATCACGAGGTCTAGTCTAGACAGACAGGTCTAGTCAAACCGTCCCTGCAATAAGCTGTGAACTTAAAAGGCTACATGCTCAAATTAACAAAAAAGAGGTATTGAGTTAGTAATTGCAAATAATTTCTTGAAAGTTTGCAATTACCTGGACTTTTTAATGGACTCTCAAGCCTTGAACTTCTGTTATTGTACTTATGGATTGTGTTCCAAAGTACCTGGCAGAATCTATGGCAAATCTAGAAGAAATTCACTTATCTTCAAAATTCGAATTATACCTAAAAAGTTATTTTTCAAGTACAGTGACAAGCATATAGCCAAATACAAACAGCTCAGCAAACACATAAGGATACAAGACATCATGACTAAGAAATAGTAAATAACAAAAGAGGGAAAAACCCTTTAGTTTTTAAGATAATATTATCAGTATAATATAGATGTCTCCTTTTACAGCTATTAGCATTTCCCTCATATATTGAGGTCCTCCTCTGTTGGGTGGATATATATTTACAATTGTTATATTTTCTTTGTAGATTGATCTCTTGATCATTACGCAGTGTCCTTCTTTGTCTCTTGTAACAGTCTTTATTTTAAAGTTATTTTGTTTGATATGAGTTTTGCTACTCCAACTTTCTTTTGACCTCCATTTGCATGGAACACCTTTTTCTATCCCCTCACTTTCAGTCTTTATATGTGCCTGTATCTGATGTGGGTCTTCTGTAGACAACGCATATATGGGCCTCATTTTTGTATCCATTCAGCAAGTCTGTGTCTTTGTTGGAGCATTTAAAGCTTTTAGAGTTAAGGTAATTATTGATATGTATGTTATTGCCATCTTGTTAATTGTTTTGGATTTGTTTTGGTAGATCTTTTTCCTTCCCTCCCTCTTTGGTTCTCTCTTCTTGTGATTTGATGATTATGTTTAGTATCATGTTTGGATTTGTGTGTGCGTGTCTACTGTAGGTTTGGTTCCCATGAGGTTTTGATGCACAATATTGTTTTAAGTTGCTGATCTCTTAATTTCAAATGCATTCCCAATATCCTGCATTTGTGTACTCTCCTCTTTTCATGATTGCTGGTTTGGACGTCATATTTGTGTGTGGATGTTTTCCTGTCTTTGCTGTATGTTTGTCTTAACCGGTGGGCTTTCCCATTCATAATTTTCTGGTTTCTGGTTCTGGCCTTTTATTTCACCTAGAGAAGTTCCTTTAGCATTTGTTGTAAAGATGGTTTGGTGGCGTTGGCTTCTCACAGCTCTTCCTTGTCTGTGAAGCTTTTGATTTTTCCACCAAATCTGAATGAGAGCCTTGCTGAGTAGAGCATTCTTGGTTACAGGTTTTCCCGTTTCATCACTTTAAATATACTGTGCGATTCCCTTCTGGCCTGCAGAGTTTCTACTGAAAAATTAGCTGATAATGGTATGGGGTTTCTTTGTATGTTATTTGTTGCTTTTCCCTTGTTGCTTTTAATATTTTCTCTTTGTCTTTAATTGTTGTCAATGTGATTAATATGTGTCTCTCTGTGTTCCTCCTTTGGCTTACCCTGTAGGGGACTCTCTGTGCTTCCTGTAGCTGAGTGAATGTTTCTTTTCCCATATTAGGGAAATTTTCAGCTCTTATCTCTGCAAATATTTTCTTAGGTCCTTTCTCTCTCTCTCCTCCTCATAATGTGAATTTTGGTCTCTCAGGCTGTCCTCATTTCTTTTCATCCTTTTTTCTTTCTTCTGTTCTGCAACAGTGATTTCCACCAATCTGTCTTTCAGTTCATGTATTCATTCTCCTGCCTCATTTATTCTATTGATTTCTTCTAGTGTATTTTTCATTTCAGTCACTGTATTGTATTGTTCAATAATTATATTGTACTGTATTGTTCATCTCTGTTCTTTAAATCTTCTAGATCTTTATTAAACATTTCTTGGAGAAGCAGCTGCAACGCTGAGCGGAGGAGGCAGGAACCCGAAGGCAAGCAGGAGCTGCGTGGGGACCATGGCCGGGATCACCACCATCAAGGCGGTGAAGCGCAAGATCCAGGTTCTGCAGCAGCAGGCCGGTGATGCAGAGGAGAGGGCCGAGCGCCTCCCGCGGGAAGTGGAGGGAGAAGGACGGGCCTGAGAACAGGCTGAGGCTGAGGTGACCTCCTTGAACCTTAGGATCCAGCTGGTTGAACAGGAGCTGGACCGAGCCCAAGAGCGCCTGGCCACTGCCCTGCAAAAGCTGGAGGAAGCTGAGAAAGCTGCTGATGAGAGCGACAGAGGTATGAAGGTTATTGAAAACTGAGCCTTAAAAGATGAAGAAAAAATGGAACTCCAGGAAATCCAACTCAAAGAAGCTAAGCACATTGCAGAAGAGGCAGACAGGAAGTATGAAGAGGTGGCTCGCAAGTTGGTGATTATTGAGGGAGACTTGGAGCGCACAGAGGAGCGAGTCGAGCTGGCAGAGTCCCGTTGCCGAGAGATGGATGAGCAAACCAGACTGATGGACCAGAACCTGAAGTGTCTGAGTGCTGCCGAAGAAAAGTACTCTCAAAAAGAAGACAAATATGAGGAAGAGACAAAGATTCTTACCGATAAACTCAAGGAGGCAGAGACCTGTGCTGAGTTTGCTGAGAGATCAGTAGCCAAGCTGGAAAAGACAGCTGATGATTTGGAAGATAAACTGAAATGCACCAAAGAGGAGCACCTCTGTACACAAAGGATGCTGGACCAGACTGCTTGACCTCAATGAGATGTAGAGCACCCCAGCCCCGCCCTGCCGCTGCTCCTCCCTCTCACCCCGACTCCGCTGGGGCCAGCCTGCCCGAAGCTGACCTTTAAACTGAGGGCTGATACTTTAACTGGAAGGCTGCTTTCTCCTTTCGCCACCTCTCCCACCCCCCTACTCCTGTGTCCTTTTCGCCAAACTGTCTCTGCCTCTCCCCAGAGATTCCAGTTGGGCTAGAGGCTGAGCACCTCTGGGAACAACGTTTAAGGGAATGTGAGCACAATGCAAAGTGTCTTTAAAAGCATGTTGTGATGTACACATTTTGTAATTACCTTTTTTGTTGTTGATGTAACAACCATTTGTAAAAAAACATTCCAGATAATTCCATAGTTCTGAAGCAGCAGTCTAATCCCTTTCTCACTTTTGGAAGGTAACATTTCAGCTTAATGCATATTGCCTTCTCCAGAGAGAAAGGGAAAAGATTTGGGCCTGCCTTACTGAGTGCCTAGCAGCCCAGAGAAAGGCTCCATTTGGGGAAACCTCATTGCTCTGTAAAAAGTACCTGCCAAACCAGAAAGATGATTCCAGGAGGAGTTAGCCAAAAAAAAAAAAAAGTGCTGTTCAGGTTTTCAGCTTTAAATTTGGACAACCTTTTTTTTTTCTTTTTTCATCAGAAGTGACCAAACAATTAAGATGGTGAAACCTCTGAGACCAAATCCTTGTTGCAGCTCTACCCTGTTCCCAACTGCTCACAGGATGGATCATGTGCCCCTTATATTGAAGTGACCGCTCATTTGCTCTCCTGCCTCCTTGAAAGAAAGGAAAGAAAATTATGTTTTGCCACTGATTTAGCCATATGAAACTCATCTCACCACCCTTTACTGGGTCTGAAGCTGCTGTCTCTAAAAGTGCCATCTCATTGTGCTTTGTACTGGTTAGTGCTGGAGAAATCTTGAAAAGAGAATGTACAAAACTTGTAAAGTTTTATATTTTGGAACTTTGCTTCTTTGGGGTTGAGGCGCACTGGTCACCCCTCTGCCTGTGAGAGCTCTCTACAGTCTGTGAGCTAGCAGTGTGCTGATCTTTTAAAGTTTCTTTCCCTACCCAATCCCCCTTTTTTGATGAGGTTTCAGTGAGGTCTGTTAGGTGTGCATCCTGCAGCTTAATTGGCTTAAAATGTTCTCACCTTTTGTGTGGTCTCTATAGGGACCAACTAGGAGAAAAAAAAACCAATAGTGTAACTTTTTGATACTGAAAATTGATAAATGTCCTTTTGAAATAAAGAACCAGTCCCTCCAAAAAAATAAATAAATACACATTTCTTGTATCCTCTCAGTCTGTGCCTCCATTCATTTTCTGAGATTGTGGATCATCTTTACCATTGTTGCTTTGAATTCTTTTCAAGGTTGATTGCCTATATTCACTTTACTTGGTTGTTCTTCTGGGGTTTTATCTTGTTCCTTCATCTGGAATATATTTTCCTGCAATCTCATTTTATCTAACTTTCTATGTCTGTGGTCTGTGTTCCTCAGAACTTACAGTTCCTTGCAGAACTGTAATTTTTCTTGTTTCTGGTGTCTGTCTCCTGGTGGGTAAACTTGGTTCAGGGCTTGTGCAGGCTTCCTGGTGGGAAGGACGAGTACTTGCTATTGGTGGGTGGGGCTGTGTTTTGTCCTGCTGGTTGGGAGGGCCATGTCAAGGGATGTGTTTATAGGCAGTTATTGGCTCAGGATGACTTTAGGCAACACGTTTGCTGATGAGTGGGACTTTTCCCAATTATTTTCCAGTTTGTTTGTTGCCCACCTTGTGGGTATGGGGTTATTTGATTTTATTGTGAAACAGGCATTCTAGCACTGGAGCCTGCAGGCTGTTGAGTAAGGCCAGGTCTTGGTGCCCAGATGGCAACCTCCAGGAGGTCTCACACTGATGAGCATTCCCTGGGGTGTCTGCCACCACTGTCCTTGCCCTCACAGTGAGCCACACCTCCCCAGGATAGGGTATCCCACCTTCCTGGTGTACCCTCCAGGCCCCCCAGGGAGGTCTGGCCCAGGCTTTTATGGAGTCACTGCTTTGGTCTGGGTCCCAGTGCACATGAAGCCTTGAATATGCCCCCCAAGAGTGGAGTCTCCATTTTCCCCAGTCTTGTAGAGCTCCTGCATTCAAGGCCTGCTGGCCTTCAAAAGCAAATGCTCTTGGGGGTCTTTCCCCCAGTGCCAGATCTCCAGGCTGGGAAGCCTGACGTGGGGCTAGGGAGTCTCACCCTTGTGAGAGAATTTCTGAGAAATAATTATTTTCCGGTTTGTCGGTTGCTCACTTGGTGGTATGGGGTTTGATTTTATTGTGAAAGAGCCCCTCTTGACATCTCATTGTAGCTTCTTCTTTGTCTGTGTGAGTAGAATATCTTTTCTAGTCTGTCAAAGTCTTTTTTCATAAATGGTTGTCCAGCAAGTTAGTTGTGATTTTGGTGTTTTCATTAGCAGAGGTATTCTCAAGTCCTTCTACTCCACCATCTCATTTTTCATTCTATACAAGTTTTTTTTTCAGTTGTAAATGCTACCATACTACATTATCCATGGTTGATTATATAAGTGAATGTGAAACCGCAGAATGGGAGGGCCAACTATAAGTTTTACTTGGATGTTCCACTGGGTGGAGGGTTGCTGCCCTTAACCCCTGCACTGTTCAAACATCCACTGTAAATAAAGAGTCAAAATTTTAAAAGAATGGAGACAAAAAATGAGTTTAAAATGATTAATAATGGCAAAAATAATTTATAGTAAAACTTATTGAGTATGAATAAAGATAAAACTTGATTATTTAAAATAAAGGAAAAAACTTTTAAAAGAAGAATTTCTTTATAAACTTAACAAAGGGAAAAATTTTTAGATATAAAAAGTGCTAACCAATAATAATTACAAGGTAAAAATGGATAAATTGATCCACATAAAAATTTATTGGGTATATATGAATAGAGGTGGGGCTCCCCTGATAGCTCAGCTGGTAAACAACCCCCCTGCAATGCAGGAGACCCTGGTTTGATACCTGGGTCAGGAACATCCCCTGGAGAAGGGATAGGCTACCCACTCCAGTATTCATGGGCTTCCCTGGTGGCTCAGATGGTAAAGAATCCACCTACAATGTGGGAGACCTTAGTTCAATCCCTGGGTTGGGAAGATCCCCTGGAGAAGGGTATGGCAACCCACTCCAGTATTCTTGCCTGGAGAATCCCTATGGACAGAGGAGTCTGGTGGGCTACAGTCTATGGGGTCATAAAGAGTTGGGCACGACTGAGTGACTAAGCACAGCATGGTATGAATAAAAGTGAAATTCTGATTATCCAAAATATTAAGACAGTGAAAAGTAAAGCCACAGGGTTAGAGAAGATACTTGCATTAACTGAGAAAGGGTTTGTATGTGGGAGATGTGTGTGTGTGTGTGTGTATGTCGTATCTATGTTATCTTATATGTCATTGGGAAGCCAATAATTTTGAAAATTTACATAAATTTGACAAATCCCTAAAAAATATAACTTAGTGAAATATACCCAAGAAGTTTTAATTTTCCTTTAAACATTAAATAAATTGATTCTGTTTTCAAAAACATTCTATCAAGGACAGCCCCATGCTCATAAAGCTTCACTGAGCATCTCAACAAAATATTCAAAGAACACTACACCATATCTTCTGGAGAGGAGATGCTACCTATCTCCTTTATGAGACTAGCAAAGCCTCAATGCCAAACCCAATAAAGACAATATGGGGAAGGAATATTACAGGCTAATTTCACTTGAATATTGAGGTATGTCAAATAATTCAACAAGGAAAAGTAATATATCAGGACAAATTTGGGTTTATCCTAGGAGTGGGTGACTTTTTATTCAAACCCAATTGCTGTAAAACAACACATTGACTGATAAAAGGAGAAATGCCATGTGATTATTCAATTGAAATAAAATAAGCATTTGCTAAAGTTCATTAATTAAAATTCTAGCAAAGTATAAATAAAAAATAATGTTTTTAACCTGATAAAATGTCTCCATAAAAACCCCCAGCAATCATTATACTAATGTTGAAACACACAGTGTTTTTGCTTGAGAGCAAAACAATGTAAGGACATGCGGATAGCCATAATCACCGTTTCTCTTTAGTATTTATACTAGAGATTTTATACAGTGCACGTAAGCAGGAAATAGAAGCGAAAGGCATAAGGTCATGAAAAGCAGAAATAAAACTGAGTCCTTGAAATGCTATTGTGTGTGTAGAAAATGCCCAAGAACTTGCAGCTCAACTATTACAGTTAATAAGGCAGTTTGACAAACTTGCTGGGCCATAAAACCAACTTAAACATTAATTATATTTTGATATATACTATAATACTGTTGGAAATTTTGAGGAAGTTAACATTTAAATCATGAAAATTATCAAATAACTATAAATCTAAAAAAAGTTGTGCAAGACCTCTTTGGTGAAAATATGTATAAAATTATAAGAAGAGACACTTAATAGGACCTAAGCATAGAGATATTCCATGGTGGTGTTTGAAACAGAAAAAAAAGTTTTTTAAAGTCAATTCTCCAAGAAGTGTTCTATAGGATTCATTGCATCTGAGAGGTATTTCATAGAACTTAATTGATTCTAAACAGATATGGAGAAACCAATGGTCAACATTAGCCAAGACTTGAAGAATGAGAATAAGATGGGAAGTCTTATTGTAGCAAATGAAGCCACAGTAATGAAGGTAGTGTGGTACTGATAGGGGCATAGACACATAGACTAATGGACAAGAAATAGAGATTCCACACACATTTAGACACTGATACACACGTATTGGGAGAAGGCAATGGCAACCCACTCCAGTACTCTTGCTTGGAAAATCCCATGCACAGAGGAGCCTGGTAGGCTACAGTCCGTGGGGTCGTGAAGAGCTGGACATGACTGAGTCACTTCACTTTCACTTTTCACTTTCATGCACTGGAGAAGGAAATGGCAACCCACTCCAGTGTTCTTGCCTGGAGAATCCCAGGGACGGGGGAGCCTGGTGGGCTGCCATCTATGGGGTCGCACAGAGTTGGACACAACTGAAGCGACTTAGCAGCAGCAGCAGCAGCAGCACACACATTTTGAATGCTTGGTTTATGATGGAGGATTTATGGCAGAGAGTGGGGAAAAGATTTTTTTTCTTTTTACTCCTCAGTAAGTGGTTCTAGGACAATAAATGCCTCTATGATATCCTTTAAGAACACATATTTCTTCTTGACCCGTATTTCACACCATGTCCAATTATCTGTTTTATGTGGATTATGGGATTATGGATCCAAATGTGAATATGTATTTGAAAATGTAATAATAACTTTATGATAGGTAAATATTTTCAATCCTGTATACAGAAGTATTAATCGTTAATAAATGTAATGATGACTTAGACATCAAAGTAGAGAGAAACAAAAGCCAGAGTTTAGGGATTAGAGAGACCATTTGGGTAGAGGGGGGATATATGATGGTAGAGAGAGGGGTGTATGTTTTTATTTTGTATTTTGATGAAATGTGACTGAACTGGACTGAAAGTGATATTTGAACAAATAGGATGGTGATATGTTTCACAATATCCATAGCTAGTTACATCTGCTTCGGGCTGTTTTATTACATTTCCGTCAGTTAAATGTATTTTTCTTCTCTGGGCTGTTGGGACACCAGCAGGGTGTTTCCCATCTCCTTCCTGGCTCCCAACGCCACCAACAGTCCAGGTCTTCCAGGCAGGCAGTTGTCAGGTGGTGCTGGGTCACTTCTCCTTCCCTCTTTTTGCTGCTACTTTGGTCAGAAACCAACGTAGTTAGTCTTGACTTTGTAGGAGACCAGTGTATTCCTGAAGCATTCTGGAAATCCTCAGGGCTGCCTTAAAATCACTCTTAGAAGGATGTTTTGGAAGCTCCTTGTGGGTACTTCTACTGATCAGCTTGTGTTGCCCCCATGACTGTCTTCCCACCACATGTGAAATGAAAGACAAATGAAATAGAAACACAACACTCCAAAATCTATGAGATGCAAAAAGCAACTCTAAGAGGGAATTTTAGTGCAACACAGGCTTTCCTCAAGAGACAAGAAACTTCTCAAATAAGTGAAGTTACCTATCATCAAAAGGCATTGGAAAAAGAACAAAGTCCAAAGTCAGGAGAAGGAAGGAAATAATAAAGACCAGAGAGGAAATAAAGCAAATAATGGAAATAAAATCAATGTAACCAAGAGCTGATTTTTCTTAAGGGACAAGCAAAATTAATAAACTTTTAGCCAGACTCACCAAGAAGAAAAGAGAGAGGACCCAAGTAAACAAAATAAGAAATGAAAGAGGAGAAATAACAACTGACATCACAGAGATACAAAAAATCATAAGCAAACACTACAACAGCTGCTGCTGCTGCTAAGTCGCTTCAGTCGTGTCCAACTCTGTGCGACCCCATAGACGGCAACGCACCAGGCTCCTCTGTCCCTGGGATTCTCTAGGCAAGAACACTGGAGTGGGTTGCCATTTCCTTCTCCAGTGCATGAAAGTGAAAAGTGAAAGTGAAGTCGCTCTGTCGTGCCCGACACTTAGTGACCCCATGGACTGCAGCCTACCAGGCTCCTCCATCCATGGGATTTTCCAGGCAAGAGTATTGGAGTGGGTTGCCATTGCCTTCTCTGACAAACAGCTATATGCCAGCAAATTGGTCAACCTAGAAGAAATGGACAAATTTCTAGAAAGATACAACTTGCCAAGACTGAGTCAAGAAGAGATGGATAATTGGAACTGACTGATTACTAGTAGTAACATCAAATTTCTAAATAAAAGCACTTCTAGCAATCAAAAGTCCAAGGCCAGACAATGTCACAAGAGTATTATACCAAACATAAAAGAGTTAATACCTATCCTTCTCAAACTATTCCAAAAGTTTAAAGAGGAAGATACACTCCCAAATTCATTGCATGAGGGCATCATTGAAAGTGAAGTGAAAGTGTTAGTTGCTCAGTCATGTCTGACTCTTTGTGACCCCATGGACTGTAGCTCGCCAGGCTCCTTTGTCCATGGAATTCTCCAGGCAAGAATACTGGAATGGGTTGCCATTCCCTTTTCCAGAGGATCTTCCGTACTCAGGGATCGAACCTGGGTCTGTTGCATTGCAGGCAGATTCTTTACTGTATGAGCCACAAGGGAAGCCTGAGAGCACCATTACCCTATTACCAAAACCAGACAAAGGTGCTACCAAAAAAAAAAAAAAAGAAATTATAGGCCAGTAGCTTTGATGAAGATAGATTTGAAAATCCTTAGCAAAATATTAACAAGCCATATCCAACAACATACAAGAAGGATCATATAATGTGACCCAGTTGTTTTATTCCAGGGACACAAGGACAATTCATCATTCACAAATCAATGGCTGTGATATGCCATGTTATCAAAAGTATAGAAAAATCACATGATCATTTCAATAGATGAGGAAGAATCACTTGACAGAATTCAACATCCACTGATGATAAAAATTCTTAGCAAAGTGGGTGTACAGGGAACATATCTCAACATAATAAAGATAATTTAGGACAAACTCAGTTGACAATGCCCATTTCTATTTAACATACTATTGGAAGTATCAGCCACAGCATAAGACAAGGGGGAAAAAAAGCATCTAAATTGGAAGTGAAGAAGTAAAATTGCAGATGACAAGATACTTCAGATAGAAACCCTAAAGTCTCCACCCCTAAACTATTAGAATTAATAAATGAATTTGGCATAGTTGCACGATACAAGATTAATACACAGAAATCTGTTGCTTTTCTACACACCAGCAATTAACTATCATAAAGAGAAAATAAAACAATCCTATTTAAAATAGGAAGCAATTTAAATCTATTTAGAATAGATGCAATTCTATTGCATCAAAAAGAATAAAATTAAAGAATAAACTTATCCAAGGAAGTAAAGAAAACTATAAAACATTGATGAAGGAAATTTGAGATGATAAAAAGAAATTGAAAAATATCTGGTGCTCTTAGAGCAGAAGAATTAATATTGTTAAAATGACCTTACTACCCAAAGCAATCTACAGACTTAATGCTATCCTTATCAAAATACCCATGACATTTTCCACAGAACCAGAAAAAATAACCTTAAAATTTACATGGAACCACAAAAGACCCCAAATTGCCAAGGCAATCTTGAGGAAAAAATAGCAAAGTTGGGAGTTACCATCTTCCTTGACTTCAGACTGCTCTACAAAACTACAGTAATCCCAATAGCATGGTGTTGCATGCTTAGTCACTCAGTCGTGTCTGATTCTTTGTGATTCTATGGATGGTAGGCTGCCAGGTTCCTCTGTCCATGGGATTTCCCAGGCAAGAATACTGGAGTGGGTTGCCATTTCCTCCTCCAAGGAATCTTCCTGACCCAGGGATGGAACACAGGTCTCCTGCATCTCCTGAATTGGCAGGTGGATTCTTTACCACTGCACCACCCGGGAAGCATGCTACAGACATATATATCAATGAAACAGGACACAGAGCCCACGCAACTATGGTCCGTTAATCTAGGGGATAAACCCACACACCTATGGTCCATTAATCTATGACAAGAGAGGCAAGACTCCACAATGGAGAAAGACAACGTTTTCAACAAGGATTGCTGGGAAAACTGGACAGCTCCATGTAAAAAAAGCGAGATGAGATACTTCCTCACATCAGACGTAGAAATAAACCCAAAATGGTTTACAGATCCAAATGTAAGAACTGAAACCATAAAACTCGTAGAAGAGAACATGGGCAGAACACTGCCTATTGTAATGATATTTTTTTGGATTTATCTTCTAAAGCAAAAGAAATATAAGCAAAAATAAACAAATGGGACCTAATTAACCATGAAAACTTCTGCATAGCAAATGAAACAAACTAAACAAAAGAAAAGGCAACCTATGAAATGGGAAAAAATATTTGCCAATGATATAATTGACATGGGATTAATATCCAAAATATATAAACAACTCATATCGAAAAAACAACTAACCAAATAAAGAAATGGGCAGAAGACCTGAATAGACACTTTTTTCCCCTAAAGAAGACACACAAATGAATAATTGTCACATGAAAAGATACTCAACATCACTAATTATTACAGAAATGCAAATCAAAACAGCAATAACATATCACCTCATACCTGCAAAAATGGCTATCATAGAACAGTACACAAATGACAAATGTTGGAGAGGACATGGAGAAAAGGGAACCCTCCTACAACTGTAAGTGGGGATGTAAGCTGGTAGAGCCACTATGGAAAGCAGTATGAAAGTTCCTCAAAAAGATAAAAACAGAACTTCATATGACCCAACAATTCTAATCTTGGGTATATATCCAGAAAAAACAAAACACTAATTGAAAAGGGACATGTACCCCTGCACAACTTACAATAGCCGATATTTGGAAGAAACCCAAGTCTGACTAACAGATGATTGGATAAAGAAAATGCGGTGTACCTATACAATGGAATATTACTTGGCCATAAGAAGAATGAAATTCTACCATTTGCAGCAATGTGGATGAAGCTAGAGAATATTAAGATTAGTGAAATAATTTAGAAGAAAAATTCTATATATCACTTATATGAGGACTCTAAAAAATACTGCAAGTGCATGTATATGCAAAGTTGAAACAGACTCACAGATATGAAAAATAAACTAGTGGTTACCAAAGGAGAGAGGGAAGGGGAGAGGCCTTTAGGGGTATGTGACTAAGAGCCACAAACCACTATGTACAAAATAGATATGCAACAAGGATATATTGTACAGCACAGGAAATTATAGCCATTATCTTGTAATAACTTTAAATGGAGTATAATCTGCAAAATACTGAATCATTATGCTATACAGCTAAAACAAATAATGTAAATCAACTGCACTTCGATAAAAAGACATACAAATCTAAAAGCAAAAATGAAAATGTATCTACTTAAATCTGATTTTTCTATAAAAATAAGCAGAAAAAAACTGAGGGCCATGATCCTTCTAAACAGCAAATAGGACTAAGTGCTGTGGTAGAGAAGATCTGGCAGTTTAGCAAAACCAGATCATATGACCTACGCTCTGGGGGACGTAGGTGAACTGTACTGCCCATCTCCCTTGAGCACAGGCGTGCCTGCCATTGTCACAGCAAACGGGAGGGGAATGAAATGCTGTGAGCCCCATCCCGAGCTGCAACAACTCCCATGCTTGATTGTCTAGTTTCTCCCCTTTCCAGGGTTTGGCAAGGATGAACACGGGGAACTTGAAATCATCTTTAGGGGACCGAGTCTGGGTCCCTTAGCTTTGGGCTGACCATGTAATTTATTGCCCAAACCAGGACACTTGAGAGTGAGAGTGGGCACTGCTCACCAGGAATATTCACTTGGGACTGTTCCTGAGCAAGAGAGAATTCTATTGTGCCAGCCATGAAATGCTAAAATTGATGTTAGAATAGTCAGTTAACTAACACATCTGCCAGTTTACTTAACCCTGCCTTTTTCTAACATGAGATTTAAAAAAATACAATAATTTTATGAATGATGCGTTTTAAAATAGTGAATAAATTAAAAGCACAAAGAAGAAAAATGTCAGCCTTAATTGCACCATTTAACTGACTACCGTTAACAGATCTAGTTCCATCCAGGTTTTTCACATGTTTCTTTTTTATAGGTGTGGTTACAATACGTTCAGTTTTGAATCCTATAGTTCATTCAACAAACATTTTCCTCATTTTATTAAAAAAAAAAACTGTTAGTGAAGATCATTTTATTTTTTTTCAATTTTTAATGCCTTTTATTTTTTTAATTTAAATTTATTTATTTTAATTTGAAGATCATTTTAGAATCTTTCGTATTTTTAAAAAGACACTTAAGTTATCTAAATCATACATAAATGTTGTAGAAAAATTAGATAAATGGTTGTGTAGGAAGGAAAAAAGCCTAAAAGGAAAATGTATGTATAAGCAAAAATTGACTGTAGTATGTACAGCTCTTAATCTGCTTTTGACTTAAATCTAATGACCATTCTTTCATGTAGCTATTGTAATTCTATATCATGACTTTAAAATTTCCACTGTTTCAAGTGATGAAAAATTTTAAAAAGCAAATCTCCATTTAATTCTGGGTTAATTAGTATTAAGATTTGACTTGTGTAACTTTTTTGGGCATCACCTTCTGCACTTTTTCTGGTATAGTTGATGGCTACATCAGATTCTTCTTTTTTTTCTTTTTTCTTTTTTAAGGCTATTTGTGTACAAGGTGTTAAACTGCATTTTCTCAGTGTCTATTCTAAATCTCACTAGTATCGTTTGTGTCAATCCTTTCCAATCATATAAGTAAAGATTATTCATATTTCAATTTGCATTAATTAATTAGTGAGCTTTCACTTTCCCCCAAGTGTTTGTTCAGTTTTTAAAAATGATTCTCCTATTAATATTCTTAGCCTAGTTTACTTTCTTTTGTTTTCTCTGCCTAGTTTTTGTTCTTTTGTTTTCTTAGCCTGGTTTCTAGAGTAGTGGATAATGTGGATAATAACAACTGCATAATACATAATGCAAGCATGCCTTATTTTACCATCTTCCTATTTTGGACATTAATAACTGATTCTAATTTGAGGTCTATTATTAAATAATGGTGTGATGAACATTTATGTGAGTAACCCCCCTATAAACGCACACATTTTAGATCTTATGTAGGTTAAAGTCCTAGAAATAAAAATCACTAGATCAAAGAAAGAAATAATGTAAAAATATTTGGAAATCATTTTTAAGAAATATATAGCCTCAAGCAGTTCCGTGATCATGATGCTATAGCATCGTAAGGTAATAGTTTTTCTCCCTAATATATCTCATATTATGTTAAATGATTCCATCAGGTGTAAGGGGGAAGACTAACTCATCAGGCACTGTCTCTTGAGGGCACACATCCTTGCCTGGGGTGGTGGATATCCTTGACCACTCTGCCTTACTCCCTGGGCTTCTGTGGAACTCTTCATGACTGGCTTTCTGGGCTCTCTGCATTCCTTTTGTGTGAAGACATCTCCTAAGAGTGTCATCATCGACTGCGGGGACCCGAAGTTGTCCCCTGGCTTATGCACACCTTACCCCGTTCTTGTTCACCTTCATGCATACGTTCAGCTCTTTGCTCACCTGTGCCCTTGCTGGTACTGTGAGCTCCAGGGTTAGACTTGGCAGATGGATGTAGGAACGGTCTTGTGTGAAAAATAGGTGTTTATTTGTTTTTCACCTTAGTTTTCAATATGCTGAATTTTACTTCTCATATTCATGTGATTTGTTATTCTTTTTAGTGAAGTTCCTTCTCTTTGTTTTGCTTCTTTTTGTTGGTGTGAAGTTTCTTCTCTTCTCAATGTTGATCTCACTTGATTCAGTGTTTGCCCAGTTACCATGAATTTGATGTGTTCTATTATCCTCAATTCACTGGTGGTGCTGTTTAAAGGATTCAAGACATCTGGGTCATAATGAACTGTCTTACCGTTTAAATGCGGCATCTTGTAGATTTGCAAACTGAGGTTCATGCTTCCACATGTAAGATAACAAAAGAGGCTGTTCCAGGGGTCTCTTTCCTCCCTCCCCTCCGGACATGGACTCCATGGAGCACAGACTGGAAACCCCAGGACCTGTGGGTCTCCAAGCCTCTTCCAATTTCACATTGCCCTTCTGGAATCAAACAAGATTATGCATATGAAACTCTAATGTACAATCCAGCTAAAATACAGAGAAAGTAATTATTTTCAAGACAAGATTTCTTTCAGATTCCAAATACAGGTCTATCTGTGTCAAACTGAACTTCCTTGTGGAAGGAGAGGCGCCACGGAAATTTAAAGGAAATTTCTCACCACCAAACGTTTCCTAATGGCAGAGACAGAGCTTGTTGTGTTCTGGCACAAAGAGAAAGATCAATATTTGATCTACTGATGGATGGCAGTGTGTTCCTTTCTGGCCCAGTGGCCCTGGATCCCTGTGGCTCACAAGGCTGCCATAACCGGGTTGCCAGCAGGGGGAGTCAGAGGCCCAATGCCAGGCCAGGCTGAAAGGGCTGAGGCCTCTCAGTTCCTCTACCGGCCTTGGTGGTGGTTGAGCCCCTGGGGGATGTTGGGCTGGACCCAGGGCCTGAGGAGGCCCTTCCCAGGTGGGAGGTGGGTCCTGGTTCCTCTGATAAGCAGAAGGTACTGGTTGGGAGGTTAGGTATGGCAGGGACAGTGGCTCAAAACCAGGTGAGTGGGAAGGGAAAGGAGCTGGTGGCTAGGGCACTCGGGTGGAAAACAGGGGCTGGTGTGGGACGATACACAGGGAGCAAGGTTGACTGAGTCCCGTATTGGGCCTGGGGCAGGGTATGGAGATGGGACCTGGGTGAGGCTGAGGGCCATCATGGGAACATCGCACCTCCTAAGCTCTAGACAGACCCAGTATGGGATCAGCCTGCCCTCACAGGAGAGGGAGAGGCCCTGGAAACAGGAATCTGAGTGCCCATGGCATGGCCTCCTGACCTGCTAGGTCCCTGGAGTTATTCTCCTTCCTCTGACCTGTTCTTTGCTAAATTGTTGAGGGGTTGGTGACAGTGTTTGGCTTAGAGAAGGTAAGAAATTTCTAACACCCAGAGAGAACCATTTTGGGGAGAGTTTGTCCTTTTTAATGAATTGCCCTTTAGATTCATCCCTGGCAGAAGGCTAAGCACCAAAGAGATTTTCTTGCTTTGGCTAAGCACCAGATCATTTTCTCAATGATTTCTTATTGAGGAATCAATGAGATTCTATACAGACAGCATGGGATTTAGGGAGGAGCAAGGCCTAGGGTGGCTTAGTGGTAAAGAATTTGCCTGCCAAGCAGGAGATGCAAGAGACGAGGATCTGATCCCTGGGTCAGGAAGATCCCCTGGAGAAGGAAATGGCAACCCACTCCAGTGTTTGTGCCTAGAAAATCCCATGGACAGAGGAGCCTGGCAGGCTATAGTCCCTGGGGTCGCAAAGAGTGGGACACGACTTAGTGCCTTAACAGAAGCAGAGGGCTAGGGAGGAAGGAGGAAGTAAAACCCAGAACTGACAGCAGAGGGTGTCCTGGAGCAGTGTGGTTATGTATTGAGGTGGTTCCATGAATAAATAGGAATTCAGTCACCATCGCTTTGGAGATCCCATTTATTATGGCCCTGTGATCCCACTGCCAATCCCTGTGGGATTCTTGCTGCTGCCCCAGGACAATGGTCAGTGCAGAGAAAGGTCAGTCTCAAGCTGCTGTTAGAGGTGCTTCATTGTTCTCTTTATCCAGGGTAGGAAGTGTGAGACCTGGGTGAAGACTCCTGGAGGTGTCCCATTCGTCTTTCCATAGGAGAAAATACCATGGACCACTTTTTTACACACGAGGGGTCCACCGGAGTCACCCTGTGGGCAGAGAGATACGGGCTGAGCAGGCCTCCTTGGGGTTCTCTCTTCCCTGCCGTCCAGGCTGTGTGGTCTCAGTCAGGGGCTGTGGGGAAAACCCAGGCCCAGGGAGGCCTGGTCACCTCCTGGTCCTGGGGCTCCAGCCTGATTCTGACTGTTCTTAGCAGCTGGACTCAAGTCTACCTTTCTGTCAATTTTCTCCTGGAAACTCTGGTGATAAGACAGCTGTGGGATGACTGATGCTTCCTGAGCCACTCAGGGAAAAGAAAAGCAAAACACTGGATTCAAGGACCAGGCAGCCGAAATTCTCAGCTGAGGATATGGCCTCTGCCCTACCCACACCTCCCGGGTCTGTGTGCTTAGATGCAGGAAAACTGACCTTGAAGCCGGTTTTCACCTTCCTTGGGTCCCCGACACAAATCTGGGTGGCCCGACTGTAGTTCCTGGGGTTGAGTGATTCACACATCCGATCCTCCTGAACCGTCAGCTCTACCTCCTGCAGGGTGGTGGCTGGAGTGCCCAGGGCCACCTGCCCCCAGCCGGCCAGACTGCACACTTCTCCTGGCTTCACCTGGGCCTTGGCCTTGGGCAGACTAAGGGGCTTCACAGCTGATGTCTGCTTGGCCTTTCTCTCCAGCTGATGGGAAGAGACAAGAGTCTGGCTCAGCCGGTGGTCCTCTGGCCTGGATGCCATGATGAGGCTGCATGGACCCATCTCTCACCTATCCCCCTGAGACTGGTCAGGCGGCCAGGATGGGAAGGAATAAAGAGGAAGGAGATCCTGGGAAGGCAATGATATAATTCCAGGAGGGCAGGGCCAGTGGGGAGTTTTCCTTGCCTGCAGTAACATGATGTCGTTGGAGAAGGTCTTAGGATTATAGTCTGGGTGGTGGATGGCTCTTTTCACCTGGATGACCTGCTGGGTCCTCTCCTGCTGTTTGATGTTGTGGGCCCCCAGGGTGACATTGATTGAGCTGCACAGAGACCAGAGCAGAGATGTGGGGATCATGGGGTCACTAGAGATACAGCCCAGAAGCTGTGACAGGCAGCTGACACCAGGGCAGGGCAGCAGCTGAGGGGGAGTTGGGTGACAGACGGTCCTGGGGCTGGTGACTCTGGGCCCAGTGCTTCTCAGGGACATGAGGGCAGGGCTCCAGGAGCTTTCTCAGCAATATTGTGAAGTGACTCTGAGTTTGGGTTTTGGCTCTCACTGCACACTCTCATCCTTCTCTGATGCTTTATTTGGCCATTGTGGGTCAACCCTTCTCAACCCTGTCTCTTATTCTCACCTCTGACCCACTGACCTCAAAACTTTACTTGTCCTGTTTCTCAGCTTTTAATCACCCTAGTCCTGCTCATCAGATGGCTTGTCTGATGAGCTCTTGTGGTCCTGATTTCCAGGATCCTGGGGTGAAGGAGGGGTACCCCTGGGCTCAGCTCCTGGGGAGAGGACGGGTCCCTGTCCAGGCCTGAGGTAGGGTAGGCTGGCTACTGCCCCTCACCTTCCTCTGCAGTGAGCAGCTGTCAGAACAAAGTCTTTTTGTATGAGAACACCGCCACACCTCTTCCAACTCTTCTCACCCAGAAACTGAACGAAAGCCATGTAGGGGCGGGAGTGGGGCTTGGCCTCATGGCCCCCAATGATCTCCTCTGAAAGAAAAGGCTGAAAGATGGGGAGATGGGAGAGGCTATGGTTAGAAGGGAGGTTCGGGAAGGTGGCAGTCAAGGTGGGTCGACAGTGCCCAACAGACACTAGGGGAGAGTCCCCCAGGTTCTCACTGCTGTGGGATAAACTTTTCTGAACCCCAAACCTCAGTATTGTTCTCCACATCCTGAGTCACACACACATATGGAGGGGCCCAAGAGTGCCTTCCAGAGGGTGAAGCCCAGAAGATCATGGATGGGACCCCCTGATGAGCCCTCATTCTCATGGAGACTCCTGGACCCCTCTGAGCCTCTGCTAACATCCTGATTGGTGCCGTTTTCTAATAATCCACCTATGAGTTTATGGAGTTGGGTTTTCTAAAATCCTCATGTCCTAGGGCATAACGCATCCCAGGATCTCAGTAAACATCTGTTGCCTGGACGCCTGAATGGCCTCCAATTAGCTTTTGGCTGAGGTTTGGTGGGGATAGTACTGGTGGGATTTAAGACCACAGGGATGGGGGAGGACATGCCAAAGACACTGGGGCAGAAAATGAACTGCTTAGGGCCTGGGGAAGAGTAACGACACCCAGAGAGCTTTGGGTGCTGCCATCTAGCCATTTCTGACCAGTCACACCCTGGGCTCCTCTCCTGGGCAGGAGTGAAGGGCGGGGAAACTGACAAGTTTCTCTGGTTCTTAAGCTGGGTCCACTGAGAACCCCCGCGCTGTGGATGGTTTGTCTGAGTTGTCCTTTCCTGGCTGGAGTGAGGAATTTTACTTACTTGTGTGTTATAGCTTCACATCCTCCAGCAAATGCACAACCCACTTTACCAGTGGTGAGAGAGGGGCTAAGAGCTAAAAAGCTTTTAGTGAAAGCTTGCTTCCTACCGTCCATCCTTGCTGAATGTCTATGAGAATCAAACTTGTAGTCTCAGTTGGGATGGGAGCTGGTTCAGAAATTGGAGCTGAGCAGAAGGACCAGGACTTCAGGAGGTTTAGTGAGATGGGCTACCCTGTCAGGAATGGGGACAGTCACTCACCTCTCCCAGCCCAGGAGGCAGAAGAAAGGCCATCAGGAGCAGGAGTAGCTGCATCTTCCAGAAGATTTGCCCAGGTCAGAGCTGCTGGGGTTTCTTCCTTCCAGACACAAAGCATAGGGGAAGGAAGCAGGGGAGGCTCGGTGCCCCCACAGACCCCCCAGAGCTGTGGTCCCCCCAGCCGGGTGTGAGCATGTCACGTGTGCCCATGTTCTCTGCTGTGGGGTAGGTGAGAACAACACAGTCACCACCCTTGCACCCCCACCGCTGAGTCACAGAGCAAGAGGAACAGCAAGAAAGTGGAGGCTGTGTTGCAGCCAGGGGAGGAGCTGGATCCCCAGAGGCCCTCAGTGACTGAATCAGAAGGGTCTGCATTCCTCCCCTCTTGGGTCTTCTTTAATTCTTGGGAAAGCATGAAGAATTACCCAAGAGGAAGGGGTCAGGGATATAGCGACATGGCCCCTGTGCTTGAGAAGCTCAGGGGCTGGAGGAGCCCTAGAATCTGCGGGCAGAGGACATGTGCTCAAGGACTATGGCATGGGGCTCTGCTTGGGCCAAGGGTGAGGCAGAGACTTCACTTGCTTTAGGAGCAGAGAGGCCTGGATTCAGCCAAATGGCCCAAACAGCAACCCCATTTCCTATCTTGCCAGGGTTCCAGCCTCACAGTTTTGGAGGATTTAGAATCTCTTGTTTAAATATAAGTATTCTGTAACATAGAGAGCCTTTCTTATCTGAAAATTTTGAATGAAAGTCCTGGACTTGATATTCACTGAACCAGAAAAAAACCATCACCGGGTCCTTCAGCAATGAGGGACATGGTTGGGTTGTGCTGAGGTATCCAGTGCCCCTCAAGCTCAGACGGAGGCTGTCCCACCTGAATCAGGGTGTTTGTGAGTCAGGAGGGGCTTCCTCTCCAGAAATGCTGGTGACTGGTGAGTGGTGAAGGGGAAACAGATGCCCGTCATCTAATACTTACTCCCCACTAAGTATTCCCTGTCCAGAGCCCAGAGAGCCATATATCTGCTGTCTCTGGGCCAGGCCATCCTAAACATGTGCAGATGACCCCCACACTCTCAGCAGTATGAGGACAGAGAAAGAGGAATGGAAAGGAGGGCATGAGGAGCTCTAAACAACCCAATCCCAAGGGAGTTGAAGCAAGAGCATTTTATGAATAAATAGAAAAATAGTGGAAGGAAATATGCTTAAGCGTTAATGATGATGATCGGGGGTGGTGGAAGTGCACTTCGTTTCCTTTTCTCATCCATATGTTCTGTATTTATTTGTCTTTCTATGATGAATGGGCAGAGGAGCCTGGAGGGCGACCGTCCATAGGGTCACAAAGAATCCGACACGCCTGAAGTAACTTAGCACACTTGCACGCACCGTGTTGCATATGTTCCATTTATGAGGAATATATTTTGATGAATATGTGTTACTTTCTGCCAGAACACATTTTGCAATAGTTGAAGCTCACTCTCCATTCAAATGTTCAACAAGCCACTTCTCTTAAGCCCTCTCTAAACTGCATGTCTTAAAACTAAGGTTGCTTTTCTGAACCTTGCATCAAAACTTCAGCAATTGATAAAAAAAAAAAAAACAGGAAGAAATGTACCCAATAACTATAGGCTATAGATACTCTTTGAAACTTTAGGATACCTTGAAACCAATGATTTTTTTTAGAGTGAGTTTCCTTTGGAGATAAATATATTTATGCACAAACACACATGGGAATGATGAAGGTGGGGAATGGCTGGCTCAGCCCAAGGTGGAACAGCCCCCTCAAGGTCACTTGAGGCTGAAGGAGGATGTGCCCTCAGGACACCAGAGGCTGCACAGGGCCCTGGGCCCAGGACTCCAAGACAGGGCTGTGACAGGCACTCAAGCTGGGTCTAGGAATACTGAACACCTCCTGGAACTTTCTCAGGCTTCTGAGCTCTGCCTGCTCTGATGCAGGGAGGAACACTGCATGGGTGAAGTACACCTTTGTAAACCTCCCCCATTTCTGTTAGGGTGGACAAGTGCCCCTCTGCCTCAACCCTCAACCTCATGTGGCCCTCCTTCCAAATCTGGATTCTCTTCTTTTCCCCCAGGGCACTGGGATTGGGGGGGAGGGGAGTAGGTGTGGACGAGGAAGAAGGTGTATGGATGAGACACGAGGGTTGTCAAGAAGAGGGTCGTGTAGTCCTCAGAGGGGTTTCCCTACTCTGATGGAGCTCATGGTTAGCCTGGAGAGGGAGCTGGCACTGAGGACGTGTGACTGGAGGGAGCTGACTATCAGTGCAGCAGGAGTTTTTATTCCAGAGTTGGAACAGGGTGGTGTATGGGAGGTGGAAGCCAGTAACAGATCAGAACTATAAACAGGTCAGACACGGCCTTTGCTGAATGAATATGTTTAGGTAAGTGAAGGACAAATCCATGATTTCTGCTCAAGAGATGGAAGTTTATTAAGTTTCAGCCAGCCTAACCACTTTGCCCAGTGCCTCCATCCCAGGGAAGATGGACAGATCAGTCCTTGGAGAAACCTCAGTCTGGTCCCTCAAGTTCGTACTGTTTCATTGTTTTTTGGATCCAAGGCAGAAAGCTTGAGATTCTGGTGAAGACCCTTGGAGGTGTCCCATCCTTTTTTCCATAGGACACAATGCCCTGGGCCACACCATTACACACAAGTGGGCCCCCGGAGTCACCCTGTGGGCAGAGAGGGCAAGGGCTGAGCTCATCTTCTTTGGATCTGTTCTCCCTGCCACCCTGGGGTGGGTGGTCCCTGTTAGGGGCCCTGGCTGGTAAAAGGGTCTTCTTGGTCCTGAGGTTTCAATCTGGCCCTGACAATCCACCTCCTCCCACAGGAAGCCTCTGCCCATATGTGACTTAGAGGCAATGTCCATCCCCCAGGGACCCCAGACAGAGACTGGACAGGAGGACAGGCTGGGGACACAGGACAGAGCTCGTTCCCATGGCCCCAGATCCAGAGACCAAGGCTTTGCATGGATAACACTAGGGAGCTCACCTTAAAGGAACTCTTCCTCCTTCTCGGGTCCCCTACACATATCTGGGTGGTGGTACTGTAATATTTGTAGCGAGAGGTGCATTTCTCGGCCCTTTGGACTTCAAGCTCTACCTCCTGTAGTTTCTTTGTGCGGGACATATCCACATCAAGACGCCCCCAGCCAGCCACACTGCACAGCATCCCTGGATTCACTGTATCCCAGTCCCTGGGCAGACTGATGGGGCTCACAGCAGTGGTCACATTTGCCTTCCTCATCAGCTGAAAGCAGAGGAAAGGCATTCTTACCCACTGATGGCCCATAGAGACTGCAGGACATTCATGGGGTTGCCTTCTTCACAGCTCTGGGACCACAGAAGGGGTCATACAGGAGGAGGGTCTGGAATGAGGTCATGGGGGATGCAGAACCCCAGGAAGGAAGTGTCCCAGAGTCAGTGCAGCCTCGTGCCCCACCTGCAGTAACATGATGTCGTTGGCCCAAGTCTTATTATAGCGTGGGTAGGGGATGGGTCTTCTCACTGGGATGAACTGCTGGGTCCTCTCTCTGTCCATGATGTTGTGGGCCCCCAGGGTGACATTGATTGAGCTGCACAGAGAGCAGAAACAGAGGCGGCATCACAGGAGAACTGGTCCAGGAGCCAGGAGGAAAGAGCACAGCTTGGGACAGGGCCAAACTTGGGGCAGGGCGGAGGAGGGTGTGGCGAAATTCTAGGCGGTGGGCCCTGGGGCTGAGCATCTCTAAACTGTCTGCTCCCTGGCAGCCTGGGCAGGGTGGTAGTCCACAGAGGGTGTTCAGTCCTGCTCGAGCTTGACTGTCTCTAAGGAAAACATGAATTTCTCACATTTGCACTGTGGGCTCCAGGCCACAACCTTGGCTTCCTTATGTTCCAGGTTTGATCAGTCCCTTCTCTCCATGCGCGACTGGCATTGACCTGTCCCTCTCTCCCCAGTGCTCACCTGTCCTCTGAATAGCTTCCTACGTTACCTGGTGGCACAGGTCTGCAGCTCCTAAGAGGGTTCCCTGGGAGGGCTCCACAGAGGGGTGGGGGCCCGGCACTGCTCCTCACCTTCCCAGGCAGTGAGCTGCTGTCAGCACGAAGTCCTCACGCACAAGGAATCCCCCACATCTTTGAGGTTCCCCTGAAATCTTGAACTGAAGAAACACCATGTAGGGACGGGAGTGTGGCTTGGCCTCGTGGCCCCCGATGATTTTCCCTGAAAGAAAGATTCCAGCCTGCCCGCTGTGCTCATGGAGCCAAAGTTTCAACAGGGGAGATGGGATCAAGGTTTCCCCGAGTTCAGAAATTTTCTTAGATGGACCAGGCCCAGGCTGTGCATGAGTGTAGCGTCTGAGCAGGTCTGTTTGCGTGGGGTGGGACTGTGCCTCTGAGGGTGGGACCGGCACTCACCTGCCTCCCCGGTAGGGGACAGAAGGGCCACCAGGAGCAAGAACAGGACCATCTCTCCAGCAAGACTGCCCAGATCTGAGCAGCTGCTGCTTCCTTCTGGTCTTTTAACCCTGAGTTGTCCCTTTCCATGTTCTGGCCTTTGTCACGTGAGCCTTATCTGAAAGCCTCAAACCACTTTTTTGTAGTCAGAGTGGACTGTTTATTTGTATTTAATTAAAACCTCTGGTAAGTTTTCATCCATTGGGTGGGGTAGGGATCAAGGCAGGTGGTTGCATCAGCCAGTCCTTAAGCCCTCAGGTGCTTGAGCCCCAGAAACCTGGGCCTCATGATGATAGATCAAAGAAAGTCTTTGCGTGGTTCATATTAGATCACCAGGGTGATTGTGTATTGAGACCCCTTCTTCAGCAAGAATGTGAGAAATATTGGAGATGAGATTCCTTGCTTCATGTAGAGGAGATAAACCATCATGATCAGACTATAAAGGCAAGATCCACAGTGTGGAATAGACATAATGGTGTGAAAGTGATGCTGAAGAGGGCTTATTCCAGTTACCAAAGGACTGAGTGGTTTAAAATAACATCAAAATTGCTTGACCCATGAATCTGCAATTTGCTCATGGTACAATGTGAACAGCACCCATCTGCTCCCATAGGTGTCAGGGAAGCTTGAAGCCCAGAAGCTGAATCACTTGAAGGCTCCCTCACACATGCCCAGTGGTTGCTGCTGGCTGTCCTGTGGGCACATTGGTTTCTTGTCACGAGGGCCCCTTATATCGTCTCACTTCATGGGATTCTTTGGCTCCATCCAAACACAGTGCCTGGCTCCCCCAGAGTGAGCATCTCCTAAAAAGTGAACCATCTAGAAGCTGTGTTCTTTTCATTACATAGACATTGATGTCATACGACATCCATTCTGCCATGTCTGCTGCTTGGGTCAATCAAGACCAAGAGCTTTCACCAGATTAAAAAGGAAGGGCCCTAGACCCCACCTCCCAACAGGAGGTGAGATATTGCAGTCATGTAAGAAGAGCCTGTGGGATGGAGACACACAATGGCAGTCATATCTGCACCATGCAAATGCGGAAAGGCATGGAATTGAAAAAATTGTTGTTTCTAAACATCTTGATTCCAAGCCTCTTGAAAAGTAACAACATCTTAATTAAACAAACAAAGCCCATAGTCAACAGTGATTAGGGCTGGAGAGTCACAGTGAGCCAAGGGGTGTCTCACACCACATGTGCTCCGAACCATGCACTGGGTGGCCTGGATATCAGATCACATGTGATGTGAGGCATGTTCAAGGATCCACTGTAAATCATAAGCAAAATCATAATGGAAATCAAAAGAAAAGGAATTCAAAATGGTAAGTAACGATGAAACTATATTAAATCTGTTGGCTACATGTGAATAAAAATAAACTCGACCACTTAAAACTGTTTCTCTAACTCATTGAAAGATAAAACATGAAAACGTTGAATATAGGAGAATTTCTTTATACACTTACCTTGTAAAAGCAAATTAATACAGGATATAAAAAGGACTATTGATAATGATGGATAAGTTGATCTACATTAAAAATGTGTTGGGTGTCAGGAGCCGCGTTAGGCATTACTGACAAAATGGAGGCACGGCCCCCAACCCCCTCTCCTTGTCCCGCAGGCACAGACCTGGGTTGAAGGAGTTAGTTAGCTTTTGTGATTCTGACTTGTTTCTTCCTTTCTTCGGTTGAGTTGGCTGGAAAGAAAGTTAAAGTGCTTATTGTTTTTGAGAAAAGCATGAGAAAGCACAAAGCCTTCTGCAGTTGTGTCCAGAAAATAATCTATAAAGTAACCATTGACATTTGTTCAAGGATTTTTACAAAGAATGTCCCAGGATTAGCATGTAGGCCGCAGCTTGAGGCCATGGGAAGGATTATTATTTGAGACCTATTTGTGAAGGAGATGTTTATGACAAAGGAAGTTTGCTGAGTTTAGGGTTTAGGAATAATTAAGAATAGCTAGAAGCCTTTTTAGGAGATAGTGAGCTTAGGATACTAGGGGCAAGCAGGATTTAGAAAGATAAGAAATAAACTGAGGAATGTGGCATGCAGCCCAGACATAAGCATGAGTTACAATGTAATCACAAGTAAACATGATTCTGAGAGAATCGCTGAAGCAGGAACTCTGTTTGAAGGGCAACAAGGAGATAATAAATCTGGGTGAGGGGGAGCTGAAAATGAAAAACCTCTGACCTAATCCTTTTGAAAAAGTATAAAAGAAGACCTGATGTTTGAAATAAACATGTAGTCCCGTACCTCGAGTCAGAGGCTACATCATTCCCCGCCGACACTGCTCATCACTTCAGGCTGATCCCCTGGTTGCTGGAGCTGGACTCCGGCAGTTGGGTATGTAAGAATCAAGATAATCCTGATTACTAAAGACACTATTGAGATAGTGAAAATTATAGCCACAGGGTGGGTGAACTAAGAAAGAGTTTTATCTGAGAGATATATGTATGTATATATACATACATGAATCTTACCTATGCTAGCCTCTAGGTCACAGGGAAGTGAACAGTTTTCAAAATCTACATGGAATTACAAATCCCTAGAAAATATAAATTAAAGAAACATACTCAGGAAGTTTGAATTTTCCTATAAACATTACATGAATTGATTCCGTTTTCAAAAATAGTCCATCAAGGACAGCCACAAGCTCACGAGAATTCCCTGGAAGTCTTTGAAAACAATTTAAATATTGATATACATTTTCTGCTGGCAAGTAGATGCTACACATCTCCCTTATGAGACTAGCAAAACCTAGATGACAAACCCAGTGATGACAATATGGGAGGAGAACTTTACGGGTTAATGTTATTCCAGTATTGATGTAATCCACTCAGTCCATGAGCAAAAGTATTAGATCATTCTAATTTGGGTTTTTCTGAGGATGAGTGGCTTTTATTCAAAACACAATTGCTGTAACACAACACACTGACTGATGAAAGAAGAAACACCATACGATAATTCAACTGAATGGGGAAAAGCAGCTACTAAAACTCACTATCCTTCACTTAAAAAATTTCTTTAAAAAATAGGAGTGGAAACGAGGGTCTTCATTCTGATAAATGATCCCTGCAAAAATCCCACACCAATCAATATACTTACTGATGAAATGTTCTGTGTTTTTCATTCAAGAGGAAAACAATACAAGGTCACACAGATAGCCATGATCACCATTTCTCTTCAGTAATATACTAGAGATTTTAGTCACTACAGTTAAGCAGGCAGTAGAAGTAAAGGGTATAGACAGGGAAAGAGGAAGTAAAACTGTGAATATTCAAGATATAATACACAACAAGAATAGCCAGGAACCTGCAGATCAATTATTATAATTAGTAACTGTCAAATTTTCTGGGCACAAAATCAACTCAAACATTAATCATCTCTCTATACAATAATAGTTAGAAAATGAAATTTGAAAAAAAAAAACATTAAAATCATGGGAATGGCCAAATAATTAAGTATAAATCATAAAGATATTCCACATTCGTGTTTGGAAGAGAAAATACTTTTAAGGTATTCATTCTCCAAAAAGTGATCTACAGATTCATTGCACTCAGGAATTATTTCACAGAACTTTATTGGTTCTAAATAGATGTGGAAAACCAGTAGCCAACATTGGAGAAGACAGGCTTAAAGAATGAGAATAAGATGGGAGCTCTTGCTTTAGCAAATGAAGTCATAGTAATGAAGATAGTGTGATACTGATGGCACCATAGAGACATAGATGACAAGATAGAGACCCCGCACACACAGAGACATTCTACACAAATATAGAACACTTGGTTTATGATGGAGTTTTATGGCAGAGAGTGGTGAGAAACTTTTTTTTTTTTCCTCCTAAATAAGTGGTGCTCAGGAAAATAAATGTCTCTATGGTGTCTTTAAGGACACATCTCTCTACATGGAAAAAGCACTTGACCCTGCTGCACCCTCTCCTGCTTCTTGATGCTGTGGGCCCCCAGGGTGATGCTGATTGAGCTGCACAGAGAACAGAATACAGGTATGAGGAGCGTGGAGTCACAGGATATACAGCCCAGGAGCTGTGACGGGCCGGTGACTGCAGGGCAGGGCCGCAGCTGAGGGGAAATTGAGGTGACAGACAGCCCTGGGGGGGGTGACACTGTGTCTTGTGCTTTTCAATGACATGAGTGCAGGGCTTCTGGGAGCTTTCTCAGGAATATTGTGAAATTCATGTGAGTTTGCATGAGGAACTTATAGAGGTGAGTTTTCTAAAATCCTCATGTCCGAGGGCATAACACATCCCAGGATCTCAGAAAATGTTCTTTGGCTGCACAAGTGGCCTCCCATTAGCTTTTGGCTGAGGTTGTTGGGGATAGTACTGCTGGGATTTCAGGTCACAGGGGTGGGTGGAGGGCACTGCCACAGACAGTGGAGTAACTAAAGGCCTGAGAGGCAGGGGAGGTGGGACAGAAAATGAGCTGCTTGGGGCCTGGGAAAGAGCCAAGACACATAGAGAGCTTTGGGTGCTGTCATCTAGCACCTTCGATCAATGTCACACCTGGTTCCTATCCTGGACAAGAGTGAGGGGTGGAAGGCACTGGTTCATAAGCCAGCTCCACTGACAACTCCAGTACTGTGGTTGGTTTGTCTGAGTTGTCTTTTCCTGGCTGGTGTGAGGGATTTTACTTACTTGTGTTTTGTAGCTTCACATCCTCTACCAAATGCACAACCCATTCCTCTGGTGGTGAGAGAGAGTCTGAGACCCATGAAAGATCTTAGTGAAAATCTTCCTGATTGCCTGCCACCTCTCCTTGCTGAGTGTCTATATGGCATCAAACTTGTGTTCTTGGTTGGGATGGGACCTGGTTCAGAAATTAGAGCTGCGCAGAAGGGTCAGGACTGCGGGAGGCCTAATGAGATGGGCTACACCCTCAGGAATGGGCGGTCACTCACCAGTCCCAGCCCAGGAGGCAGAAAAAAGGCCATCAGGAGTAGGAGTGGCAGCATCTTCCCAAAGGTCTGTCCAGGTCACAGATGCTGGGGTTTCTTCCTTCCAGACACAAAGCACAGGGGAAGGAAGGAAGGAAGGGAGGCTCAGTGTCCCCACAGACATCCCAGAGGTGTGCTCCCCCCTAGCTGGGTGTCAGCATGCCACAGATGACCACCTTCTCTGCCCTGGATTGGGAGAGAAGGACACCGTCACCACACTCGCACACAAAGACTCACCAGAAGGAATAAGAAAGTGAAGCCTGTGGTGCAGCCCGTGTTATCTAGTCCAACCTTGTACTACTTGCCAAGCAACAGTCCAATAAATCGCGAGATGAGTTGTTGAAACAAGGAACAGCAACTTTATTCAGAAAGTTAGCAGACCAAGAAGATGGTGGACTCATGATTCAAAGAACCACCTAACCTGAGTTAGAATTCAGGCTACTTTTATACTAGAAGGGAACGGAGTAAAGTCAAACATTTCCTGGTTCCACTAGCCTCAGGACGGTTGTGTTAATTTCTTCTGTCCTGCAGTCTTTCATCAGTGGACTTGTTTCCTGTGAGCTAAACAAAAGTATTTTAGCTTAAAGCTCATTACTTGAGAGCCAGCGTTCCCAGAGATGTGTCATCATGTATAATTAATGTTATAGGCGATATACCATTAGTGATTAACAGAATACCAAAGTTCTTCCCCATCACACCAAGAGGAGCTGGATCCCCAAGAGCCCCTCAGTAATTGAATCTTCATTTCTCCACTCTTGATACTTTTATGATTCTGATAATATCATGAATAATTACACAATAGGGGAGGTTCAGGGATATGAGAGATTCAGCTCCTGCCCCTGTGAAGCTGGCAGGACGCAGAGGTAGAGCTAGAATAGGTGCGTAGAGAGCAAGCTGGTGAGCACTATGATGAGGGGTCTGCTTGTTGCCAAGTGTGAGGAAGTGGCTGAACTTGGTTTGGGATCAGATAGACCTGAACTCACCAGAGTGAACCAAACAGCAACCCCATTTCCTCTCTTGCCAGGGTTCCAGCCTCACATTTTTGTTGTGCTTACAATCAGCTCTTCAAATGTAAATATTCTGTGACAGAAATTTTCTTATCCCACAATATTGAACAAAAGTCTTGGACTTGATACTCATTGGACTAAAACCAACCATCACCGGGTCCTTCAGCATTCAGTGACCTGACTGGCTTGCCTGTGCTGAGGTATCCAGCATCCCTTGAGCTGAGTTGGCGGCTGTCCCATCCAAGTCAGGGTTCCTGTGAGGGGAAGGGCCTTCCTCTCCAAAAATGCTGGTTACTGGTGTGAGGTGATGAGATAAGTCATGGTGATCACCCTAATAATTACTCTCCACTAATATTCCCTGTCCAGAGACAAGAGAACCACATCTCTGATGTCTCTGGGCCAGGCCATCCTGAACATGTGCAGATGATTCCAACACTGTCACCAGTATGAGACAGAAGAAAGAGGAATGGAAAAGATCGCCTGAGTTCTAAACAAGCCAAGTCCCAGTGAGTTGTAGCAAGAGCATCTTATGAATAAACAGAGCGGAAGGACACAAGTTTAATCATTGATGATGATGATCTGCGGATGGTGAAATTGTAGGCAGTTTTAAATTTCTTACTTATATGTCCTGTATTTAGCTATCTTTATATGATTATATGTGTTGTTTTTACATGCAAAATACATTTTGCCATGATGGAAGTTCATTCACCATGCAAATGTCCAGCAAATCACTTCTGTTTACCCCAGCCTTCTCTAAGCTGCATGTTTTAAAAATGAGATTACTTTCCTGAATAGATTCTTACATGAAAATTCAGAGATTATTGAAAGATAGAACAGAAAAAATTATTCAGTAAGCTACTGGGTATGGAACACCTTTGAAATATTAGGATACCTTGCATCTAAAAATTTTTGTTACTATGACTTTCCTTTAGAGAAACATACATACATGTCGGAATGATGGAGATGGGAGAGGCTAGCTCAGCCCAAGGTGGAGGAGCTCCTTGAAGGTCACTTGAGGCTGAAGGAGGATGTGCCCTCAGGACACCAGAGGCTGCACAGTGCCCTGGGCCCAGGACTCCAAGACAGGGCTGTGACATGCACTCAAGCTGAGCCTAGGAATACTGAAGGCCTCCTGGAATTTTCTCAGGCTTCTGACCTCTGTCTCCTCTGATGCAGGGATGGAACACTCATGGGGTGAGCCACACCTTTGTAAACCTCCCCCATTTCTGTTAGGGTGGACAAGTGCCCCCCTCGACCCCAGAGTTTCTCAGGTGGTCCCCTTTCCAAATCTGGATTCTCTTCTGTTGCCCCCTGGACACTGGGATGTGGGGGAGGGAAGTAGGTGTTGACGAGGAGGAGGGCATATGGATGAGACACAAGGGTTGTGGACCAGGGGGTCCTGTGTTCCTGAGGAGGGGTCTCCCTTCTCTGATGGAGCTCACAGGCAGCCCGAGGGGGAGCTGGCACTGGGGACATGGGACTGGAGGAAGATCACTGTAGGTACAGCAGAAGACTTTATTCTAGAGAATGGAAGGGAGGGGTGAGAGGAGCAGTGTATGTGCTGGAGGGGGAAGCTGCTAACAGATCAGAAATGTGAACAGAGGTTTCCCTGACAGAGAAGTTACCTAACGAATTTGTGAATAACGGAGCAATCAGTGATTTCTTTTCAAGAGATGAATGTTTATTAAGTTCCAGGCAATCTTCCTTCACACACTTTGATCAATGCTTCCAATCCCAGGGAAGATGGAGGGGTCCACCCTGAGCACACATCACACTGATCCCTGGCGTTTGTACCGTCTCATTGTTGAATGGATCCAGGACAGAAAGCTGGAGATTCTGGTGTAGACATCTGGAGTTGTCCCATCATTTCTTCCATAGGACACAATGCCCTGGGCCACACCATTACACACAAGCGGGCCCCCAGAGTCACCCTGTGGGTAGAGAGAGCAAGGGCTGAGCTCACCTTCTTCAGGTCTGGTCTCCCTGCCACCCTGGGGTGGGTGGGCTCAGTTAGCGGTCCTGGCTGATATCAGGGCCTTGTTGGTCCTGAGGTTTCATCCTGGCATTGACAATCCTGCTGCTCCTCCTGCAGGAAACCTCCACCCATTTGTGACTGTGGGGCAGTGCTCACGCCCCAGGGACACAGGACAGTGTCCAGATAGGAGGACAGGCTGGGGACACAGGGGCAGGCTTTGTTCCCACAGCCACCCATCGTCCCAGCTCAGTTGGGCCCAGGGTTTTGCACGGATAACACTGGGGATCTCACCGAGAAAGAATTCTTCCTCTCGCTTGGATCTCCAGCACATATCTGTGTGAAGGGGATGTAGTTTTTGAAGCGAGCGATACATTTCTCCTCACTTTGGACTTCAAGATCTACCTCCTGTAGTTTGTCTGTAGAGGGCATATTTACCCCCAGTCGCCCCCAGCCGGCCACACTGCACATCATCCCTGGCTTCACCTCCGCCAAGCTCCTGGGCAGATTGATGGGGCTCACTTTATCCGTAAGGTCAGCCTTCCTAGTCAGCTGAAGGTAGAGGAAAAGCATTGTCACCTACTGTTGGCCCACAGAGGCTGCAGGACAGTCATGGGGTTGCCTTCTTCTCAGCATTGGGACCACGGAGGGGTTGTACAGGAGGAGGGTCAGGAATGGGTTCATGGGGGATGCAGAACCCTGGATGGAAGTGTCCCAGAGTCAGTGCAGCCTCGTGTCCCACCTTCAGTAACATGATGTCGTTGGCCAAAGTCTCATCATTATAGTCTGGGTGGGGGATGGGTCTTCTCACTGGGATGAACTGCTGGGTCCTCTCTCTGTCCATGATGTTGTGGGCCCCCAGGGTGACATTGATTGAGCTGCACAGAGAGCAGAAACAGAGGCGGCATCACAGGAGAACTGGTCCAGGAGCCAGGAGGAAAGAGCACAGCTTGGGACAGGGCCAAACTTGGGGCAGGGCGGAGGAGGGTGTGGCGAAATTCTAGGCGGTGGGCCCTGGGGCTGAGCATCTCTAAACTGTCTGCTCCCTGGCAGCCTGGGCAGGGTGGTAGTCCACAGAGGGTGTTCAGTCCTGCTCGAGCTTGACTGTCTCTAAGGAAAACATGAATTTCTCACATTTGCACTGTGGGCTCCAGGCCACAACCTTGGCTTCCTTATGTTCCAGGTTTGATCAGTCCCTTCTCTCTATGCACGACTGGCATTGACCTGTCCCTCTCTCCCCAGTGCTCACCTGTCCTCTGAATAGCTTCCTATGTTACCTGGTGGCACAGATCTGCAGCTCCTAAGAGGGTTCCCTGGGAGGGCTCAACAGAGGGGTGGGGGCCCGGCACTGCTCGTCACCTTCCCAGGCAGTGAGCTGCTGTCAGCACGAAGTCCTCACGCACAAGGAAACCCCCACATATGTGAGATTTCCCTGAAGTCTTGAACAGAAGAAACGCCATGTAGGGATGGGAGTGTGGCTCGGCCTCGTGACCCCCGATGATTTTCCCTGAAAGAAAGATTCCAGCCTGCCCGCTGTGCTCATGGAGCCAAAGTTTGAACAGAGGAGATGGGATCAAGGTTTCCCTGAGTTCAGAAATTTTCTTAGATGGACCAGGCCCAGGCTGTGCATGAGTGTAGCGTCTGGGCAGGACTGTTCATGTGGGGTGGGACTGGACCTCTGAGGGTGGGATCGTCACTCACCTGCCTCCCCGGTAGGGGACAGAAGGGCCACCAGGAGCAGGAGCAGGACCATCTCTCCAGGAAGACTGCCCAGATCTGAGCAGCTGCTGCTTCCTTCTGGTCTTTTAACCCTGAGTTGTCCCCTTCCATGCTCTGGCCTTTGTCACATGAGCCTTATCTGAAAGCCTCAAACCACTTTTTTGTAGTCAGAGTGGACTGTTTATTTGTATTTAATTAAAGCCTCTGGTAAGTTTTCATCCATTGGGTGGGGTGGGGGTCAAGGGGGTAGTTGCATTAGCCAGTCCTTAAGCCCTCAGGTGCCTGAGCCCCAGACACCTGGGCCTCATGATGATAGATCAAAGAAAGTCTTTGCGTGGTTCATATTAGATCACCAGGGTGATTGTGTATTGAGACCCCTTCTTCAGCAAGAATGTGAGAAATATTGGAGATGAGATTCCTTGCTTCATGTAGAGGAGATAAACCATCATAATCAGACTATAAAGGCAAAATCCACAGTGTGGAATAGACATAATGGTGTGAAAGTGATGCTGAAGAGGGCTTATTCCACTTACTAAAGGACTCAGTGGTTTAAAACAACAGCAACATTGCTTTACCCATCTCCATTTTGGTCTGGGTACAGTGCGGATGGCATCCCTCTACTCACCTTGGTATCAGGGCTGCTCGAAGCCTGAAGGCTGACCCACTTGAAGGACTGCTCACACATGCCCAGTGGTTGGTGCTGGCTATGCACTCGGCACATTGGTTTTTCTCCATAAGAGCCCCTCAAGTTGTCTCACTTCATGGGATTCTTTGGCTCCCTCATAACACAGTGGTTGGTTTCCCCAGAGTGAGCATTTCCTAAAAAGTAAGCCATCTAGAAGCTGTGTTTTTTTCGTTACCTAGATTTTGATGTCATATGGCACCTATTCTACCATACTCCACTGCTTAACGCAATCAAGAGCTCCCCTCACCCAGATTAGGAAAGGAGGGCCCTAGACCCCCTTTGTTGCAGTCATGTAAGAAGAGCCTGTGGGATGAAGATATGCAGCGGCAGTCACGTCCCCATCATGAAAATGGGGGAAGTCATGGAATCAAAACAATTGTTGTTTCAAAACATCTTGATCCCAAGCCTCTTAAAAAGCAACAACACCTTAGTTAAAGAAACAAAGCCCATGGTCAACAGTGATTCTGGCAAGTGAGTCACAGTGAACTAAGCGGTGTCCTCATCCCACATGGGCTTGGACACCCTGCACTGGATGACCTGGATGAGATATCAGAACGCAAGTGACGTGAGGAATGCTGCCTTCCATAGGGAAGGGCGTGGCAACCCACTCCAGTATTCTTGCCTGGAGAATTCCATGGACAGGGAAGCCTGGCAGGCTACAGTCCATGGGGTCACAAAGAGTCAGACATGACTGAGCGACTTTTAGTACTACTACCACGTAGGGAGTGAACATCCAACGGCTGTGAGGAAGCTGCCTACACAAGGGTTGACCACTGGTAGTAAAGGAGCTCAAGGAGGATTCAGGGACTCCAACAGAAAGGGCAGTCTGGTGGGATGTGTCAGAGCAGGACAAATAGGGTGAGGCGGGCATGGCTTTGAAGCGGCTGCCTGACGTGGATCGCCAGAGCCTGGGTGGGGAGAGCAGGAGATGCACTTGGAGAAGAAGAGTAAGAGATCTGTTTTATAAATCTCTGTGGGGACTAATCAAATAATTAAACATATTAAGGCAACTGACTCAGTTTCTTACTGTCTGAAGATTAGATGGTATTGGTGGCATCAATGATAATTTCCTGGATTTGATGGTTGAATTGTAGTCACATAAGCGTTTCCTTGTTTGTAGAAATTGCCCTCTAAAGTTTTTGAGAACTGATGGAACACCATGTCAGTAACTTTACTCTCAAATGGTTCAGGAAAATAAAAGTTTTTTGTATTATAATTGCTACTTTTCCATAAGCCTGAGATTATTTCAAAAGTAAAAGGAGATCCATAGCCTTCACATATATGAACAACAACCGGTTTGAAGATACATTTGAAAAGATAATCTGTCACAGCAGCAACAAAAAAATATAAAGAGCTTGCGAAAAACATAAGCAGAATTGTGAAACACTATTTGAGCAAAATGTTAAAGGATTCTTGAAAAATATAAAAACAGACTTTAGAAATAGAAAGATAGTCTTAGTTCTCTGATAGGGTAGAACCACACCAAAAAGGCACTGATTCTCCCAAAGTTAATATAAAAATGTAATTCCAATTAAAAGAAATTTTTTTCTCCTAGTGTTAGGAAGTTCTAGCTAATGTCTAAAATTTATTTGGAAAATAGCATGAAGGAATAACTAGTCAGATATTAAAAAACATCCCATAAGATGTATTTTCTGAAAACAGTGTGTTGCCCACTCATGATCAGACAGACAGACCAAAGAAAACGAATAGAAAATCCAGAAACATTCCCAAGCACATATGAAAATGTAGTTTACACTGAGGTGACATTTAATCAATGATATTGGAGCAATAAGTTAGTCACACATCACATAAACCACTTGAGTAAGTGCAAAATATGAGACACAAATGTATGAAATAAAACCATAGTAAGAAATAAATGTGGACAAATCCCTTCATAAAATTAGAGGTCTTCTAGCAATGACTCTAAATTCAGAAACATTAAAGGAGAGATTGGTAAATAAATTGTGATATATAAAATACAGTTTTTTAAAGTTTATATCTCAAAAATCAAGCATAAGCAAAACCCAAATACAGACAATAACTCAGAAAAAAATTATTGCAACATATATCACAAACAGTTGATCTATGTAAAAACAAAGAGTTAGAAAAATCTAAAGAAGAATCAAGCAGAACTGAAGAATACAATAACTGAAATTTAAAATACACTAGAAGGAATCAATAGTAGATTAGATGATACAGTGGAGTGGATCAGCAAAATAGAATAGAGAGCAGCAGAAATCACTCAACCTGAACAAAAAAAAAAGAGAGAGAAAGTTTTTAATGAGGACACTTTAAGAGAACTCTGAGATAATATCAAGGATACTGATATTCACAGGCTAGGAGTCCCAGAAGGAAAAGAGAGAAGAAAAGGGTTAGAGACCATACTTGAAGACATAATAGCTGAAAACTTCCCTAACATAGGAAAAGAAAGAAATATCCAGGGCCAGGAAACACAGACAGTCCCAAACAGGATAAACACAAATATGACCACACTAAGACACTGTAATTGAAATGGCAAAAATTAAATATTAATTTTATATTAATATGAACATTAAAATCAGTAAAGGAAAAGCAAAAAGTTATGTATAGGGGAACTATCAGCTACCAGCAGACTTTTCAACAAAAAATTTGCAAGCCAGAAGGGAGTGCATGATATATTTCCAGTGATGAAAGGAAAAAAAATCTTATAACCAAGAGTACTCCACTGGGCAGGCTATATTTGAAGGAGAAAGCTAAAGTTTTACAACAAGCAAAAGCTAGGAGTTCAGCAACACAAAGACAGCCTTATAAGAAATGTTATATGGTCTTCCCTAAACGAAAAAGAAAAGACTACAACTAGAAGTATGAAAATTATCAGAGAAAAAGTCTCATTGGTAAGGAAAAATGAAGGTATATTTGTCTGGGAGAGAGTGAAGGACAGGGAAGCCTGGCATGCTGCAGTCCATGAGGTCGCAGAGTTGGACATGACTGAGCAACTGAACAGCAACAACCTTCAGGGTAGCTATCAACACTTATAAAGCTAGTAAGAAAGTTAAAAGATGAAAATAGTAAAATCATCTATATCCACAATAGGTAGTTAAGGAATACTTGAAATAAAAAGCCATAAAATACAATGTCAAAAAAATGAACAATGAGAGGGATAAAAATGCAGAGTCATAAGGGTGTGTTAAACTTAAGAGGCCAACAATTGAAAATAATTACAGTTATAGAATACTGATGTATATATATTCATATATATATATATATATAAGCCTGATGGTAATCACGCACCAAAAATCTATGCTAGATACACACACAGAAAAAAGAGAAAAGAATCCAAATGTAACACTAAGGATAGTCATCAAATCACAAGGGAAGAGAGCAAAAGAAGAAACAAAAAAAGAAGCACGAAAACAACTGAAAAACAATGAACAAAATGGCAAAAAGTACACACCTATCAATAACTACTTTAAATATAAATGGGCTAAATGAGCCAATTAAAAGACATGGAGTACCTAAATGGATACAGAGACAAGAGTCACACATATGCTGCCTACAAGAGACTCACTTCAGATCTAAAGATAACACACAGACTGAAAATGAGGGATAGAAAAGGTATTCCAAGGAAATGGAAACAAAGTTAAAGCCAGGGTAGCAATACTCGCATAAGACAAAATAGTTTTAAAACAAAGACTGTGACAAGAGACAAATAAGGACATTACATAATGATCAAGGGATCAATTCACGTAGAAGATGTATCAATTTTAGATATATACACAACCAACATAGGAGCACCTAAAAACATAAATATTAACAAGCATAAAGGGAGAAATTGACGGTAATGCAGTAAAAATATGGGACTTTAACACCCTAATTACTTCAATGGACAGATCATTCAGATAAAAAATAAATAAGAAAACAAAGGCCTAAATAACACATTAGACCAGATGGATACACACACACACACACACACACACACACACACACACACATATATCTCTTTCTCCAGGAAATTTGAAAGGGTTCTTGACCAAGGATACTGGGAGGTCATTACAAGGACAGGAATTTTCTCATCTGAGAAGCATACAGAGGAATCTTATCTCAAGTATCTCAGCTAGTGGGATTCTTTATCTGATGTGGTGACTCAACACTTTATTCTTGAAGGATTTTAGTGGTCTTAAGTTTATTGGCTAAAGTAGCCTTTCACTGACCATCACTGATAGGAATGGAAATACCAAGTTACCAAGATGTAACACAGGGAATCTCATCTTCCCTTGGCAGTTAGGATCACCCACCTAACTTGCTTAGTAAGTTTATCTGTCTGTCGATTGCTTTCCTACAAATTAAGGCCTCTAAAAATCAGAAGAGTCCAAGGTCATAGAGATAGAAGTAAACTTCTGAGACTGAGTTAATAGGTTTAATAGTAGGAATGAGAGCCACTCTTATGGTCACTTCTTTGTCTCTAGAACCATGTATTCTAGCTAGGAGAGAAACACCACCCGATACTCACTGCTGGCTTAAAGCATATACCACATCCTGAAAGACAGCATCCCAATCTTGAAGATGGTTGTCTTTCCACTATCTACATTACCAAGTCTTACACAATTCTCAGGCCAGTTGTTTCTGGGTGATATGGGACATTAACTCATGGCTTCAACGTTCTTTCACAGTAAAACATTCGTTGGCTGAAAGTCTTGTTCTGTGGGATACAGCAGGAAATAAACCCTGCAAGACCGCTGTGGTACCAGCAGCAGCATGGTCATGGGCAGGGAAGGCAGAGCCATTCCTGTCCCAAAGCACATTCCCAAAACAGACTAGCAAGGTCTTGACCTTTCAGGTTCATCATCCCCAGAGCTGGCCTGGTGGTTCTCTCCCCAGGTATATTGGGAACTGAATCTTCTTGTGGGTCTGGGGGGAGAGGCCTTGGTCAGTAGAGGCATTTCACTGGAGGTCATTACAGATATTTTTAAAATTTTATTCATTTATTTATTTATGAACTGTGAACTTCCTGATGTTCAAGTTGGTTTTAGAAAAGGCAGAGGAACCAGAGATCAAATTGCCAACATCCGCTGGATCATGGAAAAAGCAAGAGAGTTCCAGAAAAACATCTATTTCTGCTTTATTGACTATGCCAAAGCCCTTGACTGCGTGGATCACAATAAACTGTGGAAAATTCTGAAAGAGATGAGAATACCAGACCACCTGACCTGCCTCTTGAGAAATTTGTATGCAGGTCAGGAAGCAACAGTTAGAACTGGACATGGAACAACAGACTGGTTCCAAATAGGA
>NW_011494753.1:9547250-9553241 GCF_000754665.1 Bison bison bison | reverse complement strand
GCTTATTTAACTTATATGCAGAGCACATCATGAGAAACGCTGGACTGGAAGAAACACAAGCTGGAATCAAGGTTGCCGGGAGAAATATCAATAACCTCAGATATGCAGATGACACCACCCTTATGGCAGAAAGTGAAGAGGAACTCAAAAGCCTCTTGATGAAAGTGAAAGTGGAGAGTGAAAAAGTTGGCTTAAAGCTCAACATTCAGAAAACGAAGATCATGGCATCCGGTCCCACCACTTCATGGGAAATAGATGGGAAAACAGTGGAAACAGTGTCAGACTTTATTTTTTGGGGCTCCAGAATCATTGCAGATGGTGACTGCAGCCATGAAATTAAAAGACGCTTACTCCTTGGGAGGAAAGTTATGACCAACCTAGAGAGCATATTCAAAAGAAGAGACATTACTTTGCCAATGAAGTTTTGTCTAGTCAAGGCTATGGTTTTTCCTGTGGTCATGTATGGATGTGAGAGTTGGACTGTGAAGAAGGCTGAGCACCAAAGAATTGATGTTTTTGAACTGTGGTGTTGGAGAAGACTCTTGAGAGTCCCCTGGACTGCAAGGAGATCCAACCAGTCCATTCTGAAGGAGATCAGCCCTGGGATTTCTTTGGAAGGAATGATGCTAAAGCTGAAACTCCAATACTTTGGCCACCTCATGCGAAGAGTTGACTCATTGGAAAAGCCTCTGATGCTGGGAGGGATTGGGGGCAGGAGGAGAAGGGGACGACAGAGGATGAGATGGCTGGATGGCATCACTGACTCGATGGACGTGAGTCTGAGTGAACTCCGGGAGTTGGTGATGGACAGGGAGGCCTGGCGTGCTGCGATTCATGGGGTTGCAAAGAGTCGGACACGACTGAGCGACTGATCTGATCTGATTTATTATCTGATCTGATTTATTTATTTCTGGCTGTGCAGGGTCTTCACTGCTACGTGTGGGCTTTCTCTAGTTGTGGCTATCCTTCGTTCAGGTGTGCAGGCTTCTCATTGTGGTGGCTACGTTTGCTGCAGAGCATAGACTCTAGGCACACAGGCTTCAGTAGTTACAGCACGCTGGCTTAGTAGTTGTCCTGCATAGGCTTACTTGTTCTGAATCATGTGGAATCTTCCCAGATCAAGGATTGAACTCATGCTCTCTGCATTAGCAGGCAGATTCTTATCCACTGAGCCACCAGGGAAGCCCAGGGATATTTTATTTTATTTTTTTTCTTATTTCCATTGCAAAGATCTTTAAACAAGTTAAGGACTATTTCCTCAAAAGTGGGGGATGGAGGACATTTCCACAGACCAGAAGATTTGAAGAAATCAGCATGTTTTAGGTGCTTACCCACCTTCATCTGATTGTGCCCATGAGCAGACAGAACAGCTCACCAAGAAGCTGTCTGAGTACTTGTCAGAGATCGGCTGCCATGGGAACCCAGGGACTCGCTGTGTGTGGAGGGAGGTATCTGAGCATAGGCTCCTGTCTTGTCCAGGGATGGCAGGAAGTCATCAGTGGGCAGGGTTAGAAAACATGGAAGTCCTCTTGCTGGCCTGACTCTCAGGGGGCCTGGCTGAGCCCAGGCTCCGTCCTAACTCTGTGGGGCCTCCAAGCTCTCACTGTCCCTCCTGGAACTGTCCTCCTCATCTCTCGAAGGAGGACAAGTCTGCAACAAATATTCTTACACTTTTTCAAACCACAGAACCATTTCCTCAAAGTAAACATTATACTTGAGCTGAATATATAAGTGGTTGGGCACCTTTTTAAACACTATGTTTTTGTTTCTTTGTTTTCTTTTTGTGTAATTTTCAATCAACGAGCTGGGTCCTAGTACGTCTGGGGATTTTTTCAGCTCTAAATCAGAAGCTGTGTCTTTAAAGCAGAAGAGAAGAACTGCTCTTCCTTTGTACACGTGCCCCAGGTCACTAGGAGACTGTGTTGCTGTGTGATTTGTGCACAACCAGAGGAGAAAGGGCCTGCCTTTAGGGTAACTGTATCCCAAAGTATTGACACATGCCTCAGAGAAGCACAGTGCTGTGTGTAGGGCGGCACCAGCCAAGCGCTGGAACTCAGGCTCGGCTCCCAGGCAGCTCAGCACAACAGTCAAGACCCTGGAGGGATGGTAGATGGAAGTGTCTGGTGAGGGGAGACCAGCACAGGGAGATCCTTGCCCAGCAAAAATCACATACTTTTCAAACCAAGACCTTCCCAAGGATGAAAAGTCTGGGTTGTCTTGGACCCTATGGAGCAGCAGTAACCGTGACGGCCTAAGAGCAGAGGCATTTCTCCATTTGTCCAGACCACATGGGCCTCCCTGACTGCAGTTCGGTTTGCACAGGCAGGAGCTTGCAGCCATGACAGGGAGCCTGTTTCTGGTCCATTCAATAGATGAGTGTTTAGAATCAGATTCTAATTGCCTTTCAAATGGGTGTTCCTACCATTTGAGCGTGTGCAGTGACATTTCTACCTGCTGTCTTAACAGTGGGCTTCCCTGGTAGCTCAGCTGGTAAAGAATCCACCTGCAATGTGGTGAGACTTGGGTTCGATCCCTGGGTTGGGAAGATCCCCTGGAGAAGGGAAAGCTACCCACTCCAATATTCTTGCCTAGAGAATTCCATGGACAGAGGAGCCTGGAAGGCTACAGTTTATGGGTTCGCAAAGAGTCGGACACGACTGAGCGACTGAGCGACTAAGCACAGCACATCAAGAGTAAAAAAATAAGGCTGCCCTGTTCCTTCTCTTCCCTCCCTGCTGCCCCCTCCCACAGGGGGCGAGTATGCTCCAGTGAGCAGAGCAGAGATTTGTTTCATGTCTAGAAACAAAATGACTGATGTTCCAGAGTTACATGTAATTATACTCCTACTCAGTCTGGATGAGAACGAGGGGCTTCTCAGGAGACCCAGCCCTGCTCTGGGCCGGCTCCCCTGGCTGTGGGGGTTAAAGGTCAGCTCAGGTAGACCCCGCTTCCCAGTAGGAGCGTCTCTGTCCTGGAGCTGCAGCCCCAGGCTGTGCTCTTGGTGTTGGGGAATCATGGTGTGACCCACTCCTCCCTGCCATGTACCCAGAGCAAGAAGCTAAGGAGTTCACCCTGAGCCCCAGAACCAGAGAGGTTCATGTTTTCCCCTGATGGTGCTCAGCTTCAGCCCTGGCGGGAGGGCCGGCCCTGGAAGACAGGTGTGGGTAAACAGACCTGGGTGACAGCTTTGCATGGGGTTTAGGGGAAGAGATGGTGGGAGAGGGGAGAGGAGGAAGCAGAAAACAGCAGAATCCTGTCATTGCCTTTCTAAACACACAGTGAGTGTGAATAGGAGTCAGTGAATAAATAAGCAACCAGTCCTTCGAGCTCTGCTGAGAGACAGTTACTGAGCTGCGGGCACCCCAACCCTGCAGTGTGATTCTGGATCAGCCCCAGGGAAGATGTTCTGGTTCCTGCAGTCAGAGGCTTTTCATGGTTTTCTTTATCCAGGGCAGGAAACTTGAGACTTTGGTGCAGGACCCTGGAGGTGACACATTATTTTGTCCATAGAAGACAATGCCCGGGGGTTACGTTGTCACACCCCAGAGTCCCCCTGAGGACATGAAAGGAGAAAGACTGAGCCAGCTCGACTCCTGGTCCTGCCCCCCCATCTTAAGACCCCTCTAGGTGATGGTAGCCTTACAGGGCCTCCATCGGAGCACAGGGTAGGACGTGGTCAGTGCTTCACTGCCCCCAGGTGGCAGCTCCATCTCCTCTCCCAGGTCCCTGATCTGCTCCACATGAAGACTCTGCAAGACTGTTGACTCCGGGCTGGTCTCCAGGACACAGAAGCAGGGGTGGAGGCTGACACTCGGCATGAAGGACGAGCCTGTTACCCAGTTCAGGTGCGCTCACAGGAGCAGGTACTCACACAGAACAGGGGGCAGGCTCCATCCTGCACATCAAGGCTGTTCTACTCCTGGGCGAGGATACAGAGCTCGTGTCCCCCTGTCCTCACGGGAATGACCCTCTCCCTCTGTGTGGCCCACAGTGGTGGACGTTGTGGAGGTCACACAGGCCAGTGTGGTTGGGAACAGCCGTTTGTGGCTGTGGTTCGTGCAGGACTTGTGATGCGGTCCCTCCTCTTATCAATTCCACGTATTCCTTTTGCAGAAGTCAGTGACACAAGATCTCTGCATCGCATCAAAGCTGCACAGATGGTAGATCTTCTCTTATCAAGGTGGACAGTGAGGAGGGCCCAGTGTGAACCAAACGCATCTAAACCTGAGCTTCTCAACTGAGGCTGATTCCTGCCCAGCTCCTCACAACACCCTGCCTACCCCTCCACACCCCCACCAACATGACCTCGTCCTTGGGGGACATTTAGAAAAGCCTAGAGACATCCTTGGTTCAGAACTTAGAGGAGAAGGGGATGTTGATACTGGCACCTAATGGGGAGAGGCCAGCGATGCTCTAAACACCCTGCAACTCAGCGTGTTCGTAGTGATTCTGAAGAGCCCTAAAGATGACTCAGAGTTGATGATGAAGGCAGGGAAGGATCTGCTGTACTTTCTTCTTGAAGGTGGACATAGGGGTCCTGCCACTCCAGGGAACCCCTTTCTCTTCTTTCTCTCCCTATTGTTCTTCACTGTATCCTCTCTGTCTCTCACACACACACCACACACTCCCCCCTTTCAAGGCTTCTGGAATGCCTGATGCCGGGAGAAGAGAGAGGACACACACACTCAGGTCTGGAAGCCGGGTGTTCACTGAGATTTATTGGGAATTCTGTGACCTGAAGGGGCCTTCCCAAGGATTAGGGACGTGACGGGGCTTTAAGAGGCAAACCAGAGGCAGATCCAGGGTGAGTGGCACAGAGAACCTGCTGGAGTCCTGCTCTGGTTTCCCCCAGGCTGGCCCAGGTTCCAGGTTAATTCTCTTTCAGGACCTCATCGATCCAGGGCCGGTAAGGGGAGATCCGGGTGAAGACGGCCGGGGGCTTTGCACTGGGCAGTCCATAGGAGACAATGCCCTGGGCCACCCCAGCACACAGAAGAGGGCCCCCCGAGTCTCCCTGTGGGACAGAGAAGGAAAGGGAGAGAGAGAAGGTGAACCAGGGAAACCACCACCTCCTCCCTGTGGTCCCAACTCTGAGCTGGTCGGACCTGCCATCAGGCTCAGGAACACTGGCTCCTCATAAGGTGATATGTCTCTGATGCTGTTCCCTTTCCTTCCTGGCACCCCCTGACCCTGGGCGGCACCCCCTGACCCTGAGCAGACCCTGGTCAGAGACCCCACGGGGCCGAGGGAGGAGGATCTGCAGAGGGACAGTCCCAGCTCCTCAGACCTGAGGTCTCACACTTTGTCACTGGCTGACATTGTGAACTCCGTCTCCTTCCAAAGGTGTCTGCACCCTGGACAGTGATTTGTGGAGAACTCTGTAGTCTGAGAATCACCTTAAATGCAGATTTTGTGCTCTGGGGATTGCCCACACACAGCTGGAGATTGTGGTTAAAAGCAGAGAAGTGGCTGCAGGCCCGGGGCTCCATGAGTCTCAGCTCCACCTCTTGCAGAATGCTGGAGGCTGGTTCATTCACAGCTGTTTGTCCCCAGCCGGCCACCCGGCACATTATCCCGGGGCGGATAAAGGTGAAATGGGATGGAAGGGGGATTGTCCCCACAGCCAGGGTCAGGTTGGCTTTCTCCTTCAACTGTGAAGGAAATGAGGGCTGTCAGTGATGGAAATGGGCTTGGGGACGGGTGGAGGCAACCAGGGAGGGACAGGGCAGCTGCTCCACATGAGAGCCAGTTGCAGAGGCTGAGCTGAGGGGTGCTGGTGAGAGGCAGGTTGGGAAAGTGTGAGGGTAATGGGACCTGAAGGAGAAGTCCTGGAGAACAGGGAGTGGGGAAGGCAGCCCTGGAGAACAGAGAGCAGGGAGCGGGGAAGAAAGCTCTGGAGGACAGGGAGTGGGGAAGAGGAAGAAGAATTTGTACCTTCAGTAACATGATGTCGTGGAGACCAACATGCTCATATTTTGGGTAAGGAAACTG
>NW_011494753.1:9526454-9546742 GCF_000754665.1 Bison bison bison | reverse complement strand
GGCCAGTGTTCTTGAAAAGGGCATGGAGGAAGTGGTCCAAGAACTGGGTGGGCCCCTGAAGAGTGAGTCCACATCGCTTGTGTTGGGGTTGGGGAGGGGCAGCCGCTTTTAGAAGAGGGGCACTGGAATGAGGTCCCCTTTCCTCTGAGGGGAGCTGAGCTCACAGTGACTGAGGGTCAGGACAGCCGTTCCAGTCTGAGAATGATTTCCTTAAGGCCAAGTATTGTCTCTCCCTAAAGAGACCCAGCCCTAGGAGCTCCCTCTCAGGCCCCCGAGGAGCTGTTCCTGGTTGCTCCCCTCCCATTTGGAGATAAACAAGACCCATTGTCTCACCTTCCTGCACAGTGCGCAGCCGTCAGCATAAAGTCCCTTCTTATCAGGAAACCACCACAAGCCTTCTGCTTACCATCCCAGGTGACAATTTGCAGGTAGGCCATGTAGGGGCGGGAGTGTGGCTTGCTCTCTGTGCCCTCGATGATCTCCCCTGGAACACAGAAGCCCAGGGCCTGAACACAGAGGGTGCACCAGCTGGCTTCAAGTTGGAACAGGCGTCTTTGGAATCCGCACTCGCCCCGTGTTCTGCCCTCTTCCTCTCGGGTGACTCTGGTGTCTGCTGTCTTTGCTCCAGGCACAGCAGCCAAGCTGGCCTCGGATGCCTCGCAGTCACACTCACCTAAGGTTTTCCCCCAGTCCCATTCTGCCCTCACTCAACCCTCCTCTGTCCCCATGCATGACCAGCTCTCCAGGTTCCTGTCTCCACCATCTCCATATCCCAGGTTGCTCAGAGATCAGCCAAGTTACAAGGCCAGAAGGTGAAGGGAACACAGGACTTTCAGCACCGTGTCACACATTCCATACAGAGAAGACCACCCCTTGGGGCCCCCCAAGGTGGGCTCCTTCTTCCTGAGAACAACCATGAGCTGCAGAGAGAAGGTGTGCACAGCCCAAGTGGAAACTTCACTCTGGGGTGTTGGGGAGAAATCCTGGGGTTCTGTTTAAGGGTCAGCAATCTTCCGAGTAAATCTTGTTTTAGGGGTTGATCCTGCAGCTTCCAGAAGGAGTGGCCGGGAAACTCACCAGCCTGGGTTCTGCAACACAGGAGGAGGAGCAGCAGCAGGGGGAGAGGAGGATGATGCATCTTCTCAGAGAGGCTGCCCAGGGCACGTGCTGCTTCTGTTTTCCAGTCTTGGGTTTTTAACTCCCAACAAGCGAGGGCAGGGCCAGGCTGGTAACCACAGGAACTGACTGGTCACATACTCTTCTCTCAAACTGTGCCTGCTGTCTTTCTAATCAGAATTTCCTGTAGAGATGCCCTCTGTTTTATGTGAGGTGAAGCTGAGGCCTGAACTTCCAAGTTTTGGCTTCAGGGATGAGCTCCCCAGTGTGCTTCCTCATTGGTGTGGAGGTGGGGGGCTCATGTCCTTCCCAGGCAGGGCAGGTGATTAAGGCCCATCAGAGACATGAGTCAGGGAGAATCTTTACACTGAGAATTCAGAAGCATATGCATGTTTAAGACAATGACCACAGTAGGAAATATATTTGCAAAAAGACCCAACACATATACCATAGGTATGTGTGAGTACAAAGGCACAAACCTACAAACACACAAATGAATCCAAAGTTGCAGGAAACAATACTTATCCTTAATCACGTGCAATCCAGTCTAAGCTGCCACTCCTTTCCATCCCATTTTATTCCACTCCAGATTAAAATGCAAGCTACACCGCCCTTCAAACATGGTTATCTGCAATTTGAAAAATGGTAATCTGCATCTCTCTCTCCCTGCTAACCAAAGGTTCATAGGCAGAAGAGAGTGATCAAAGAATATTAGGTAGGGGAAGAGATCATACTCTATGATTGGACTTTACATACATTATCATAAGAGCAAATGGGATTGGAATTAGGACTTTAAAGAGCTCATGAGTATCAATTATTGTCACTCTCTTAGATGTATTATTACTTTTATAACTATCCTGTGAAGTAGGTAGAGTTATCTCTATTTTATGAATCTTGCTATCAAAGCTTATGCTTCATTTCATACGAAGGGCCCTTCTGCTGTCCCATCAAAGGCAGAGAAATCTAGTCCTGCTAATGGGAATGTAGATATAGAAGAATGGTTGTTCCAGGGATGCTGGGGTCCCTAATCTCACATGAGGAATCATTTGATTGAAATAGAATATACACAGTTGTCAGGATCTGAGGTTTGCCTCTGTTTTCCCATCACGACCTTGGGAATTACCATTACCATTGCTTTACTAACATAGAATTTAGATTCAGACACATTAATGTGATTCAAATAACAAAACTTTTAACTATTATAACTGAGTTTTCAAGCACATCTGCTATGTTCCCCAGACTGCAGAGTTCTAAAAACCAAACCTATGTCTATTCCTGTGATGACTTGCTGTACATTTTTAATTCCCAGCCTGGTAGGTCTCTTACGTAAAGTAAGGCATTATTTGGGATTCTGAAAATCGGGAGAGGAGTGTATCTGGGCAGAATCTGATGAAGCTGGAATCTAGAACTTGCAAATCCTTCTAATGCTCCTTTGCAGTAACAGCAGTCCATCCCCTCAAGTCTCAGAGGTTAGTCTCTTCTTGCCTGAAGGATCTGTAATGGATTCTCTGAGGTAGTTACTCTGCAGGTTGTTGATAGGTTGCTTAAGAGAATAATAAATTAGTCAATCATTAGTGATCATGTTTAAGAAGAGTTTGAATGAACTCTGGGTTCTTTAGTGGGGACTAATGAATGGGAATATGGAGAAGGTCAATGAGGCTTGATCTGGAAGGTTCCATTCATGTTGGAGTTTTCCATGATGGTAAATTGTGCTTAGCAGTTACAGGATGCAATGAACATCCCCTTTCCTGAAACCACTGGTTTTGTCTATATAATTCATTTTGCCACTTAGATGAATACCAGACACCTATGCCTGCTTCATGTCCAATGAGACAGAAGAGGATAAGGCATACATAATTTGTTCCTTCCGTACTTTAGCTGGAACCCATTTGTGCTTTTCTAATGTTTAGCTTTACTTGAACATTTCCCTTTGCTCCTGACCTTTATTCTGTTATGCATGCAAGCTAAGTCGCTCCAGTCATGACCTTTTCTTTGCAACCTTATGGACTGCAGCCTGCCAGGCTCCTCTGTCCATGGGATTCTCCAGGCAAGAATACTGGAGTGGGTTGCCATGCCCTCCTCCAGTGGGTTGCCATGATCTTCCCGACCCAGGGATTGAACCCACGTCTCTTACATCTAACCTACATTGGCAGGCGGGTTCTTTACCACTAGCGCCACCTGGGAAGCCCCGTTGTGCTACAGTCCTTCGTTATGGGACTCCTAGGCTCTCTCCCTTGTGCCTAAGGACGTTTTCTTTCTCTCTCTCCTCTCTTTCTGTAGCTATGTACATATGTATGTATGTATGTATTACTGTGCTGGTGCTTGAAGGCGATGGTGAACTGAGTAGCTAGCAAAGCAAAAGGCTGAGCGAAGGTGGAACCCGGTGTCTCCATGGGAGAGCTCCCTCTGGGGTGAATGATGGCAGAAGAATTTCTTGTTTCACTTTCTCACCTCACTTGTAGGCTCACTGCACACCTGAGACTAGTTGGCTTTGTGTCAGTCCCTGCCCTGTCTCATCTCCTCTCATCAGCCTCCCTGTGTATCCAGTAGTCATGTGAAACTGTCTCAAACCATCCCTTTCCCATGGGTTTGGGTAAAGTCCTTTAAGTCTGGCAGGCTTCTCTAGTAAACCTTGCAGTGCTGTCAGTCTATCAGCAACCAGCATCAGCCAGGGCAACAAAAGAGAGTTCTATGTACCTTCGAATCAAATCTATCCATGGGGATCTTCTCTTACCTGTTGGAGGAAGGCTGTATGGCATCAACTGTTGTTGTTGTTGTTGTTTTTTCAATATGCTCCCATGAAGCTTGTCGGATAATGGTTGCTGCCAGAAATGGAGTCAGGACGTTGCTCTGAGACAGCATGGCCAGAGTCTGAGGGCCTGCCTTCAAGGGTTTCTTTTATGCTCTCCAATCTGTTGTTTCAATTAATTAAGGGGACGCTACTCAGGACTCTTCCCTTAGCCCTCCAGGATGTGAATCAATGTTTTCTCAGATAATGATTCTTCCTTTTAGTTGCTCCTTATTCCTGCATTTCCTTATCTCTTACAACCAAGCAGAAAGAACCTTCTCTTCCCCCTGCATGCCATATGTCTGATGTAATTTTGAATATTTGGCTGGTCTGTTGATACTGCCATGATGGAGGGATGGAAGCACCAAGATCTCTTGGGAAGGGTTGATTTTTTCAGTGCTTATAAGAAGAGTGTTATAAAAGGATGAGAGGAGTGCATCTCCTAAGACAAGTGTGTGTGCTTAGTCACTCAGTCATGTCCAGCTCTTTGCAATCCCATGGACTGTAGTCCACTGGGCTCCTCTGCCCATGGAATCCTCCAGGCAAGAATATTGGAGTGGGTTGCAATGACCTCCTCCAGGGGATCTTCCCAACCCAGCGGTCGAACCCAAGTCTCCTGCATTGCAGGCAGATTCTTTACCATCTGAGCCACCAGGGATGCTCAAGACAAGTATCTCTGAGTTAAATGCAAAATGACATTGTCAAGGCTTGGGAAAGAATTACCTTTTTCTTACAGAACCCTTATTTATAGCATGCATTTGGGAATAAGACAGATTGAATTAAGAGCTTGGAATCAGACTGCATTGGGATCCTGGTAGGACCCCTTACCAACTTTGTATTTTGGGCAAATTTCTTCATCTTTCTTAGGCTCCCCCTTCCCAGTCATCTGTAAATTGGGCATAAGAATGATGAGAATTAAATAAGAGATGAGGGGTTAAAGCATCAGGTATAGTAAGTATTGAAGATACTTATTACTGTATTAGCATCATTAGCCCCCAAGATTGAGTACCCCGCCCAGCAGTTTGTGCACCTCTGCATTTTAATTGGTGCATTTAGAGCAGTAGTATTCAAAACGAGTATTGGTATAATATCTACCATACGTGTTACCATTTTCTATTTGTTGCCCTTGCTCTTTGTTTCTAGCCTGTCTCTAACTCTTCTCTGCCTTTTCTGTTTCTATTTTTATTTTTTTTAACTTACGTTTATTCCTCTAAGAATGGAAATTAGCGCTGCATTTCTGAAATAAAGCAAAAAGGAATTCTCTTCCTGCTTCTGGAAGATGTGATGGCTCCCACCAGTTATAGGTGGGTGTCAATATGCCACCGACTTGTTCCAAATGTTTACAGTGTTGTTCAGACTGTGTCAGGTCAGACCCATGAAATCCTTTGATCACTGTATTATTTTAATATAGTCACTGTAACAAAATACTGCCAACTTAGTGGGTTAAAGAGGCTTCCCAGGTGGCGCTAATGGTAAAGAACTCACCTGCCGATACAGGAGACAGAAGAGATGTGGGTTCAATCCCTGGGTCGGAAAGATCCCCTGGAGGAGGGCATGGCAACCCACTCCAGTATTCTTGCCTGGAGAATCCCAAGGAGCCTACCAGGCTCCTCTGTGGTCGCAAAAAGTTGAACACGACTGAAGTGACTTAGCATGCATGCACAGTGGGTTAATTCAGTACTCATTGTTTCTCTTACATTTCTGGAGGTCAGAAGTCTGAAATTACTTTCACTAGCCCCAAACCGAGGTGTTGGCAAGGCTGCACTCCCCCCAGAGGCTGATAACTTTTCCAACTTCTATAGTGGCATAGCTCGGATTCCTTGGCTCATGGTCCTTTCCTCTGTCTTCAAAGCCCACAGAGTAGTGACTTTGCATCTCTCTCTTTCTCTCTCTCTCTGCTGAGGTTGTCACAGGGCCTTCTCTCATAGTAGAATTTCCCTCTGCCTGTCTCTTGTAAGGATGCATGTAATTACATTTAGGGCCCACCTGGATAACATGGGTAATCTCCTCATCTCAAGATTCTTAATCACATCTGCAAAGTTCCCGTGACCATATAAGGTGACACTCTTGGGTTCAGAGGATCAGGACCTGGATATTCCTGGGTGCCGTTATTCAGCCTAGCCCTTCCTCCTCCTCCTCCTTCTCCTGCTCCTCCCTCCTCCTCCTCTCACTTCTCCTCTTTCCACGTACCTTGTGCCTCAGCCACTACAATTCAGGGCAGAGATGCACCATAGCAGACTCCCCGTGACTCTTTCTGGAGATGGTCCCAGGCTTGGGCTGTTGATACCTTGCATCCTTACACCCACTTCTGCCCCATCCTCACCATCCCCCTCAATAATGGGTCTGGGGCCAGAGAAGTATCTGCCAAGTGAGAAGGAGGAAGATTTCCCAAGTGCGAGAACTCAGGATGCTGGGGAGGGCTGAGCCCTGGAAGTCCTCAGGATGGCTTTGTCAACCACAGCTGTCGCAATGAAGCAGGGCCATGAGAGTCCAAAAGAAAGTTCCCCTAGAATGCCAGGGTGAGTCTGGCCCCTGAACTACATCAGAGTCACCCCATTCAATTGTCATCTTCTTTCAGAAATGACACGGTGTCTCCAGGTCTTCCAAAAGAGAAATCTGAGTTAGGTCAAGTTCTCCAAAATTTCCTCCTCCAAGTGACCCTCGGTGGTCTGAATCCCATACCCACCAGCATCTGAGTTGCATGCCTGCACTCACACCCATACACATCTGAACAAGGGAAACGGAGCATGAACTCTAGCTAGCTCTCAGGAGCCTGCCATTAAAGGGCCCTCATGCAGGTTTCACCACGTTCCCTAAGAGGCCTAGAAGACAGGCCCGGCCCCATGCAAGAAAGAGCTGCTACTGCTGGCCCCAGACCAGGGACCCAGAGACTCCATTTTTCGCATTGTCTGTCAGCCCACAGGTCTGGGCTTCCAGTTCTGCCACTGATCAATGTAGACATAAGAAATCCTGATAAACATATCTGATTATAAACTCTAACTCTATATGAAAAACAAACACATGAACACACCTTATTTGTTTGTTTTTGGCTGTCCTGGGTCTTTTTTGCTGCAGGGGAGTTTTCCTCTAGTTGCAACAAGAGGAGTCTACTCTCTAGTCATGATGCACAGGCTTCTCACTGTGATAGCTTCTCTCGTTGCAGAGCACGGGCTCTAGAGGTGCAGGCTTCAGTAGCCGGGGTACATGGGCTCAGCTGCCGTGGCTCCTGGGCTGGAGCACTGGCTCAGTAGTTGTGGCGCATGGACTTAGTTGCTCTGCAGCATGCAAGATCTTCTTGAATCAGAGATTGAACCCATGTCTCCCACAGGCAGATTTTTACCACTGAGCCACCAGGGAAGCACTTTCCAATTTTTTTAAAAAACGAAGAAATGTAACAGGTTCTCAAAAATAAAAGAACTTGCATGGAATGATAATAAACCATTTTTATGATTTTTGCCCTAACTCTCCTTTTATATTTGTATAATTAAGTAAGAGTTTTAAAACATGAAATACAAGGAGCAGAGGCTCTATGCGTGATGTTTGCTTGGGAGACCAGCACACACACTGAGTTGCAGCTCAGGCCCCATCCACTGTTGACCCCCAGATCCCAAGGATAGCACATCCACACAGCCACAGGGCAGACCGCCTTTCCAAGGAGCTGGACACTGGAGATGTGGGGAGAGCGCTCAGCCTACCCTGACAGCCTGGCCCTCAGGAAGTGGTGGAGTCAGTGGACACTTCGGGGAGCTGGGCGGAGCCCACAGGATGACTCGGACCCCAAGGGGCTGACAGACGCTGACTCCAGCTTCATCTTCTGGATCCTTCTTCTAAGCCAGTGAACTACCGGTTTGCAGAAACAGAAAGATCCATACCATGTGTTTCAAGTTTCAGGTAATCCTCTTTAAGTGACATGCAGCTTGCATTCTACTGTGGATTGGAATAAAAAGGAATGACAAGAAGTAGAAACTGATGGAGACCACTGCACATCGTTTAAGGATAAACCCCATTTCCTGAAACTTTTGATTCTCCTGCATGGGTATAAGTTGTGCTAGGTACTCACATACATGTAGTGCATGCACAGGGGCTTTTTGCAAAATGCACCATGGCCTTCAAAGTGCATGTGCTTCTGAATTCTCAGTGTAAAGACGCTCCCCCACCCATGTCTCTGATGGGCCTTAACCAGCTGCCCTGCCTGGGGAGGACATGAGCCCCCCACCTCCACACCAATGAGGAACCACACGGGAGAGCTCACCCCTGAGGCCAAAACTTGGAAGTTCAGGCCTCAGCTTCATCCAAACAAAACAGAAGGCATCTCTGGGGGAAATTCTCATTAGAAAGACAGCAGACGCAGTTTGAGAGAAGAGTACGTGACCAGTTTCTGCGGTTACCAGTCTGGCCCTGCCCTCGCTTGTTGGGAGTTAAAAACCCAAGACTGGAAAACAGAAGCAGCACGTGCCCTGGGCAGCCTCTCTGAGAAGATGCATCATCCTCCTCTCCCGCTGCTGCTGCTCCTCCTCCTGTGTTGCAGAACCCAGGCTGGTGAGTTTCCCGGCCACTCCTTCTGGAAGCTGCAGGATCAACCCCTAAAACAAGATTTACTTGGAAGATTGCTGACCCTTAAACAGACACCAGGATTTCTCCCCAACAACCCAGAGTGAAGTTTCCACTTGGGCTGTGCACACCCTCTCTCTGCAGCCCATGGTCGTTCCCAGGAAGAGGGAGGCCACATTGATTGAGGGAAAGCCCAGAGCAGGGGGCCCCAAGGGGTGGTCTTCTCTGTATGGAATGTGTGACACGGTGCTGAAAGTTCTGTGTTCCCTTCACCTTCTGGCCTTGTAACTTGACTGATCTCTGAGCAACCTGGGATATGGAGATGGTGGAGACAGGAACCTAGAGAGCTGGTCATGCATGGGGACAGAGGGTTGAGTGAGGGCAGAATGGGAGTGGGTGAAAACCTTAGGTGAGCGTGACTGCAAGGCGTCCAAGGCCAGCTTGGCTGCTGTGCCTGGAGCAAAGACAGCAGACACCAGAGCCACCCAAGAGGAAGAGGGCAGAACACGGGGCGAGTGCGGATTCCAAAGACACCTGTTCCAACTTGAAGCCAGCTGGTGCACCCTCTGTGTTCAGGCCCTGGGCTTCTGTGTTCCAGGGGAGATCATCGGGGGCACAGAGAGCAAGCCACACTCCCGCCCCTACATGGCCTACCTGCAAATTGTCACCTGGCATGGTAAGCTGGCGGCTTGTGGTGGTTTCCTGATAAGAAGGGACTTTGTGCTGACGGCTGCGCACTGTGCAGGAAGGTGAGACGATGGGTCTTGTTTACCTCCAAATGGGAGGGGAGCAACCAGGAACAGCTCCTCCGGGGCCTGAGAGGGAGCTCCTAGGGCTGGGTCTCTTTAGGGAGAGACAATACTTGGCCTTAAGGAAATCATTCTCAGACTGGAACAGCTGTCCTGACCCTCAGTCACTGTGAGCTCAGCTCCCCTCAGAGGAAAGGGGACCTCATTCCAGTGCCCCTCTTCTAAAAGCGGCTGCCCCTCCCCAACCCCAACACAAGCGATGTGGACTCACTCTTCAGGGGCCCACCCAGTTCTTGGACCACTTCCTCCATGCCCTTTTCAAGAACACTGGCCCTTAGTTCTCAGGGTCCTGAACCCATCCTTTCCATGGGAGACAGAGAACAGGGTCCACCTGAGACCCCACCACTCCCCCCTTTCCTCGGACACCTCTGCCCTCAGAGAGGTGGCCCTCATTAGGGCACCTTGATTAGGAAGTACCTACCCTGTCCCCTGGGTCCTCCGTGGCCCGCTCACTCCCTGGCGTCCCGAAGGCCCTGGAAATTATCTCTGTCCCTGGGAAAGCTCTTCCTTGAGTAAAGCCTGAGCCCCTCGCATACATGAGTAGTTCAAAAAAGGGAGGTGGGAAGAGATCGCTGACCCTGGGAGAGACTACATGCCCTTTCTCAGAGTGGGCGTATCTCAGCAGACACCCCACCATCAGCGATTCACCTTGTCCTTCTTCTCCCTCACATAGGTCTGTAACAGTCACCCTCGGAGCCCATAACTTACAAAAGAAAGAAGACACATGGCAGAGGCTTGAAGTCATAAAACAGTTTCCTTACCCAAAATATGAGCATGTTGGTCTCCACGACATCATGTTACTGAAGGTACAAATTCTTCTTCCTCTTCCCCACTCCCTGTTCTCCAGAGCTTTCTTCCCCGCTCCCTGCTCTCTGTTCTCCAGGGCTGCCTTCCCCACTCCCTGTTCTCCAGGACTTCTCCTTCAGGTCCCATTACCCTCACACTTTCCCAACCTGCCTCTCACCAGCACCCCTCAGCTCAGCCTCTGCAACTGGCTCTCATGTGGAGCAGCTGCCCTGTCCCTCCCTGGTTGCCTCCACCCGTCCCCAAGCCCATTTCCATCACTGACAGCCCTCATTTCCTTCACAGTTGAAGGAGAAAGCCAACCTGACCCTGGCCGTGGGGACAATCCCCCTTCCACCCCATTTTACCTTCATCCATCCTGGGATAATGTGCTGGGTGGCCGGCTGGGGACAAACAGCTGTGAATGAACCAGCCTCCAGCATTCTGCAAGAGGTGGAGCTGAGACTCATGGAGCCCCGGGCCTGCAGCCACTTCTCTGCTTTTAACCACAATCTCCAGCTGTGTGTGGGCAATCCCCAGAGCACAAAATCTGCATTTAAGGTGATTCTCAGACTACAGAGTTCTCCACAAATCACTGTCCAGGGTGCAGACACCTTTGGAAGGAGACAGAGTTCACAGTGTCAGCCAGTGACAAAGTGTGAGACCTCAGGTCTGAGGAGCTGGGACTGTCCCTCTGCAGATCCTCCTCCCTCGGCCCCGTGGGGTCTCTGACCAGGGTCTGCTCAGGGTCAGGGGGTGCCGCCCAGGGTCAGGGGGTGCCAGGAAGGAAAGGGAACAGCATCAGAGACATATCACCTTATGAGGAGCCAGTGTTCCTGAGCCTGATGGCAGGTCCGACCAGCTCAGAGTTGGGACCACAGGGAGGAGGCGGTGGTTTCCCTGGCTCACCTTCTCTCTCTCCCTTTCCTTCTCTGTCCCACAGGGAGACTCGGGGGGCCCTCTTCTGTGTGCTGGGGTGGCCCAGGGCATTGTCTCCTATGGACGGCCCGATGCAAAGCCCCCAGCCGTCTTCACCCGGATCTCCCCTTACCGGCCCTGGATCGATGAGGTCCTGAAAGAGAATTAACCTGGAACCTGGACCAGCCTGAGGGGAAACCAGAGCAGGACCCCGGCAGGTTCTCTGTCCCACTCACCCTGGATCTGCCTCTGGTTTTCCTCTTAAAGCCCCGTCATGTCCCTAATCCTTGGGAAGGCCCCTTTAGGTCACAGAATTCCCAATAAATCTCAGTGAACACCCGGCTTCCAGACCTGAGTGTGTGTGTCCTCTCTCTTCTCCCGGCATCAGGCATTCCAGAAGCCTTGAAAGGGGGGAGTGTGTGGTGTGTGTGTGAGAGACAGAGAGGATACAGTGAAGAACAATAGGGAGAGAAAGAAGAGAAAGGGGTTCCCTGGAGTGGCAGGACCCCTATGTCCACCTTCAAGAAGAAAGTACAGCAGATCCTTCCCTGCCTTCATCATCAACTCTGAGTCATCTTTAGGGCTCTTCAGAATCACTACAAACACGCTGAGTTGCAGGGTGTTTAGAGCATCGCTGGCCTCTCCCCATTAGGTGCCAGTATCAACATCCCCTTCTCCTCTAAGTTCTGAACCAAAGATGTCTCCAGGCTTTTCTAAATGTCCCCCAGGGACGATGTCATGTTGGTGGGGGTGTGGAGGGGTAGGCAGGGTGTTGTGAGGAGTTGGGCAGGAATCGGCCTCAGTTGAGCAGCTCAGGTTTAGATGCCTTGGGTTCACACTGGGCCCTCCTCACTGTCCACCTCGATAAGAGAAGATCTACCATCTGTGCAGCTTTGATGTGCGATGCAGAGAAGATCTTGTGTCACTGACTTCTGCAAAAGGAATACGTGGAGCTGATAAGAGGAGGGACCGCATCGCAAGACCTGCACGAACCACAGCCACAAACGGCTGCTCCCAACCAGCAGGAAGCTGAAGGCCTAGAGCCTGCTTGGCCTCCAGTTCTTGGCAGGTGAGGGAAGGACTGGCTGAAGGAGAGAAATGGGCAAGACAGGGACACACAGCACGGAAGCCTGTGGCTGATACCCCTCCCTGCTTCTGAGGGGATGCTGAATCCCTTCAATCAAGTGAATCCTTTGCAGAGAGTCATCTTTAATAAATAATCAGAGATATACAACAATGTTTATGAATAAAGATTTTTACCTCAGCATTTTCAATAGTAGAAAGCTGGCTTCCCAGCCATGAAACAAAGTTTAAATAGTAAATTTATGTGACTGAATATTTTGAATTTATTAAAAATTTATTTCAAAAGATTGAATCATGTAGGAAAATGCAATGCAAGAACGCTTTTTAAAACAATATGAATATCTCTCTATAGTAGAATCTCAATTTTTGTAATTATGGTTAAGTATTTGATATATCGGAGAAGGCAGTGGCAACCCACTCCAGTACTCTTGCCTGGAAACTCCCATGGATGGTAGGCTGCTCCCTGGTAGGCTGCAGTCCATGGGGTCTCGAAGAGTTGGACATGACTGAGTGACTTCACTTTCACTTTTCACTTTCATGCATTGGAGAAGAAAATGGCAACCCACTCCGGTGTTCTTGCCTGGAGAATCCCAGGGACGGCGGGGCCTGGTGGGCTGCCATCTATGGGGTCGCACAGAGTCAGACACGACTGAAACGACTTAGCAGCAGCAGCAGCATTTGATATATGCACAAGAAGAAAACTGGAAATAATTAACATCATATAATTATGGTAATAACATAATTTCAGAGGCTAGGATTAACAACTATCTTTATTTCTCTTATATGCTGGCTCTAAACCCCAGGTATTCTAACTGTTGCTGACTCAATACCATATATGGACCTACCGATACATAAGCACATACGCCTGTTCATTCTCCCGTTGGTCAAGGTTTGCTCTGTGGAGAGTAAATACCCTTGCACTTCCAGATCGCATCACTCAGCCCATTCAGGATGCTGCTAAAGAATCTAAGCCTTCATGGGATTCCTTGGGCATGGACATGGTGGTCTCCTTGTCAATTAGTGCCTTGCATGGACGTTCTTTTGTCTTTAGCAAAAGTGACAGTGGCCTGGGATTTATACCCATGGGAATGGTGTGAGCTGGGAAGTATAACTGATCAAGCTGATCAGAGGTAGTAGACAAAATGGTCCTGATGAAGCCTTTCTTACGCCACCCAAATCCACCTTCACTTTCTTTTTGTGAATATTTATTTTGGCTGTGTCAGCTCTTAGTTGCGGCATGTGGGGTCTTAGTCGCCGCACGCACTCTTTAGTTGAGGCTTGTTGGATCTTTAGGTGCAGCCTGTGGGATCTAGTTCCCTGACCAGGTACCGAGCCCCAGTCCCTTGAACTGGCTGCTCAAAGTCGTAGCGACTGGACCACCAGGGAAGTCCCATTTGCACCTTCTTACGGTATCTAGATCTTACCTGAGAACAAGATGCCCATCCTTCTTTCCTGAGAGGGAAGGTACAAGTTCAAATCTTCAATGCAATAACCAAACACAGTCTCCTAAAAAGACTTATGGAGGGTTGGCAAATCAAGCTATGGGCTCCTCTGCTGCAGCTGACCCCAGGTCTTAATTGATATTTCTCATCTGACCCCTCTACTGCCCATTCTAGATTTCTCTCCCCTTTGGCCAACGTTTGTGTTAGTCTGGGTTGTATGTCTGCTGGGGTGACCCAGACCTCTAACCCTGAATGGGGCTGAGTCTTCAGTTGCCTTCTATTTGTTGGGTTTAAGTGGTTGCTGTTGCCCATTTATAATTATCACTGAGCACAAAAGTTTAAGGGATGTCCCCAGCGAATCTCCTGGGCTCAAGTCATACTCTTCTCTTCCCTCTTTGTACAGCAAGAATCCTAGCCGCCCATGGGATCACGGTCAGTTACTCAAGCCAGCATAGAACCTCTGTCCTTTGCCTGTTGATGCACTGATATGAGGAACCCAAAAGGGCTAGGTGATAGTCACAACTTCCAGTTCCTAGAGCCTTTACCATCTCCCTTGGTGAAAGCATTTTCCTCCCCAAAATTTGGACGCACAGCAACATGGCTTTGAACTTTCCTCATTCCATCTAACCCCAGCAAAAGCTGCAGCAACAGAGCCACACTTCATGGAAGAGAGTGCCCTCTCCTTTTCTCCTCCTATTCTAACTTTTCATCCACCTTCTTCTTTCCACCCCTTCCACCATCCCCACACCTACCCAAAGGAGGCCATATCACAGATAAATCAGTATCAGTTCATCAGAGGTGTCCCTAAAGGTGATTCTCCAGTCCCGTGGCTCCTGGCAGTCTCTATCCCTTCCACCTTCTGACCGACAACAAAATCAAAAAAATCACTGAACTCTCCTGTGCCTAAGGTTTTGGGACAAAGTGGGAAGCCTCATGAGCCTGCAGCTCTCTGGAGTCTCAGGTCTAATTAAGTCATCCGCACTAAATGAAAGGTCTCAGGCCACTGGGTGAGAGGCCAGTATAGGACAGGGCCTCTCCAGCCCAGGAAAGGCACCCTTGAGCCTCAGCCAAGCCTGGCCCTAGAGCCACCTCTGAGTGCACCTGAATCAGCCCAGGAAAGGGACCCTTGGGCCTCTGCCAAGCCTGGCCCTAGAGCCACCTCTGAGTGCACCTGAAACCCAACCTCACTGACACCAGTGACCCCAGGTTTCTATAGAATCCTAGCCGGAATTTTTGAAATTAAGCCAGGCCTCCCAAAAAATGCTTTTGTTGAAGTTCTTTGCCCTGTACCTGATGCTCACCACTGCCTACCCCTGGAACCAGGACCAGGAAAGCTGACAAGTCCCAAAGGTGAACACCGGGCTACAGTTCATGAAGCAGGTTTTATAGAAGACAAGGCGGACAGGCCTTCCTGCCTGGCTCCCCATCTGAAGTAACTCTCCTGCCTCCACAGCCACTGAGGGACTGCCAACAATTCCTGCTCCTTCTGCTTCAAAGCTTCAGAGTCCTAACTTCAAATCTAGTCAAAAATGCAACATAATGTGACTCTAAAAAAGCAGGATATTCAAAAATGTACATTCACTGTGATTGCAAATAGTGTGGAGTACCATACATGTGGGGAGAAAACTAGACAGAACTCTTCTGAAATGGAGATAATCGTTAGAATTGTAATTAAACAAAAGACTTACCTGTTCTCTTTAAAATGATTTCTATAGCTTTGCAAACGACCCAAAATAATGAAAAATGCAGAGAAACAAAAGTACTTTCTGAAACTGCTTAAATGCTCAGCACATGATCTTATTCCTGTTATTCCTATACACAGCACAGTCCCCGTAGAGCAGAGGAACCACAGGACACGGTACCAGGAAACCCATAAAGAAGATGGAGAAGGTAGACATCCTCAGGTTTGTTCACAGGCTGTGTTGGGAGGACCACTTGTGGGAGAATTTTAAGGATGCTCTGAAGCCAGTGACTGTCTGTGACTCCACAGCCTTTCGGCAGTCTGCTCTGCCCACTTCTGCTTCCTTCGCTCCCTACAGGTGAGGGGCAATCCTCACTCAAACCCCTACATGCAAATCTTTATCCCCAAGTCTGCCTCCCAGGCATATTCATTTCCTCTAGCTGCTGAAACAGATCACCACAAACTTGGCTTCAAACAATACCCATTTATTCTCTTACAGCTCGGGAGGCCAGAAGTCCAAATTCAGTCTCTCTGAGCTAAAGTCAAGGTATAGGCAGGGCTGGTTTCCCCTGGAGGCTCCAGGGGAGAATTTGATTCCTTGTCTTCTCTTGCTTCTGGAGGCTGCCTGAATTCCTTGGCTGGTGGCCACTTTCTCATATCACTCCAATCTCTGCTTCCTACTTCCTCTTTGGACTTACCTCCCTTTCATAAAGACCCTTGGGATAACAATTGAAGTCCATTTAATAATACAGCATAATCTCTCCATCTCAAGAACCCTAATTTAATCACATCTGCAAAGTCCCTTTTACCATGTAAGGTAACACCCAGGTTCTGGGGATTGGGATGCTGATATCTTTGGGCGGGGGCTTCCGAAGTGGCTCGGTGGATAAAGAATCTGCCTGCAATACAGGAGATGCAGGTTTGATCCCTGGGTAGGGAAGATCCCCTGGAGGAGAGCATGGCAACCCACTCCAGTATTCTTGCCTGGAGAATCCATGAACAGAGGAGCCTCGTGGGCTACAGTCCATAGGGTTGCAAAGAGTTGGATATAACTGAAGCGACTGAGCACTCAGCACACGTCTTTGGATGGGAGCTGCTATTCAGCCTACAATACCAAGAAACGGAAGCTAAGAAAGCAGCTTTCTTCTTTTAAACTGGAGGCCCAGTGCGACCTGCCTCAACTCCTTCCAAACACCCTCCATGTCAATCCCCAGCAAAGGCAGTCTGACATCAAAGGATGGTGACTGGGGTCTGGCTATGAAAGGATGGCTTCTGTAGGCAGCAGGTCCCTAATCTTGAAGGTATGTGACACTCAGTTACCAGGAAGGGGAAAACAGGCTAGGAAGTCTGAGGTCCAGGAATGCTTGACCCCTCTTTTCTCTATATATCCTTCATCACTCAAGGCTTGGCTGCCCCAACCCAGGCAGAACGGCCGTCTCCTCTCCGACTCACATGCTCCCTGACACTTCCATTGGTACCTGCCCCAGTCCACTGCCTGTATCTGTCATTGCACAGGTATAACTTTCCCAGACTAGCGGACAGGAAGGTTCTTCTCCTTTTCTCACCCCCATGATGCCTAATGTGGGGTCTGCTCCCCCTGGAGAGGAGAGGCCTGCCTCCTTCCCATCAATCCAATAAATGCAGAACCGGTCATGCTGAGTCGATCTGTGACACCCAGAGAGAAATATGGAAGTGAAAGGTGTCAGCTAGTGCCCAGGCTGAGTTTGGAGGACTCAATCTGAGTCTGGAGGACTCTGGGGAGGCTCCACGCACACTTCCATCGCCCAGGTCTGGCAGCGGGTAGAGTGGATGTGGCTGCTCCCGCTGGGTCATGTGCTTGCTCCCCCAGGCTCTGGGCAACTCCCCTGTCTGCGTGTAGCTCATCTTTCCCCCAGCCCCACAGGCCTTGCAACAGTTCCCCCATTATCTGTGCTTTTGTGGAGTAGTTTGTGTTCTCTGACCAACTCTCATTCTCCCCATATGTCAGTCCTCTCTGGCTGCTGCCCCTTTATCCCTCTGAAATGCCCTCCCAGAGTCACTAACAACCCTGGTGCCGCCTGATACAGAGGCAGCCATCCAAAGGCTCTGGCCAGAACAGGCTTCTCTGCTGCTTCCTGGCCTGGGACCCAGGCCCTCTTGTCTCTCTTCATAAGAGCAATGTCTGACCCTGGACTGAACTTGGCCCTCACATGGGTCAGACTGGAATGCCACGGCGTTGACACCCCAAGAAAAACCTTCCACCAAAAAGGGACGAGTCACGGTGGATTAATACCCCTGCTTTACTCCCTCAATTAGACAATTCTGGGGCATGTTCACAGGGACCCCACTCGGCTGGGGTCCCGATTGCCCACAGCAGTAGCCTGCTCATCAACACAGGCTTTCTCCACCTATCTCCATCCTGTCTACTTCCCTCTCCCCCACCTGCTTCCTGGAATCACCTGTAAAACAAATGACGTCACCCAAATCTTTGTCTAAAGATCTGGAAATGAAACTAAGACAACAGATCACCTTCCTCTTCTCACTGCCTTCCAGGAAAGACTGGGTACTTTCAGAGCTCTCCATGACCCTCACCCATGCCTGCCTCTCCTGCACCACTTCTCACCTCCAGCCTCAAACTTCATGCTCTGGCAACACTGAACTGCTCGTGATCACCAATACCACCCACAGCAGCTATGTCCCCGCCCCCTACACACACACACACACACACACACACACACACACAGAATCTGGCTCATGCCCTCCACTGGTAATGCCCTTCCGTATGCTCTTGTACCTCTGCCTTAAGCTCAATGCAGGCATTTCATCTTGGAAGCCTTCCTTGGTGACTATGAAGGTCAATCCTCGGGCTCCCTGCCCCACCCTAAAGTGAGTGTACTGTGAAGCCAGCTTCAAGCAAGTAGTGGCCAGGATGGAGTCGGGTGTCAGCCCAGAGCTGAGCCCCATCAAGCCCAGTGAGACCTCACCTTGGGAAGGCTGCAGTGGGCTGCTCTGTGGTCAGCCCTGTTAGCAGTCCCCCTTCAGGTCCTGTGGAATCTCCTTCCAGCCCATTGCCTGCTGGTATGCTGAAATCAGCTCACACTGGCTCAGAGCAACCAACTTGTGCATCTCTTCCCAAGACATCGTCATCACATCAGTAGCTTGGAAACAGCCAGGATGAGAGTATTTACACCATGGAAATTGGAAATCCTACCAAGCAAGGATTTCATCTTCTTCAGAGAGCCTCCACTGCTTGTGCCCCATCCCCACCCCAACCGTCTGTGGCTCCTAGGTGTAATTAAATCCTGAGTGTGTGTGTGTGCAGGGGGGTGGGGGCAGGGGGTTCGTAGCACAGGTTCTGGCTCTGATCTTCCCTCAAGAGGCAGGCAGATCAGCCAGGGGGAGGGAGGTCAATCAGGCCACAGAGTGCCAAGGTGGATGTGGACAGGACCAGCATGCAGCTGGGGAACCAAAACAAGGAGGAACTGGGGCTAGAAGACAGGGCCAGGGGTGTGTATGTAAGAGAGAGAGGCCAAGGAAAACAGACAGCAGAGACAAGAAGGGAAGAGATATTGAGGCATAAAGCAAACACAGACAAACAAAAAGCACAAAAGAAGTGACAAAGACAGAGTGGGGCGAGGTAAATGGAGACAGAGGCAGAAATGAGAGGAGGACAGACCGAAATGGAGAAAGTCAAGGGCAGAAATGGAAGAATCTGGGGACAGAGGTGAAATCTGGGGAGGGATGAGCACAGACAGCAGCACGAGATGACCGAGGAGGGCGCACAGGCTCAGCCCTAGCCGGCCATGCAACCTGCTCCCACGATACTGGGCTCCAGGTGAGCGAGGGCAGCTCGCTAGAGAACCAGGTCCCCCTGCCCCAACCCCAGCCAAGTGTGAATCCGCTACTCAATTCAAAGACGCAGATGTTAGATCGCTTCTTCAGTTTAGGCACTGCTGCTGCTGCTGCTTAGTCATTCACTCAGTCGTGCCGGAGAATTCCTCTGTCCCTGGAATTCTCGGCAAGAATACTAGAGTGGGTTACTATGCCCTTCTCCAAGGGATCTTCCTGACCCAGGGGTCGAACCCAGTTCTCCTGCATTGCAGGCAGATTCTTTACCACTGAGCCACCAGGGAAGCCCCCAGTTTAGGTACTGCTGCTGCTGCTGCTCCTAAGTTGCTTCAGTCGTGTCCAACTCTGTGCGACCCCATAGACAGAAGTCCACCAGGCTTCCCCATCCCTGGGATTCTCCAGGCAAGAACACTGGAGTGGGTTGCCATTTCCGTCTCCAATGCATGAAAGTGAAAAGTGAAAGTGAAGTAGCTCAGTCGTGTCTGACTCTTTGAGACCTCATGGACTGCAGCCTACCAGACTCCTCCTCCATCCATGAGATTTTCCAGGCAAGAGTACTGGAGTGGGTTGCCATTGCCTTCTCCAAGTTTAGGTACTAAATCCCTCTAATTCAATAACATGTGGTCCAATTACTTATAGGATGAGCAATTTTTAAATTAGGTAAAAAATATTTCAGTTCAGTTCAGTCACTCAGTTGTGTCTGACTCTTTGCGACCCTATGAGTTGCAACATGCCAGGCCTTCCTGTCCATCACCAACTCCTGGAGTTTACTCAAACTCATGTGCATCGAGTCGGTGATGCCATCCAGCCATCTCATCCCCTGTCGTCCCCTTCTCCTCCTGCCCCCAATCCCTCCCAGCATCAGGGTCTTTTCCAATGAGTCAACTCTTCACATGAGGTGGCCAAAGTATTGGAGTTTGAGCTTCAACATCAGTCCTTCCAATGAACACCCAGGACTGATCTCCTTTAGGATGGACTGGTTGGATCTCCTTGCAGTCCAGGGGACTCTCAAGAGTCTTCTCCAACACCACAGTTCAAAAGCATCAATTCTTTGGCACTTGGCTTTCTTCACAGTCCAACTCTCACATCCATACATGACCACAGGAAAAACCATAGCCTTGACTAGATGGACCTTTGTTGGCAAAGTGATGTCTCTGCTTTTGAATATGCTATCTAGGTTGGTCATAACTTTCCTTCCAAGGAGTAAGTGTCTTTTAATTTCATGGCTGCAATCACCATCTGCAGTGATTTTGGAGCCCCCAAAAATAAAGTCTGACACTGTTTCCGCT
>NW_011494753.1:9509083-9526354 GCF_000754665.1 Bison bison bison | reverse complement strand
CATCTGCAGTGATTTTGGAGCCCCCAAAAATAAAGTCTGACACTGTTTCCACTGTTTCCCCATCTATTTCTCATGAAGTGATGGGACCGGATGCCATGATCTTCGTTTTCTGAATGTTGAGCTTTAAGCCAACTTTTTCACTCTCCTTTTTCACTTTCATCAAGAGGCTTTTGAGTTCCTCTTCACTTTCTGCCATAAGGGTGGTGTCATCTGCATATCTGAGGTTATTGATATTTCTCCCGGCAATCTTGATTCCAGCTTGTGCTTCCTCCAGCCCAGCGTTTCCCATGATGTACTCTGCATATAAGTTAAATAAGCAGGGTGACAACATGCAGCCTTGACAAACTCCTTTTCCTATTTGGAACCAGTCTGTTGTTCCATGTCCAGTTCTAACTGTTGCTTCCTGACCTGCATACAGATTTCTCAAGAGGCAGGTCAGGTGGTCTGGTATTCCCATCTCTTTCAGAATTTTCCACAGTTTATTGTGATCCACATAGTCAAAGGCTTTGGCATAGTCAATAAAGCAGAAATAGATGTTCTTCTGGAACTCTCTTCCTTTTCCCATGATCCAGCGGATGTTGGCAATTTGATCTCTGGTTCCTCTGCCTTTTCTAAAACCAGCTTGAACATCTGGAAGTTCACAGTTCAAGTACTGCTGAAGCCTGGCTTGGAGAATTTTGAGCATTACTTTACTAGCATGTGAGATGTGTGGAATTGTGCAGTAGTTTGAGCATTCTTTGGTATTGACTTTCTTTTGGGATTGGAATGAAAACTGACCTTTTCCAGTCTTGTGGCCAATGCTGAGTTTTCCAAATTTGCTGGTATATTGAGTGCAGCACTTTCACAACATCATCTTTCAGGATTTGAAATAGCTCAACTGGAATTCCATCACCTCCACTAGCTTTGTTCGTAGTGATGCTTTCTAAGGCCCACTTGACTTCACATTCCAGGATGTCTAGCTCTAGGTGAGTGATCATACCATCGTGATTATCTTGGTCATGAAGATCTTTTTTGTACAGTTCTTCTGTGTATTCTTGCCACCTCTTCTTAATATCTTCTGCTTCTGTTAGGTCCATACCATTTCTGTCCTTTATCGAGCCCATCTTTGCATGAAATGTTCCCTTGGTATCTCTAATTTTCTTCAAGAGATCTCTAGTCTTTCCCATTCTGTTATTTTCCTCTATTTCTTTTCACTGATCGCTGAGGAAGGCTTTCTTATCTCTCCTTGCTTTTCTTTGGAACTCTGCATTCAGATGCTTATATCTTTCCTTTTCTCCTTTGCTTTTCGCTTCTCCTCTTTTCACAGCTATTAGGTGATTAAATTGCTAAGTGGTCTGATTGTTTTGGAAAGAGATTCTCTCACAAATGCACTCTTGAGCTTTTATTCTCCCTTGTTAAGTTGACCTGTGAGAGGAACACAAAGATTTAGGGGTCTGCTTGCTGCCTCCTCCTCAAGGAAGCGAGCACATCCTTGAGGTTAGGGTCCCTGGATTCATGCCTTTCCCCTGGCGGGATGGAGTGCGGAAATGGGCTGATGCTGGCTCAAAAAAACACATTTCCACATCTCTTCCCAATTCTGCACTCTGTGCTTCATGTTGGGAGCCTGAAATTGGTCATGGGTGGGGAGGGGGCAGTATCTATTACATGGAAGTTGACAACTGCTACAGACCAGAGCTTCTTTTCTTCCTCAGAAAGCCACCAGTGCCTTCACTTAATGGCTCTGTCTCCAGCAAGCTACGGCTCCCAGGTGAGCTGAAATCAGAGCACTTGGTGGATTTATAGCATGTGCTCCAGGTCCTGGCTGTGAGCGCCCCAGGGGAAACTCAAAGTAGAATCCATGGGGGTGGTCAAGCGGGCAGCACGGGGTCTGTGTGGACTTGCTGGGGCTGTCCTGGGGGTCTGTGCCTCTCCTCAAGGCAGTGTGGTCTGAAGGGAAGAGAACTCAGGCAAGGGAATCCAGGCCCAGCAAGGGAAGTAACTGGCCATGAGCCACCTGCAGTGTGGCCGGGGTGGGGCTCAGGCACAGGCAGGTGTCCTGCGCTCTGGCTTTGGGGCCTCTCTTGTGCAGCTGCTCAGACTCAGAGTCCTAGAAGGGACTACTTTTTTATGGCGCTACTTCTTTGTATTATTATTGGAGTATCATTGCTTCACAGTGTTGTGATAGTTTCTGTTTTACAGCAGCATGAATCAGCTATGCATGCATGCGTGTTAAGTTGCTTCTGTCGTGTCCAGCCCTTTGCGAGCCCAGTGGGTCGTAGCCTGCCAGGCTTCTCTGTTCATGGGCTTCTCTAGGCAAGAATACTGGAGTGGGTTTGCCATTTCCTCCTCCAGGGAATCTTCCCAACCCAGGGATCGAACCTGTGTCTCTTATGTCTCCTGCATTGGCAGGTGAGTTCCTTACCACTAGCGCCACCTGGGAATCAGCTGTAAGCACACATATGTCCTCTCCCTCTTGAGCCTCCCTCCCAGCCAGCCCCCTACCCCAGCCCTCTAGGTCATCACAGAGCACAGATCTGAGCTCCCTGTGCTATGCAGCAGCCTCCCGCTACTATCTGCTTTACACGGGGTAGTGTATATATGTCACGTCTCCTCTCCCAGTTTGCCCTCCCCTCCCTCCCCACCCCATGGTGCAACTTCTACGTAGAAAAGCGTCACTGTTATTTATAACTCTCCACGGCCTCCTCGGGAAGCTGTGCCCCGGTGCCTGGTGGGCCTCTGTGCTGCCCACCTTGAAGGATCTGGGTGGGCAAATGGGACCTAAGGGGGGAGAAGGGTGGAAAGAAATGCATCTCAAGTAGGGGTATGAGACCCTCTTCAAGGTCTACCACTCAAATCGTAGTACACTGAGCCTGGCTCTTTGAGTGAGTGAAATCTGAGGGAGGAGTCGGGGCAGAGCGGTTTGAGGAGAAGGGTGGGGACCAGCCCCATCGGTTACACAAGGAGGGGACAAAGTGGGTTGAGGAGGAGGGCAGAGGGGGACAGAACCACAGACATGTGAGGGGAAGGCAGGAACTTCTCTCTCTGTTCCTCTGGGAAGCAGACTGTATGGGAAAACCAAACCCAAGGCACACCAGAGCAAGTGCCTTGATGTCCCCTTGTGAGAAAGGAGAGGGATGTCCTGGCCCGTGAGGGGGCACGTTGAGGTCACACAACTCTAGGGGACAGACCTAACCCCAACCCATCCAGGGGGTGTTTCAGTGCTTTGGAGCTGAGCTGCGCTGATGTTAGTCTATGGACCCTCACACCCCCTAGCTAGAATGGCTCATGGACCAATATTACGTACGTGGAGAAGAGAATATGAAAGGCCTGGCAGATCCTCCTTGGCAAGCCCTGTTTTCTGTCCTACCAGCCCTGATAAAGTCGGGACTTCCCTTCATGAAGAGATCCCAACTAGCTATGGTTCCATACAAAGCTGGCCACAGAGACCCAACTCTGAGGGCGAGGAGCCAGGTCAGGCAGCTGGCACCTCATTCCCATCCATTCTCTCTCTCTCTCTATCTCTCTCTCTCTCTCTCCTCCAAGCCAATCTTGTTCCTCACTCCCCATCAGCTAACAGCTAAATAAAGCCCCTTATTCCTTGAATCCCAGAAGCCACCACTCTATCTACCAACATTCATTTCTCAGTCATTCCAGCCTCAAGCCAGCTGCTGCTCCTGGAATTTCACTGACTGCTCTCAAGCCCGGTTTTGTTTTTTTTTTTTTTTTGCTGGGGTAGTGGGGAGGTAGAAGCCAGGGGGATGTCTGCATGTAAGGAAATCACAAGTTTGAGAGGGCAGCTTTAGGTGCGAAACTGACATAGACTTTGGAATCAGAGAGACAAGGGTTCAAATCTTACCTTCACCACTTCCTAGCTGTGTGACCTCAGGCAAGTTACTTAACCTCCCTGAGCTGCCTCATCCTCATCTGTATCACGAGACTAATATCGCCTGGCTTACATGACTGTTGGGACTGGCCAACCAGGATAATAGGTGCAGAGCTTCTAGCCAAGACCTGGTACAGACAGAGAGCTGGATAACTGTTCTTTCCCCTCCCTTCATGCAGTCCTTCTCGGCCTGTCCCATGATACTGCCCAGAAAATGATGTTACTGGATTCTGTAAAATCAGTGGCTTGCTATGGACAGAGTATCTGTCCCTATGCCCTGACTTTGGACTTCCTCTTGGACACAGGGAGAACCAGATGTGCACACGCACACACACGCACAGGAAGGCATGTGCACATTTATCAGCTCTGCGTAGAGGCACACAGAGGACAGGCTGACTGAGGCAAGAGGAACAGGCAGGGACCATGCCGTAAGCACCCCCTGCCAACCCTCCTCTCTGCTCTCCCCTCCTGAGCCAGGCCTCGGCTTTGGATGTGTGAAGAGGCTTTGGCGCCCTCTGCTGACAACAGCGATGCCTGCAGCCTACATCTAGCTCAGTTCAGTTCAGTCACTCAGTCGTGTCACTCTTTGCGACCCCATGGACTGCAGCATGCCAGGCTTCCCTGTCCATCACCAATTCCAGAAGCTTACTGAAATGCATGTCCATCGAGTCGGTGATGCCATCCAACCATCTCATCCTCTGTCATCCCCTTTCTCCTCCTGCCTTCAATCTTTCCCAGCAAGAGGGTCTTTTCCAGTGAGTCAGTGACTAGAGCCTGAGTAATAAGCCCTGGGTGCCTGGGGAAACTCCCCTCCCTCTAGTGCAGGAACAGGGAAAAATGGAAGGGAAGAGAAAGGAGATGAGGGACAAAATAAGAAGGGAGGAATGGAGCCTGGTTCCATTCTGTCCTCAAAACCATCAGGATGGAGGATCCGGCTCTGTAGCCCCTCCATCAACCACAGCAGCTGCTCACAGCCATCCCCTCTTCAGATGCTCATCATGACCTCCTGGAGACCTCTTGGTGACACAGCCAGTCCCCAGGAAGCTTCTCATGCCCTGGTTGTGATGCCTGAAGGCCTACATGACAGAACGATATCCCAGGCCTGGAAGACTTTACTACTTTCTCTGGAAATGCCACATCCCAGACCTTCAGTCTTAGAGACAGGACAGCTGAATGGTAAAAACTTGTGGACTTGGAAGCCAGACAGACCTGGGCGGAGGGTCAGGATTGGCCTCCACTAGCCACAGGGCCTTGGGTTCCTAACCTTTCACACTTAACCTCTGCCTCCTCGACCTCAATATAGATGGAAATAATACAGCTGCTCTGAGGATTCATTGAAAATCCATACAGAGCACAGCCCAGGGCCTGGCACATAGTAAGTAGGCAATAAATGCCAGCTATTATGATTTCTGCGGAGAAGGCAATGGCAACCCATTCCAGTACTCTTGCCTGGACAATCCCATGGGCAGAGGAGCCTGGTAGGCTGCAGTCCATGGGGTCGCGAAGAGTCGAACATGACTGAGCGACTTCACTTTCACTTTTCACTTTCATACATTGGAGAAGGAAATGGCAACCCACTCCAGTGTTCTTGCCTGGAGAATCCCAGGGACGGCGGAGCCTGGTGGGCTGCCGTCTATGGGATCGCACAGAATCGAACACGACTGAAGAGACTTAGCAGCAGCAGCAGCATTATGATTTCTGAGGTTGCTTCCCTTGCCATGGGTTTCATGAGGGCTAAAGGCCACACTACCATCAGAACCACGGCAGCTTGCATGGCAACCTGGCAGGTGGAGGGATGGTGTGGTCGTCAGAACCCCCTCCTTACAGAAGACATGTTGTTAGTCTGAGTTCCACTGGGAACACCAGTTGTGACTGGCTGACAGCACCGATCCTCTTTCTCCCAGGAGGGCCCTTCCCTGCTCCTCTGTGGAGCTGCCCTCCCGGCCAGACTGACTGTCCACTGTCCTGACCTGGCCAGTGAGGTCATCCTCTGGGATTTTAGATTTGGGGCCACCAAGAGTCGGTTCTCCAGGCAGAGTCTCCATGTTACAATGCTTGGAAGCTGTGAGTGGCCATATTTTCTGTCTTTTGGACCAAACGTATGTACAGCGAGAGGAAAGAATGGGGCTGACCTACAGCAGGGAGCAAAAAATGAGAACTGGGAGAGGGCTGATTTTGGCTGTCACTCATGCCCACCTATGTCACCTCCCCTCCCCCAGCTCAGCTATTGGACTCCATGAGATGCTCCAGGATCCCCCCTATAAAGCCCCACTTCTGCAGAAGCGAGCATGAGTTGTACTTTATGTCCCCCAAATCAAAAGGACAAAGACCTGCTCCTTGACCCCTCGGTCCTGTGCCAATGGCTTTCCCTCTTCATCTACACTCACAGAAGCTCCCATGCCCCACCTCTATACATTCCCCACCCCCAAAATGTTCCAAAGCTGTTTTTCCCCTCTTTTGCTTTTAAGAAAGGGTTTTTCAAGTGTAGCACATTCATTGCAGAGTCTCAATCTGTTGGAGTATAAACATGAAATTGTCTTCTAACAACCAACCCCTCCCCCCACCCCTCACCCAGCTGTGTCCTGTCGAAAGCCCATGTCCCACTGGGTGGCAGGGCTCTTAATGACATTTGGCTGCACCACCCATGTTCGTCTATTGGAACAGTCTCGTTTCTGCAGTTAACACTCAGACCTCTTCGCCTCCTCCAGCAGAGTTGAGATCTCAGCTGCATGGCCCAGGGTGAAGGGGAATCTGGCCCTGCACCCAGCCTCCTCCGCCCTCTTCTGGAGATCTCTGAGACTGGGGGGCCAGGAGAGGGGTGTGGAAGCAAGTCTCACAAGCCTATCCTCTCCTGGCTGGATTGTCACTGCTTCTCTGGCTACTCGACCCATCCTCTGTTCAAAGAAAGCCGAGTCCCTCCGGAAGGCCTGTGAATTCCTTGAAGCCTGTGAGTGAGGCCCTCCTGGGTGAGGCAGCAGCAGCAGCACTCAGTTTGAGCTCAGCTGCCTCCCTCTGTGCTCTCTCCCCACCCCGCCATCTGTCTCTTATTTCCCCTTCCCCTCCTCAGGCGGCCAGAGGTTCATCACAGAGCCCACAGACAAAGCAGACACCCACCTGGGGGATGACATGCTGGTCTCACCTTACAAGAGATTTCCTGTGGCCCTGGGAAGGAAAAGCACCCCTCCCCATCTCCCCCACAAGAGGGAAGAGCAGACCCTCTGCCACATGCACTGCACTCCCCACATGGTAAATGACTCTCCCCCATGCCAGCTCCTCTTCCAGTCATTGTGGGCAGCCGTGGTGCTGATGAGAGAAGAGCCAGTCCAGCCCCCTTGCAAGCCCTGCAGAGGGGAGATGCTGTGAGCTCCTGGACACTCACTGGAGGCTCTGTGAATGTAGGCACGTGGGTTCCTGGTGTCTTTCATACTCAGTTTTGGGTCTTAGCTGCATCCAGGACAGGACAAGTCCCACACAGCATCCAGGTATGCTGGCGCAGGGCTTTCCTTCCTCCAGGAGCCCAGCTCTTGGATATATATAGAAGGGAAAGCTCAATAAATAAACATATTAAATTTTTTTAACATTGTATTTATTTTATTTTAATTTTTGGTTGCATTGGGTCTTAGCTGTGGCCTGTGGGATCCTTCCTTGTATGCCTGGGCCTCTCTCTACTTGTGGTGCATGGGCTGAGCTGCCCCACTGCATGTGAGATTTTAGTTCCCTTAGCAAGGATTGAACTCGTGTCCTCTGCACTGGAAGGCAGCTGCTTCTTTTTTTTTTAATTGAAGGATCACTGCTTTACAGAATGTTGTTTTCTGTCAAACCTCAACATGAATCAGCTATGGTGGCAGTTTAGTCACTAAGTTGTGCCAACTCTTGCGAACCCATGGACTGCAGCCTGCCAGGCTCCTCTGTCCATGGGATTCTCCAGGCAAGAATACTGGAGTGGGTTGCCATTTCCTTCTCCAGAGGATCTTCCCAACCCAAGGATCGAACCCAGTTCTCCTGCATTGCAGGCAGATGCTTTACCAGCTGAGCAACAAGGGAAGCCCTGAGTCAGCTATAGGTATACATACACCCCCTTCCTCTTGAACCTCTCCCATCTCCCTCCCCATCCCACCCCTCTAGGTTGATACAGAGCCCCTGTTTGAGTTTCCTGAGCCATACAGCAAATTCCTGTTGACTATCTATTTTACATATGGTAATGTAAGTTTCCATGTTACTCTTTCCATACATCTCACCCTCTCCTCCCCTCTTCCCATGTCCATAAGTCTATTCTCTATGTCTGTTTCGCCACTGCTGCCCTGTAAATAAATTCTTCAGTACCATCTTTCTAGATTTCATATATATGTGTTAGTATACAATTTTTATCTTTCTCTTTCTGACTTCACTCTGTATCATAGGCTCTAGGTTCATCCACCTCATTAGAACTGACTCAAATGCATTTCTTTCTATGGTTGAGCAGTATTCCATTGTGTATATGTACCACAACATCTTTATCCATTCATCTGTTGATGGACATCTAGGTTGCTTCCATGTTCTAGCTATTGTAAATAGTGCTGCAATGAACATTGGGGTACATGTGTCTTTTTCAATTTTGGTTTCCTCAGGGTACATACCTAGGAGTAGGATTGCTGGGTCATATGGTGGTTTTATTCCTAGTTTTAAAGGAATCTCCACACCATCTGGAAGGCAGATTCTTAACCACTAGACCACCAGGGAAGTCCCCTTAAATTTTTTTTTTTATGAAAAATAAAATAAAATAAGGGCAAGCCCTGAGTCAGCCTGGAAGCCAAGGAAAGCACATTTCCATGGCAGGAATGCTGGGGATCTGCGGAAAACATGCCCCATCGGGATTGAAGTGAGATCCCTCAAGGGCTGGTTCACAACACCAATTTCTGAGAAAGGTAAACTTCCTTCGAGAGAAATAAGTAGATGAGATCCTGACAGTGTTTGTCAACTGCCCCTGAATTGGAGAGCAGGTGGTGGGACGTGGGGCTTGCCGAGAATATGTCATTCAGAAGCTCTTTCGGGGCTGTAGATTAATAGCGTTTGGGAAGAGCTGACTGGAAGGCTTTGGGGTGCATGTGGTTGCTAGGCCAAGTATATAACTGGGAGGAAGCTCCTCCCTGAATCAGTTTCACCCTGATACCACATTTCCTCTTCCTTGACAGGGTGAGCTCAAGTCTTGTGAAGGCTGCATCAATTACCTAGTGGATGAGCCTGGCATATCGCTGGAGCCTGGCATATCGCTGGCCCCTGGTGCAGACAGAAGATTCCCCACTGGGTCACTGCCAATTCCCACTCCTTCCCCCTAACTAGATCCCTGAGCTGGTAATAGCCTTTGGAAGGCTCTACTTGAGTAGAGAAAGAACAGAACAAATACACAGATACACACACACATACACACACCCTACAGCCAGTGAGACCTGCAAGTCAACTCTGGACATGAGCAGGGGCACATAATGACAAAGATAATTTGTGTTCACAGCCAGTTGGTGACATGAGTTGGCATTAACCAGTCCTTCAGCCTAAAAGATGACAGGACCTGGAATAATATCCAGGTGAATGGTGAGCTATGCCAAAGCCTTTGACTGTGTGGATCACAATAAACTGTGGACAATTCTGAAAGAGATGGGAATACCAGACCACCTGACCTGCCTCTTGAGAAATCTCTATGCAGGTCCGGAAGCAACAGAACTGGACATGGAACAACAGACTGGTTCCAAATAGGAAAAGGAGTTTGTCAAGGCTGTATATTGTCACCCTGCTTATTTAACTTATATGCAGAGTACATCATGAGAAACGCTGGACTGGAAGAAGCACAAGCTGGAATCAAGATTGCCGGGAGAAATATCAATAACCTCAGATATGCAGATGACACCACCCTTATGGCAGAAAGTGAAGAGGAACTGAAAAGCCTCTTGATGAAAGTGAAAGTGGAGAGTGAAAAAGTTGGCTTAAAGCTCAACATTCAGAAAACGAAGATCATGGCATCCGGTCCCATCACTTCATGGCAAATAGATGGGGAAACAGTGGAAACAGCATCAGACTTTATTTTTGGGGGCTCCAAAATCACTGCAGATGGTGACTGCAGCCATGAGATTAAAAGACGCTTACTCCTTGGAAGGAAAGTTATGACCAACCTAGATAGCATATTCAAAAGCAGAGACATTACTTTGCCAACAAAAGTCCGTCTAGTCAAGGCTATGGTTTTTCCTGTGGTCATGTATGGATGTGAGAGTTGGACTGTGAAGAAGGCTGAGCGCCAAAGAATTGATGCTTTTGAACTGTGGTATTGGAGAAGATACTTGAGAGTCCCTTGGACTGCAAGGAGATCCAACCAGTCCATTCTGAAGGAGATCAGCCCTGGGATTTCTTTGGAGGGAATGATACTGAAGCTGAAACTCCAGTACTTTGGCCACCTCATGCGAAGAGTTGACTCATTGGAAAAGACTCTGATGCTGGGAAGGATTGGGGGTAGGAGGAGAAGGGGACGACAGAGGATGAGATGGCTGGATGGCATCACTGACTCGATGGACGTGAGTCTGAGTGAACTCCGGGAGTTGGTGATGGACAGGGAGGCCTGGCGTGCTGCAATTCATGGGGTTGCAAAGAGTCGGACACGACTGAGCAACTGAACTGAACTGAACGGTGAGCTAAAAAGAATCCAATTCTTCCCCTCTTATTTGGGGGAAAATAATAAGATTTAACAAAACACTGATTTTCTTAAGGAGGAGTAAAAGCAAACACACACCCACATGCACACACATACACTTGCAAACACACAGAGTCTTTGAAAAGATTCTGTATCATGAAGGGAAAGAACAAGTCCTTCAAAGGGCAGAGAAAAACCATTCCTTTGAAGATGATTTATCGCAGACACACAAATAACTTTCAGACCACATCTGCTTTGTATGCACTTCATGTAATCAAAACACAAACTCTAAGAAAGGACAGCTGAAATACAAATGGGAAGAATGAAATGCGATGGCTGCTGGCTGAGAGGCAGGTGGGAGTCATAGGCAAACCATACAGGAGAGAGAGAAAGAATGAAAAGAAAAGGCTGTAAAGAGACTACAAAGGCAGCAGCCGATTTAAAATTATATTATGATGGTAATGGACAGAACCGAAACTACAGAAGACTGAATCTGTAAATGCGGACACAGACCTAAGTCCTCTGAGAAGGCTGAGGAAAAGCCCAAAGGAATAAAAACAAAGGGGGAGACCACAGTAGACATAGAGGTCCAAAGAAGAAACTGAGCAAATGAAATAAAAGCAAGAATCAAAAAAGAAGATGATACTCCTGATGGGAAGCCTGAGCTTAAACATTTAAAAGATTCCTTTTGATATAAGTCAAATAATTTAAAAAAAAAAAAAAAAACTTAGAAATACCATGCAGGATTTTGTCCATTTTAAGGGTAAAGAAATAATTCTATGGGGCTTCCCTGGTGGCTCAGCAGTAAAGAATCTGCCTGTCAATGCAGGTGACGCAGTTTGACAGGACGCAGATTCGATCCCTGGGTCAAGAAGATCCCCCAGGGAAGGAAATGGCAACCAACTCCAGGATTCTTGCCTGGAGAACATCATGGAGCCTGGCAGGCTACAGTCCATGGGATCACAAAGAGTTGGACACAACTTAGCAGCTGAACAACAGCAACAAAGCAATCTTGTAAGCACCCATACAGAGGCGAATGCGGGAGAAACATCTGTAACACTCGGGAAACACGTTTAACTGGAATAGGAACTCCATTCCATGGAATGTTGAGAAGTACTTATGCTACCAACCAGGGTTCTTGGCCTTCCCCAGTCAACAGAAATTGACTAGAGGCCAGACAAGAAATTCAGACAAAGCTTTTTGGGGGCCCTGGCTGCAACAAATGAGATCAAGAACAAACAAGTAAAAAAAAAAAAAAAAAAAAAAAAAAAAAAAAAAAAGAACAAACAAGTGTCCCTTGTTCGCTTGCTCCATAAAGCAGGGTGCCGATTTGTTCCTTATACAGAATGAGGGTGGGGTCAGGCCAGAGGCGTGGCTTAGGTGTTTCACCCACTCCTTTGATGATGGCGAGCGCAGTGGGCATGCGCAATACCCTATTTTTCCTCCTGACACACCGTTTTTGCTCCAGGTTCTTCAAAGATGGCAGTTGGGTTTTTGGTCTCTTTGTATCTTTTGTCCAGAATTTGTCCCAACTGCATATGCATGCAGTTATTTTTAGTTCCGTACAGTTTCTTCATATTGTGTTGCTTGAGGATGTGTGTCCAGCTGCAAGCACTGAAGCACTGCAGCAGACGGTCCCGTGCCCCAGCTATGCTGCAGAAAAAAGCTTCTGCCATAAAATTGACTTGGGAGATGCAGAGAGAAGTGCAGCAAGATCCTATACTGAGGCTTTCTCAGGGCTTCGAAAGCATTTGTGAAATCAGTAATGTTAGCGAGCACAGTTTTCCAAGTTTATTTAGCAATGAAACCCTTTTCCACTGACTGAGTGGAAAGACGGGTGCTCCATGGAACACACTTTGGAAACCATGCTTCTACAGAATTTTGCGAGATTGCAGCTGTGACCTAAAATTCCCATCATCTGCCAGGGGCCCTCATGCATGAAGACAACAGAAAGAAACTTTCCTGTACTCCAGAACTTAGGATATGTGCCATGTGTAATGTTTCATGGGGAAAAATATTCAGGGATGCACTCTTAGCAGGCAAAGATGAATCAAAATAAGCAAGATCATAGTAAACAACAAAAATCAGTACTAGGAAGTTGTTGTATAGAGGTGGAAGTGAATATTAAAACCCTGTCAGGCATATGATTATGTTAGTCTCCGTCAGAGTCTGGTCACGAGACAGAAACCGCAGCAGAAACCACATCCTTGCCTGTCTGGTCCCAAGCCTCAGGGGGCTGACCCCACAAACTGCCCGGGCAGTAGCAGTGTCTCCAACCTCAGCACTTGCCTGGACCTGTTCTCCCAGGTGTCAGCTCTAGGTTCCTCCCTTGTCCCTGCAGCCCTGGGACTGGTCTCCGGGTGCCTCACTGTCCCTCGTTTGTCCCCTTCGCCTTATCCACACGTCCACAGGGACTCCTTTCATTAAAGTCTCTCTATTTAGGGATTCTCCGGTGGCCCAGGAGCTCAGCGTCTGCATTCCCGATGCAGGGGGCCCAGGTCTGACCCCCGGCTGGGGAACTAGATCTTACAAGCTGCAACTAACACATGCGGCAACGAGGGTCGAAGATCCTGAGTGTCACCACTAAGACCTGGGGCAGACAAATGAATAAATATTTTAAAAGTAAAAAAAAATAATAATAATAAAGACTCTCTGTTTAAACCATTTGGCAGTGGGGAGAATGTTTCTTGCCAGGACCCTGACTCACACACTTCCCAACTCTTTATAAAGCTGGAATAACCCTAACACTAAAACCTGACCAATGGCACAAAGAAAAACACAACGAACGAATGAGCCATTCACGAGTCTCTTTCATATAGATGTAAAGTCCTAATAAAAATTTAATCAGATTAAAGTCCAAACCCAGTCCAACAACATATTAAAACAATGTGTCCAGTGTTTTTACCTTAAGCATCTTTGCCACAGAAATCTTTGCCAAAAGCGTTTTCTGCTGCAAACATTTTTGCCCTGTAACTAAAGGGCTGTGAGGCAATTTTGTGAGAAAGATCAAATAACTGGTTTGACAGTTTGGGGTTTGACAGCTTGGTTTCCGCTGGCTGAAGTGTGTTAGCATTTCTTCCAGTTAGCAATGTTATTGATGGCTTTATGGAGCTGACAGCAGACAATGATTTCCCCAAGAGTTGGTTTCTTATTTTGAAACACACTACCCTGGAGGAGAAAGAGGCCTTCCAGGCACAGTTGAGCCCACTCTTCCCACACACATCTGGAGTGACAATCAATGGTCACGTGGCGTTACACCAAGAATTAATGACAGTGCAGAGGCCTTCACAGCTCACCACAGAGCTCATCCCAGGATTGGGGACCAGATGCCTCATCCAGCGAAGGAAGAAATTCTAGCCTGAAAGAAAAAGAGTGATGCCAGCTGAGAAGACAAGTCACCAAGTAAACGCATAAAATACTATGAATGGAAGACCTGGAAGACAGCTGCAGATAGGTCCAATCCACAAGATAAAATCAGTTCTTTGTGTAGCATGTCTATGAATCTACACATATTTTAAATGTCTTCAAATATTTTGTATTTTAAAATAAAGTCTTTTAGATTTCATTCTTCATGTTTCTGTCCTTCTTAATGTTCCTCTTAAACTTTTATGGCAAAACTGTCCTATGGCCAGCTAGTTATGTGATGTAAATGTTTGTGTCAAAGATGTCTTGGCAAAGATACTTACAGTGAAAGTATCTAGAGCTATGAAAAGAATACACCATGAGCAAACACTCCTGGAATGCACGGATAACGCTATATCAAAACTGCAGGAAACTGATTAACTACGGCGATAGGTCAAAGGAGAAAAAAAATCATTTTACACACTGAATAGATACTTGGTAAATTTCAATATCCATTCCTGGTTTTCTTTCAAAAAACTCTAGTGAACTAGAGATGGAAGTATATTTGTTTCACATGGTAAAAAATACTAGCTCTCAAACCCACAGCCAACACCAAATCAGTGAAATACAAAAAGCATTCTCATCAAATATGTGAACAAGATAAAGATTTCTACTGTCTCGTTATTCAACACTAAGTATTATAAAAATTCTAGCTACTGCAATTTGAAAAAATAAGATTAAATTATAATTATTTGCAAATAGTACTCAGAAAAACTAGGAAAAGGAATACAAAATTATCAGAATAGAAGAGTTTAGTAAAGTAGCCAGTTATAAAATAACTACAGAAAAGTTAATATTTTTTCTACTTCCTGATACTTACCAGAAAACATTAAGCAAAAATTAAATAAATAAAGATGTTGCATTAGTTATCCATTGCTGCATGACAACTTACCCCCAAAGCACAGTGGTTTAAAACAACAGAATTTATTATCTCAAGTTTCTGTGGGCCAGGAATCTGTGGGTGGCTGAGCTGAGTTCTCTGCCTCTGAGTGCCTCACAAAGCTATAATCAAGTAGTTAGCCAAGGCTGCGGTCTCATCTGAAGGTTCAAGTAGGTATGCTCACTCACATGGCTGTTGGGCTGAGGGTCTCAGGCCCTTGCCACATGGGCTTCCCATAAGGCAGCTCGAAACGTAGCAGCTGGTTTTGTTAGAGAAGGCAAGTGAGAGAGCCTGAGAGGGAAAGAGAGCTCCAGCAAGACAGAAGTCACAATTCTCCACAATCTAATCTCAGAAGTAACATCCCATCACTTTTCCAGATTCTAGTCACTAGAAGCAAGTCATTAGGTCCAATCCACACATAAAGGGTGGGGATTATACAAGGAAGTGACTACCAGGGATCATTGAGAACGATTTCAGAAGCTGCCAACTACAGATGTCATTGCCATGTTTCATTAAAGATGCACCAGACACATATATTCATCTATAAAACTTAACTGTAGAACAACAATTTAAAAAGACCTTAATAATAGAAAGATACACCATCTTCCTGAATGGAAACACTCAGTGTTGCAAAGAAGTTATTTACCACTACATTAATCTATAAATTTAATCCAATTCCAATTTCCAGAGGGACATTTTGTTTTATATTTAACTTGGAAAAAAAAATCTAGAGTTCACCTAAATGACAAGCACTAAGAATAATTTTTGGCAGTCCAGTGGTTAAAATACCCATGCTTCCATTACAGGGGCTATGGGTTCAATCCCTGGTCAGGAAACTAAGATACTGCACTCTACAAGCCATGGCCAATAAATAAATAAATGAGATTTGTATTCTCAGTTAATAACCATTATTTAAAAATTACAACTATTAAAATAAGGTAATCTCAATGTAAAAATGATCTGATAAGTCAATGGTACAGAATAAAAAGCACAATCAAACAGAAAACTATTCAGTATATGATAAAATGGCCTTTCAGATCACTAGGAATTCATTTATGGATTAATTTATCATTCATATTAAAATGATAGTGGCTTAATTCGTTTTAAAGTTGTTTCCTTACCTCTCACCAGATACAAAAATAAAATAGAGTTAAATATAAAGGTGAAATTAAAGTATAAAATCTTGAAATTTAATTGAAAATGTATGCATTCTTGGTGAAAGCAAAGGTCATATAACAATAAAGTCTGGGATCATAACAGAAAAATCGAATAATTTGACAGCTTAAAACTGAAGCACTTCAATATATCAGGAAATTATAAAAACTACAGATGCAAATGACAAACTTCAAAAATTACCTGCACCCTATATGACAAAAAAAGTGATATATGAAAAGATGCTAAATATACTACATCTTATAAATCAATACTAAGCAGATGAATGTTACAACAGAAAATAGTCAAAGAATATAGAAATTCACCATTCATTCATTTGTTCAACTAATATTTATTGGGTGACTCAAAGGTCACAGAGTCAGCCCAAAGATGCACCCCCCCTCAGGACTAGCCACTCCCACTAGAGCGTGAGCTCTTTGGGGATCCCCCAGCCAACACAGGGCTTCCATTCAGCAGGCACCCAGGGAACACGCTGACTGAATGAGTGGACACATAAGGGAATAATTCAGAGAAACAGGTGAGGTGGAGTAAGGGAGATATAAAAGAATAGAAACAATGAGTAGAGACTGTAAGCCACTGAAACTGAGGGAGACAGAGAAAGTGAATGAATGAATGAAAACAGGGATATTCTGAAAAAAGGAAAAAAAAATACAGGTAAAGAAACCCAGAAAGACCCAAATGGAAGTTAAAGATATACAGGCAGGAAAACAAAAGCAGAGAGAGAGACAGAGAGAGAAAAAGCTTTCCCTTAGCCTTGTTTAGTGGTCGTGTTCGACTCTTTGGGACTCCACAGACTGTAGCACCAGGCTCCTCTGTCCATGGGATTTCCCCCGCAAGAACACTGGAGTGGGTTGCCATTTCCTACTCCTGGAGGATCTTCCCTTAGCCTTGCCAGGCTGCTATTAGAACCCCTGGGTTCCTGCCTCAGGAACCTCCCTGTTCCCTCCCACTTCTCCAGGGTTTGCCAGGCTGCAGCCCAAGGGACTGGCCTCCTGCTTGGTCTTGCCAGTTCTCGCCTTTGGGCAGGGAACTCTGTGACCTCCTCCTCCCCACAGCACGCTGGCTGAGAGCCACCCCAACTCGAACCTTAACACCAGGGGCTGTCCTATCCAACAGGCTCCAACCAACAACTTCAGCAAAATCCTTCCACCCAAGGAAGGCCTCAGGGAGGAGACCCCTCTCCATCCCTGTAATCATGATATTCCCTGATCATGCCAGCTCTGGACCCTGGGATGGAGTGGGGGCCGGGGGTGGGGGGCAACGTGGGCAGGGAATGTTACCATTTAGCCAGACCCAGAG
>NW_011494753.1:9505025-9508983 GCF_000754665.1 Bison bison bison | reverse complement strand
CCCACCCCTCAGGACGGGGAGAAAGTCTGGAAGTGGAGAAGCTAGCTGGGCTGGGGGCCGAGGGGATCCGGGGATTGCGGAGGCTTCCTGCCTCACAGAGCTTTGCCTGGATGACCAGACCCATGTATCTGCGCTGGTATTTCCAATTCCCTGGGGAGCATGCAGGCAGGAGCCCCAGAGAGCTAGGAGGAAAAGCAGAGTGGGAGGTGGCCAGAGCCACTGAATTCCCCTGGGTCCTAGAGAAGGGTGGGTTCCTTCCCTCCCCCCCCCACCTCCCCATTTGTCCTTCCAAAAGGCTCTGACCTCACCTCCCCCATTTCTGGGCTTCTCCAGAGTTCCAGCGATGAAGAGAGGCACTTCCAAGCCAAAGGGCCCCGGCCCCTCCTGCGGGCCCTTCCACGGCTACCTTGGCTCTGGGGACCTCCGAAGCCCCCCTGCCTCCCCTACCATTGCACCAGATGTGGCTGCAGGGGAAGGGTGGGGGCAGGGCCCAGCTGGCAGTGGTCACTTGGTGGTCCTCTTGCTGCAGAGTCAGCACATTCTATGCCAGCTTGCCAGGCCTCCTCACTCAGCACTTCCTCGGCCCAATTTCTAGAAGCAGCAGCAGGGGCCTGCGCAGTTCACTGCCAGCTGGGCTGGGGCTTCCACCCCCAGGTCCGCACAAACCCCATCAAGAGCCTTTGCCAGGGGCCTAGGCTCAGCAGCCAGGGATCTCAGTGGGTGGATAAGGACCAGTCCCATTCCAGGTGGGGGACAGAAGGCAGGGACACCCGGAGTTTGCCTCATCCTTTCCCCACAACCATAGAAACATTCTGACCCACAGTGGGCCTCCTGGTCCTTTCCTCTGCAAAGCAGTAAGGCATCCCACGGCTCATATCCTTTCTCAGCTTCCCAAACCCTCTGTGGTTGGGTCTGAGGCCTCCTCACTCCCTCCAGATTTTCCAGAGCCTGGAGTTCCAGCACAGGATCAAAAGACACTGGCTGTGTCCCATGGGAAGCCCAGGGGAGGAGCAGCCCCGTCCAGAACATTAGATTCTTAACAAAGTCACACACTACCAACAAGCTCTTGCAGCCCTATACCCCAGCCCTCCAAGAACACTTGTGCCTGGTTCCTATTGCCAGGGACTGGCAACAAGCCTCAACCACAGGGCTAGGTCTTAAAACTGTGGGTGTGAACCCAGCCCCTAGGAACAGGGCCTGGTGAGGAGCTGCCTGCCACCCGCCCCTCACCTCCAGATGGCTCAGGCCCAGCCTGGTGACTCGAAGCCCTCATTTGACCCCAGCTCTGCATCCTTTGCTGCCTGTCTGGGGTCTCTCTCAGACCCCGGCTCTGCTGCTTCCAATCAAAGGATGTCAGGACACCTCCAGCTACTCAGGCAAGGCCTTGTCCTGTGTGTGCAGAGGGGGAACCAGCTAGGCTCCTCTGGGCTCAGAGATCCAAGAGGGTCTTATCAGCCACTTTGGGAGACGCAGATTGGAAGAGAGAAGGAGGGCAAGGAAGGGAGTGGAGAGGAGGAGAGGACCGGCCCCAGGAGTGTGCCCTGGGCTGGGTATAAGAAAAGGATGCAGAAGACAGATGAAAAAGATGAAAGGGACAGAGAAAATGGGGAAGGGGGGAACACCCTGGGGGTGAAGCCCTCCCCTCTCTCATCAGTCCAGAGGGAAAATAAAAAAATAGTGGCCACATGCCTGGCACTGTGCTTGGTAGGTACTCTTCATAATCCTTTTATTTCATCCTCCCAAATATACCACGAGAAAGGTATTATTACTCCCAAGTTACAGCTGAAGACTTTGAAGCTCTGAGAGCTTAACGGGCTTCCCTGGGGAGTGTCTGGGGGCCAGGCCAGGACCCCAGGTCTCCAGTCTCAGCAGAGATGGCTGGCAGGGCTACAATCCTGGCCCCAGGAGCTTGTGCAGAGGCCCAAGCTATGTTCAGAGCAGAGTTTATTCAAACAGAGCCTAACAGGAAACTTGGCTCCTCTGACTCACTCTGATTCGACCTTATTAAGAAAAAAGAAAGAGGAGCAGGAGCCAGCACTGGGTAGGGTTTCACGCCAAAAGCTGGCTCCCAGGCGGAGGCCGGCTGAGCACAATGGCCTGTGCCCCGAACTCCCCACAGCTCCAAAGTCCCGAGGCAGCCCTGTCCCCCTGCCTGGCTCAAGAAGAAGGGTCCGGCCTTCTCCGCTCTGCCAGTGGGGCTCCTGTACCATACAGCCATCCTCTCTCCTCCCTCTGTTCCTCTCTTCCCTTCCCCTCCCTGCCCAGGGGTACCCTGGGGCCTGTTTCCACTGCTCCTCCTCCTCCTCTCCTGGCGCTGCTGCCCATCTGGCTGTCGGGAGGGCCCTACAGGACCCCAGGGATTCCAAGCAGCTGAGGCCAGCACTGCAGGGGGGCAGGCTGGAGGGAGGGAAGGCTTAACCCTCCCAGTCCCGGCCCTCAGCATCTGGCTCGTGGTCCTGCACCAAATGGGTTGCCCTTTGCAGGAGTCCTGTTTTAGAGACTGAGATCAAACCCCACATGAGGGAGCAGAGGGGCTGGTGTTGAGCAGTCGCTGGCTGGACTAGGAGGGCAGACGGATGCCCTGAGTCACCAGAACCAAGCCTCATCTTGAAGCACAGCGTGATGGGGGAACACATGCAGGCTGGATGAGGAAGCAGGGGCCCAGGGTCTCTGAGGAATGTCCACTCTGGCTGTCTCCTACCAAAGTGGTCTCCATGCGTTTCCAAAGTAGGAGGGGAATCTGGAGAGACCAAGTTAAGGGCAGGTTCTTCCTCCTGGATGTATAGGCCCAAGAAGGGGATTTCTGCCCTCCAGTTCCCACGACCAAGGTTGGAGAAGGCAGCCTGGGGGAGGCATTCAGAGACATTTCTTAGACTCCAAAGTGTTCAAACTTCTAAGGCCCCTCCTATTTCTGCCGAGAGAACAGAGAACCTGCCGAAGCCCTCTTGGAGACCATCTGGTCTAATCCTCCACTGATCGGATGTGATGTGACTGAATCAGAACAGGGGAAAGACTTGCCCAAGTTCATCCAGCAACTTAACCACAGCAACTGGAGTAGGCCCATTCTCTCAAATCCTCTTTTCTGTTGCTCCATGCAAACAGCACATGGTGCCTCCCAATGACTCCCAGCCCACATCAAAGACAGCCCCTGAATTTCACTTTATCCAGGTGCTCACTCAGGCTATTTCTAGGCCATGCGGACTTCAGAGATGCATGACAGAAGCCACACATGACGGGCAGGAAATTGATCTCTCCCATGTTTTCACAAGTTCTGTTCAGCAGGAAGGCAAACTTCCATTCTACAGACCAGGAGAGTAAGGCCCAGGGCTGTGCCAAGAGGGAAAAGGCAGAAGCTGCATCTTCTTTGTGCTCAGACCCAATGAAGGAAGATGCACCTGATGACCTGAATTAGAGTGGCTCAGCCTCTCCCCACAGGAGGGTGGGATTCAGCATATCCCCCTAGAAGGCCCACCAACAAAGAGGAAGTCTCAGTACTGCTTTGGAGACTAGCAGCCCAGGTGTCCTGGGCAGAGGCTGGAGTGGACAAGAGTCAGGGGCTCATTAAAGCCTAGATAAGAAACCAGGATGCTGGGACCAAAGCAAAAAGAAACGGCCAGAGTGGTGCTGACACCTCTGCCCTGTTATGCCTGCCAGGACCCCACTCACCAGGCCTGAGTCCCCAGAGGCCTCCTTCCTACTCCCTATTTCATTCCCTTGCTCAGAGGCAGGTCTGCGGCTTGGCTGGGAGCTCCAGGGACTGAGGGAGCGAGCGCAGCAGCTGTGGGACAGACCACATAGCTAAAACCCGGCGGGCCATAGGGCCCCGCGGAGGAGGCCCCAGCAGGCGGACCAGGCTGCCCGAAAAGCCTCCCGAAGCTCCCAGCCTGTTGCTTATTCATTCAGAGTGGGAAAGCGCCAGCCCAGCGCGGCCAGCCACAGCCGGGCTGGCCAGATCGGA
>NW_011494753.1:9504338-9504925 GCF_000754665.1 Bison bison bison | reverse complement strand
CGCGCCCAGCCACAGCCGGGCTGGCCATGTAAGGCCCCCAGGCGGCCCTGCCTGCCCGGTGCCCTACAGAGAGCCTCGTGCAGCCCTGGGCACCGCCCCTGCCCTGCCCTGACCCCCTTGGCCTCGAAATGCTGTCATCGGAGGAGCCGTCCCGCTCGGGACAAGGCCAGGATGGACAAAGCTAGAGCTGGGGCGGGAAAGGAGCCGTCCTGTCCTCGAGGCCGTGGGAAGAGAAGCACGCACGGGGGGCCACTCCTGAGAGCCTCTCGGTCCACCAGGCCTCAGCAGAGGGGCCACCATGGCTCTGGCCCTAACTGTCTGGCAGCTGGTGTGGGGCGCCTGCGTCTGCGTCCTGGTGCACGGGCAGCAGGCGCCGCCAGGGCAGGGCTCGGACCCGGGACGCTGGCGGCAGCTGATCCAGTGGGAGAACAACGGGCAGGTGTACAGCCTGCTCAACTCGGGCGCGGAGTACGTGCCGCCGGGGCCTCAGGGCTCCGAGGCTAATTCCCGGGTGCTGCTGGCGGGCGCGCCCCAGGCCCCTCCGCGGCGCAGCCAGGGGGGCCTCCGGCGTCGGCAGGCCCCGTCCC
>NW_011494753.1:9489950-9503593 GCF_000754665.1 Bison bison bison | reverse complement strand
GGTCGTGGAGCCGCAGCCCCCCTTCCGCGTGCTGGAGCCTCCCTACCTGCCGGTGCGCAGCTCCGACGCGCCCCCGCCGGGCTCCGAGCGCAACGGCGCGCAGCAGGGCCGCCTGAGCGTGGGCAGCGTGTACCGGCCCAACCAGAACGGTCGAGGTGAGTCCGTCCAGGCGCCCGGGGCTTCGTCCATCCTTTACAGAATGCCTCCCCCGCCTGCTAAGTCAAGACCCCCACCCTGGCCCCCATCGGCAGCCCAAGTGCTTCCCAGGCCTTCGCCACCGTCCACACATCCCCATGGCGCCAGGATTTGGCCAGGCAGGCCAAGGCTCTGACCTGGGGGGTAGGGGACGGAGGGGCTGGATAGGCTTTGGAAAGAGACGCTTGGGTCATCTGAGGACACATAAAGGAGCCCCTCTCCCCGCCTCTCCCTTGTTCCCACTGGGGCACGTCCTCCCCTCTTGGAGGTGCCCCTCTGCCAGCCTCACAGGGTGAAACACGGAGCATCCGGGTTAGAAAGGCCTCGGGAACACCTCCGGAGGTGTGACAAGTTCCCGGTCACTGGGCATAGGTGGGCTTGGCGTGAACGAACAAGAGGTTAGAAGAGAGGGTCTGGTCTGACGGGAGAGCAGATTGGACCTCCCGGGTTCCTTCGAGGGACACTGCCAGGCCCGGACTAGAGAGGCACTGGCCTGGGCACCAGAAAACTTAGTAATCTACTTAAGTAATATTTCAGTGCATTTTTAGATCAAAAGTCATGCCAAAAAAAGATGAACAAAATATCAAATTTTGAAATAGAATCAGTAATGGTGCCATGCCAAACTGTATTCAAGCCAGGGAAAAACTGAAAATTAGCAATAGCAATCTGTCTTTATATGAAATTTTGATATTTTCTTCATCAGATTTCTTTTTTTTGCAGTACTGCTGATTTTTTTTAAATATTGCCTCAAATATTACTTCCCTTAGTTACTGAGATCTTAGATGCCCTCTTAAGTTTTGCACCCCAGGCTGGGATGCAAAAGTCCCTGGAGGCAGTTGTGGACAGGGATTGGGGGGGAGGTTGAAGATATGACCTAGTCTCGGGAAAGCTGTCTGCACACTGGAAGAGGCGGCCTTCCTTCTTCAGATGAGCAGCTCCACACATGCTGTTCTAAGGCAGGCTACCTTGGCTAGGGCCCATGAGTGGTCTGGCCAGGGCTGAACGGCCATTGAACTAACCTCTGCCCTCCAAGAACTCCCTTTCCTGCTTCTGTCTCTGCAAGTCTGCAGTCAGCTCTGGTCAAGGTTTTCCATTCAAACTCCAATGTGTGTGCATTCCACGTCAGCCTTGCCTCTTTCAGGTTGCAATTAATATTCCTGATTCTTTACTTCTGCTTCTCTGCTCCACACCAGGGTGGCTGTTCCAGGCCCACCAAGTGAGGGCTAAGCCCTGAGGGGCTCAGGGACACAGATACTGCATCTCCAGCCTTTGTTCCTCTGCCTCTGTCTACATGGGGATGCATCCTTGTCTCCAGCCATACTGACCTTGGATGAGAGGCTGCTGCTGGGTTGCAGGGGTGGGGACTCTTGTCTCTCTGTGGGCTGCTGGAGCCCAAGGCTAGGGGAGGGACATGTCCCTAATGGTAGTACTCGCTCCCTCACATTCAGGGGCTTCCCAGGTGGTACTAGTGGTAAAGAACCTGCCTGCCAATGCAGTAGACGTAAGAGATGTGGGTTCAGTCCTTGGGTCGGGAAGGTCCCCTGGAGGAGGGCATGGCAACCCACTCCAGTATTCTTGCCTGGAGAATCCCATGGACACAGAGCCTGGTGGGCTACAGTCCATAGCGTTGCAGAGTCAGACACGACTAAATCGACTTAGCTTCAGCTCTCCCTCACATTCAAAGCATAGCCTTCAACTTGGGATGCTGAATCCCACTTTGAGAACCTTCAGGTGCTCCAGACAGGAGCTAGAGGGAGGGCCCTTCTATGATGTGATGAAGGATTTCGCGGCCTCACCTGCATCTGATTCTCAGCAGGACTCGCAGCAGCCCTGCAGTGGTGTGTGGTACCACCCTGCATCAGCCCCTGCTAGAGCTCCGTGGAGGAGAGCACGTTTTATCTATAGGCTAAACTGTTGTGGTGAATTTTCTTCGAATGCAAGACCGCGGAGTGGGGCTCAGCCAGAAGCGCTCCACCTCTGGGCGGAGGAGAAAACCCAGGCCTCAAATAGCAGTACTGGCAGAGCCAGGCCTTGGACTCATCGTCTGTGCCCCGAGCCAGTGGCTTTTTCTAAGGCCCTTCTGTGGCTTGTTAGATCTTAAGGTTCAGAGGGAGACTGACCAGGGCAAGGCTGTGTCTGGAGTGGAGGTGCTTGGTGCTCAGGAGGGCCTCTGGCCATTGCCCCTGATCCCCAGTGTTCATTTGAAATTAAAGACAATTCTGCCCTGAAGGAGATGCCAAGCTGAATCCAGGCCCTGCCCTGAGGGAGGCATAGAGGAGGGGGCATCTCAGGGCTGTGATCAGGCAGGCATTGGGCAGGTGGGGAGAGGGTGGTGGTGTAGGGGAGCCAGAGGAGGGGCCTCCCCGGTCAGGGACTAGGAACCAGGGAGGACTTCTAGGAGGAGTAGGTACCCAAGTATTGCTGCAAGTTGTCAGCACCCTCCAGGTGCCCCTTCCCTAATCCTGGAGGGGATGGTGTGTGGGTGGGGGATACAGGCAAAATCCGGGCTCACAGAGAGGCCAGAGAGGGAGCAGTACCTTCTCCCCCATCATTTGTTCCCCTTCCCACCCTGCTAGGCTGGGACCATGGAAAATCCCGGCTCGGGGAAGGCCAAGCTTTGTGCTTGAGATCAGACCCCCAGGCCTGGTGTGGGAGTCCAGGGCGGATTCTCCGAGGCTGACCTCATTCCTCCTGGCCGCACACCCAGGGGTCTGAGGCTGGGCGCTGGCAGCCCGCGCGTGTACGGGCGTGGACATGTCCTCACAATACCAAACACATGTGCGCACCGCCCACGGCCTCCACGTTTGGGCGGTTTCCAAGCGCCTGTCCGGAGCCTGGTTTCTTCCTTGGGTGCCTGTACCCGCTTCCCTCCCACCCTGGAGAGGGGGACCCAAGGGTTCCTGCAATACCATTGTCTCTGAAACATGTAGCTGGACGGAAGGCAAGGAAACAGGGGCCCAGGTCACATACCTGGCTTGACTGTCCCAGCAAATCCAGGCAGAGGCCTGGGGATGGGCTGCCTGCTTCCCAGGCCCTGCTGAGACCCCTGAGCTGTGCCCCTCCCTCTCCCACTGCCAGGCTGTCTCCTCCTAGCCTCCTTGTCCCTGTTCCTGCCTCCCCACAGCCTCAGCTCCTCTGATCTGCTGATATTTGTGCAGACTAAGATGACTCCAGGCCCTGGAAAACCATGCCTCTTCTCCCAGGGCTCCCCCTTACACCCCTGGCCTGTTTCACTGGTTCTGGCCACCCTGTGAAAATAAGGTGGAGCAGCTGCCCTGGGAGGATGGCCAGTTGGAGGGCCTCCTCCCAGGGCACCTCTGATGGCTGTGCCAGCCCTGCCTGGCACGGTTCCTCCAGCTCTATCCTCACACAGCCGGTTGGAGCTGTGACTGCCCCCTCCCTGGTTTCTTCCAGTCCGTCCTACATGTGAGGTAGATACACCCTTGCATTGCTGACCACATTACTCTCCTGCTCAATGAGGTTCTGGGGCTCCCAAGGCCTTCAGGACAAAATCACAAATGCCTTAGCCTATTGCTCCAGAACCTGAGGCACCTCCTCCTGTCCCCTCCTTCTCCATCTCTCAGGCCTCCACAGCCCCCAGGGTCGGTCTGGGCCTAGATATTTCTAGGGTCCGCTCCTCTCCATCCAGCCTCCTGCGCCCAACAGTCCAGATGGGACCCCTTAGTCCCTGAGAGCAGCCTAGGCTCCCTGCTGCCTGCCCTTCTCCCCACCAGGACCTGCCTGCCTGACTCAGGTCACGCACCCACCTCCACAAGGCTTGAAGGAGATGCAAGGGCAGACAGAGCAGGCCTCCACCCAGCAAGCATCCGGAGTCAGAGCCCCCCGGCAGGAATGATGATCACAACTCCAACCATTTGCAGAGGAGCACCTGCTGAGCTTAGTGGCCTCGATGTGCAATTTCATTCACCCCACAGCCTCCTAGAGAGGTGGGGATTACAGGCCAGTGGTGCAGATGAGAAAATTGAGACCCAGGAAGGTCTCACAGCTGGATGCGGCAGAGCCAAGACTTCACACTGAGCCTGTCATGTCTTCATGACTCTGAGAGGACCCCACCCTCAAGCCACCTGTGAGCCAGGCCCCAGTTCTCCCAGCCACGTCCAGGGGGAATAATTCTGCTAGCATATGTTGGACACTTTATATTTATACATCACCTCTCTTTATTCCCATAGCAACCCCACCAGCCAGATGCTGATAATCCATCCCATTTCATAGATAAGGTGGTGGGTTCACTTGCTGATTATCATATGACCTGTTAGTAGTGAAACCAGAATTTGGGTCTGTATGACTCCCCATCCTGGGTTCTTAACCCCCACGCATTATTTTTTTCCTAAATCTTCATGTATGGAGGCTTACCTCTCACATCCATTTGGTTATTTAGCAGATACTTGACTCCTACTGTGTTCTGGGCAGTGAGCACTGGTTGTGACAAAGTGAGATGAAACAGAATGTGCACAGATTTAGAAGCAAAGAACACCTTCCCAGTGTGGTGTTAGCATGAAGCCCTATCATTTCCACTCCAGACTCCAGAATATTTAACAAGCACATGGACAGCTCCTGACACTGTTCTTGGAAATTTACAGTTAGAGTCGTTTAATCCTCCTAACAGGCTTCCCAGGTGGCACTAGTAGTAAAGAATCCAGCTGCCAATGCAGGAGACCTAAGAGACGTGGGTTCGATCCCTGGGTCAGGAAGATCCCCTGGTGTAGGAAATGGCAACTCACTCCAGTGTTCTCGCCTGGAGAATTCCATGGACAGAGGAGGCTGGCGGGCTACAGTCCACGGGGTTGCAAAGAGTAGGACACGACTAAGCACACATACCATCCTCATAACAACCTTTGTTGTTACTATTACTCCCATTTTGCAGATGAGGAAACTGAGGCCCTCGGAGGTTAAGCAACTTGCCCATGACTGCTTCAACTGGTGACTGGTGGAGGCAGAATCGCAGCTCAGCACTCCTTCTTCCTTCCCTGAAGTTGTCCCAAGTTGCTCCTTTAGAAAGAAATGGAGTCTCAGGCCTAGGAAGTTGGAGTAAAGGGTCAGACAGCTATGGAGACAGAGGGGCCTGGGTCCTCTCGCTGCTCCCCTGTTTGGCAATCGGAGGTCACTGGTGTCAGAACAAACAAGTTGTGTCGGGGACAGCCTCCTTGCAGGCAGACTTCCTGTCTCCTCTCATATCTGCCAGTTGAGGGCCACATCCTCTCCCCCTGCTCTCAAACTGGACTGTCCCTGCAGGAAGAGACAGCTCCTGTTTTAAATAATTATAATTGCAACTGATATTACTGAACCCTTAATGTGTATCAAGGACTTCCCTGGTGGCTAGGACAATAAAGAATCCTCCTGCAATGCAAGAGACCCAGGTTCGATCCCTGGGTCGGGAAGATCCCCTGGAAGAGGGCATGGCAACCCACTCCAGTATTCTTGCCTGGAGAATCCCATGCACAGAGGAGCCTGGCGGGCTACAGTCCATGGGGTCACAAAAAAGTCAGACACGAATGAAGCGACTGAGCACCCACAGTATGCCCCAGACACTATGCCAAGCATTTTATTTTTGTTTCTTCCTTTAGTCCTCCCGGCAAGCTTGTGAGGTATTATCACCCCCATTTTACAAAGGAGGCAGCTGAGGCTAGAGAAGTTTGGTAACTCATCCAGGGTCCCAGAATTCATCAGCAGCCAAGCTCAGATCCAGGCTGACTCCCCTCACCAAGCCTCAACCTCCCCTTCTGCTCCTGCCCCTCAAGGAAGGGTATGTCTCCACCTTCATTGTTTCTCTCAGATCTAAACCCATTAAGACACACAAAGTTGGATTTTTTTGCCTTGAGTTCGCAGGCCCCACAGAGCTTGTTGGGGTGGTGGCCCAGCAGGGCGCTTCAGGCCCTATAAGTGCCAGTCCGCTGCCACACTTGGCTGGGGCAGGGGGGTTGGTGTTCTGGCCTTTGGCCCCCTCTCCTCCTCTCTCCCACTCTAGGTGCCCCCATCTCAATGCCCTCTCACCTCCGAAGGGGCATTTCACCTCCAAAGGGGCACTTCTCCCCAGTAGTCCCAGCCCAAGTCCACGCGACTCCTGTCCAAGCCAAGAACACATGGAAAACTCCCCAGGGCAGTGGCTGGAAAGGCAGGAGAGGAGGGGCGGGGGAGGAGCCGGTGGCCGGCCCCAGCAGCCCACACCTGCTTCCAATTCTGTGCCCGGCATTCCTGCGGAGCAGCAGCCCGCTCGGGAGGGAGGGAGGCCGGAAGGAGAGGCTGCTCCCATCCCTCCCCTTCCCCAACCTAACAGCCTCCTCCCCACAGGCGGCTGGAGCCAGAGGGCCTTGCTGTCTGGGTTCTGGAGTGCAGGGCCAGGCTGCACCTGGGTCCCTCTCCCCCTTACTGATGGGCACCCAGAAACCGGGCATCTCAGCATCACCTGAAAATGGAGCAAGGGCATCAGGACACCAGAGCAGGAAGGTGCCCAGAGGGGGAAGTCGAGGCCTGAGGAGCGTCAGCCACCCGAGTCTCAGGAGACAAGCCGCCCTTCCTCCCTGTCGTGGGCCGATGGGAACCATGGTTTTCCAGCCCCAAAGCTAATCCTTTCTGAAAAGAAAGGGCTTTTGGAGTCAGTCCTAGCCTCTACGTGATAACGAAGGCTGTGCTCCCGTAGGTAGTGCCAGCAGACCCTTTGTGGGATACCGGTGTTTGTCCTCAGGCTCGCTGAGGGCATGCAGGTGCCAGGCCCCGAGCTGGGGTACAGGGAACTCAGGGGCACCCTGAACCCATCCCTGTTCTTGCCGGGGCCTTAGCCCCGGCAGGCAGGATGCCACGGTCCAGGTCCACTTCCTTCTCTTGCCAACTCGCCAGCTCTCAGAACACTCCGTTCACAGACCTGGGCCACAGCGGGGTGGCGGCAGACAGGTGGTGGAAGAGGGAAGAGGGAGGGGCACCGGGCGGTGGCAGAGGAGGGCTAACAAGGTAGGCCTTGGGACCTCAAGACTGTACCCCGATGAAGGGGGGGTGTGCGTGTGCCTGCACAGCAAGGAATTCCAGGGCAAGGGCACTATGGGATCAGAGATCAGTGGCAGAAAAGGTCAGTTGTGCTAGGAGCTGCCTCCTGCTCCTTGGGGTTAAGAAATCTGGAAGGCCAGGTTAAGGCCAGACCACAGAAGGCTGGCTGAGGAGAGCAGATACCATCTCATGAGGAAATGCAGCCATTCCACAAATATTCATGGAGTGCCTTTCTCTGTGCTGGTCTAGTGCTGGGTATTCATGAGTTTAAGAAAAGAGACAAAGTCCCTGTCCTTGTAGATCTTGTATCTTCATGGGTGAACATGATAAGTAAATAATAGAAGGTGGTAAGTACTGTGGAGAAAGCAGAGAGAAATCAGGGAGCTCTGAAGTGTTGGGAGAGCTTGCAAAGGCGTCAGGGTGGGCTTCATGAAGGTGACTTTTGAGCAAAGAGTCAAGTGAGCCAAGCAGCTATCTGCCAGTAGAGCATTCCAGACAGAAGAGCCAGCCAGTGCAAAGGCCCTGAGGCAGGAATTCCCTGAGCTTTCAGGTGTGTTCCAGCATGGTTGGAACAGCACGACATGGGTGTGGGGGCCTTATAGGAGACAGGTAAGAGAGGTAACGGGGTCCAGACCATGGAGGTCCTGTAGGCTACTGTGAGGACTTTGACTCTCCACTCATGGGGGAGCCACTGCTGCTGCTGCTGCTAAGTCGCTTCAGTCGTGTCCGACTCTGTGCGACCCCATAGACCGCAGCCCACTAGGCTTCTCTGTCCCTGGGATTCTCCAGGCAAGAACACTGGAGTGGGTTGCCATTTCCTTCTTCAATGCATGAAAGTGAAAAGTGAAAGTGAAGTCGCTTAGTCGTGCCCGACTCTTAGCGACCCCATGGACCCTACCAGGCTTCTCCGTCCATGGGATTTTCCAGGCAAGAGTACTGGAGCGGGGTGCCATTGCCTTCTCCGGGGGGAGCCACTACAGTGACATTTAAGCCGGGTCTCTTTCTGCTATGCTGGGAGTGGACTGTGTGGAGGCAGACAGCGAGAGTTTGAGAGGAGGCTGGTACAGAGATCGAAGCTGAGGTATCAGCAGCCAAGCCAGGGGGATAACAACGAGGTGGGGGGCCGTCAGTTTCAGCATATATTTTGGAGATAGAGCCGATGAGCTTTTCCTGATGAATTGGATGTGGGGTGTAAGAGAAAGAGAGGGGTCGGGCATGATAGAAAAGGGCTATGTCCTGTGCAGCTGAAAGGGTGAAGTCACCATAAGCTGAGATGGGCAGTTTTGTAAGAAAGATAAAAAGTTCAGGTCACTGAGAAGGGTCTGAGGGGCAGCAAGGGAACCTAGGAGACCACGGGATCTGCAGAGCCTTCTAGAGGTGGGGGCAGGGCACTAGGCAGGGCCTGCAAGAGGGGAACCGTGGCTGGGTGGGTGGGCATGCTCACACTGGGAAGAGTGTGAGTGATGGAGGGGTGTGAGGAGGCAGCAGGAGGCAGAGGTAGCTCACCTCCCTGGCGGCCTCCTCCAGCTCTGCCCCGGCTATTTCTGGGTGGTTTGCTCAATTGAACAAACACTTACCCTCCTCTGAGTCTGCAGCTGTCACCCAGAGTAGCGAGGCCATCGCTGCCCTTGGACTGCCTCTCCCCGTCTGGTGGGGGCAGCAGTCTGTAGGTGATGGGGAGCCACCAAAGGTTCTGGGCTAGGCTCAGTGACCATCCTAGCTCCTTTGCCTGGACTGTATTGCCCTTCACGGTGGGCCACAGTGGATCCTGCAGAACCTTGCCTGCCTTCTGGTCACCCAGGTGTGGCACCGACAGTTTAATGTCCTGATTATTAGACGATCATTTCCTAGGACCCAGAGCTGCCAGCTCCCGCCTCTGAGGCCCTCCCGGCCCATCCTTATTCCAGGCCATGCTCTCTGAGCTTCCTGCTCTCCCCACCGAGGGGCTGCTCTGGAGTCAGGCCACTCGGGCCAAAACATCCCTCTCTCTACATATTTCACAACCCACTGACCGGTTCCTGCCGGACATTGTTTATCCTCCAGCTCCAGGCTCGAGAGATTAGGGCTCTTTGGCATTCCATTTGCCTTCAGCTGCTTCGTGTGAGCAGGAGGCTGGGGAGAAGGATTTCAAAGGAGACGAGGTTTATGGAACTCACAGGAAAGAGGAAGCCAAGAGGAAAACAGGTGAGGTGTAGGCACGCGGAGGGAATGTAACCTCAGACCCTCCGCTCTGGGCGGCCGCCAGGAACCGCTGAGCAGGAGGGAACAGATTCCTTCTAAAGCAGGAAGGATTTAGGTCAGACGGTGGGAGAATTTCCTGGCAGCTAGAGTATCGTCTGCAGAGGTTGTGAGAGGTCCTGGGCTCTTGCCCAAAGCTGGGGAATGGCCTGAATAGCTCCTGAAAAATATTTTAATCTCCAAGTGTTTATGGAGCCATCAAACCTGCTCTCACGGGACGGTTACTCTAATCTCCCCGTCATCCACATGGGGAAACTGAGCCTAAAGAAGGGCCGGGACCTGGAACATGAGGCGCAGGGCGAGATGGCAGATATCGCCTGCTGGACTCTCTCCCACCAGAAGGCCCCAGCTGTGTCCTGCCAGGGAGCAGGAAGACAGTCCTCAGCCTTCCACAGGCTGGTGTGGGGGCCAGCCGGCAGCTCCAGGCCCAGCCCAGGTGAGGCGGGAGGACATCAGACCCCCAAGAGGCAGTGTGCAGGGGCCCTGGGTCCCACTGAGAGGAAGCCCCAGAGGCAGAGCAGGAATGCTGAGTGCTGGCGCTTGGCCCCCACTCCGTGTCCTCCCAGCCCTGGAGGGTTTAATGGGGCCCCCGAGGCTGAGGGACTTCCTCCAGACCAGAGGCTGCCTGCAGAGTGGCCTTGGGACTGGTTCACTCACACCCAGCCCCTCCCCAGCCGAGCAGCCTAGCTTCAGTCATCCCCAGGGCCCTTGCCCTCTGACTCAGTGTCCTCCCAACCCTAGTCCAAAGTGTGCAGCCTGACCCCGTGTGGCCAGCACACTGTCTCTGGGGAAGAGTGTTCACCGGGGGTCAGCCCCAGGCTCCCAGCCCTCAGTCCGTGTTAATGGAAGCAGTGAGGCATAGACAGGGGCCAGACCCACCCAGGGCCTCACAAAAGGCCTGTGACAGAAGGGTAAGAAGCCAGGCTCCTGCCTACCTCCTGGGCAAGGACGGCAGGCCGCTGAAGGTGACCAGGCCTCCCTGGGTAGCCTGAGCACGCCCATCGCCCAGCCTTTGAGGGGGCAACCCCATCCCCAGGAGACTGGCTAGATCGGGCATGGAGGGTATAAACTGTGGAATCGTACTCACAATGACCAGCGATGAACTTGACATATCTTAAAAGTTAATATTACCGGAAGTCAAGAAATGGAATGAGACCCATAAGACAATATCATTCATATACCTCACGGATACATAGCCACTTCCAATTTTATACAGAGACACAGATGTTCAAAGACATGTCTAAGGGTCAGGGTAAGGATGAAAAGTTAAAAAAAACGTAATTATGAGAATGGCCTTGCACAAACCAGTGATAATGGTTGCTCTGAAATGATAATTCATTTCTCTGCATTTATAAAAGTTCTCTGCGTTTATAAAAACAAGTGTCTCCAGAGAAACCTCCCACTACACTACTTTATAATGTCTCCAGTGTGAGGTCCACAAGCTGGCTGACTACATACATTCTGCATAAGACATCCCAGCCCCGGCCCCCCCACAAAATTACATCCCATGACTGATGGTTCTCCCTGCCTTCTGATGACCTGATGACCAGGATCTTCCTTTTAAAATGCACATTTCTTGGGATGGTAGGGAAGAGAGGTGAGCACAGGTCTTGTTGGAACTGAACTTTAACCAACATTGGCCACTCTGTCTGGAGGGCCTGGATGTGCCTCCACAAGCCAGAGGTAACAAACCGGCACCCCTACCCCTACATCCACAAGTGCCCACTCAAGCTTTCCCTCAGCCCCCTTCCAACACCACACAGCCCACCCACACACCCAGGCCCCTGTGGAGAGGCTGAAGCCCAAGCCTGCAGGCCTGGCTGCTGATGGAATGCCTCCTGGGAGAGCAGCAGAGAAGGAGGCATTGTTCTCCCTGGGAAAACATACCAGCTGAGGGAGGGGGCCTGCTGTTCCCAGAGACCTCAGTGGAGGATTTTAAGGGGGGTTGAGGGGACCCAGCCTAGACTCTGTCATTTCCAGTAGCTTACCCCATGGCAGTGAAGGTGGGGAGTCACAGGACCCCCGCGCTGGTCAGAGATGCAGAACAAAGAACATAAAATAATGATCAGGGTGATTCCATTTAAGTTCTAGAAAAGGCATAACCAATCTAAAGTGCTTAAAAAGCAGATCAGTGGTTACCTGGGGAGGAGGGAGGGAGGATTTACTGAGAAGGGCCAGGGAGGAGCTTTGAGGAATGATGGGAACAGACCATAGCTGACTGTGGTGGCTCTAACACCCTGTGTCCATTTGTCAAAGCTTATCAAACTGTATGCCTAAGATCTGTGCATTTGACTGTGTAAATTGTAACTTTTAAAAAAATCGTCTTTATACAAAGAAGAAATAACACGTAAGGTCCTAGAAGGAGAGGTTGGGACCTGGAAGCTCTTCCTGGGGCTTCCTTGACTTGCTGTGTGACTGTGGGCAAATTCATTGCCGTCTCTGAGCCTGCTTCCCTCCAGCACCACTGTGTGCCGTGGTTTCCTAAGGGAGACGGGCTGAGGAGCACGCTTGTGGATGAGTGGAACAGTAAAGTGTGAAGCCACAGATCAGTAAAGAAGCTTGCCTGACAGAGACTGAGAGCATAACAGTCAGCCCTGAAGCATGCTGAGGGGGTGAGTGGGGCGTGAGTCCTGCCCTCAGGGAGTACAGACTGGAGGGGAGCAGACACAGGTGACTATGATGAAATCTAGTAGTGAGGCAGAAGTGTGAGCAGCTTGGAATGTCTCTGCCAATCAGAGAAGCCTTCCTGGAGCAGGAGGCGCCTGCCTGAACCTGAGGTTCCTCAACAGTAAGAGGAAAATGGTCATCTTTGGCTCAGCCTAGGACCAGGAGCAAGCTTCAGTGTGTGGCCAGGATCAGAATTCAGTATGTGATCAGAGTCAAGGCGCAGTCAGAGGCCAGGAGCGCACCCGCCCCGAGTACCCGCAGCCTCTTAGCTGGCTCTTCCAGCTTCTCGGGACTGAGAGGAAGGGTCGGGCCAGAAAGCTTTGTAGAGTCATCTGTACAGTGTTTATTGAAACCGAGCCTGGAGTGGGGGTGGCAGGCTGCCTCGTGCCAAATGTGGGTCTCATGCAGCTTCAGGCCCAGCTGACCCACCACCACATGTTGCTGAGGGAAAGGCTCTTTGATAATGGGAAGGGAGCCATTCCTGGCCATTCACCCCCCTCTCCCCCACCCACAAGCTTCTATGGACCAGAGAGTGAGAAACAGCTTGATTCGGAGGTGGCCCTTGCTTTCAGGGCCTGACGCTCCCTGGGGAAATGACTGCAAGCATTCCTAGGGGCTTGAGTAACGGGGCCGAGGCTGGCCAAGACAGCCCCCATCAGCCAGGAGCCACCTCATCCTCACCCACCCTTGTGCTCCGTGCTTCCTCTTCATTCCTAGCAGGTGAGATCACACTGGCTGCTCCCGCCTGAGGCCTGGGCCCCAGGCAGGCAGGGGTGAGGTCTGGGAGCCCCAGAGATGAATTTGTGAGGGGTGACAGGCAGGCAGAAACCTCTGGGAAAAGCTCAGAAGCCAGCGTCCCCCTCTTCTGACTCGTCTTTTGGACCTGCAAGCTGACAAGAGGATTTTGGCAGCAAGAAGAAGGGGCTAGAAGCCTGTCCGTATGACTCAAGCCCCCTCACTGTGCCTGTCCCCCAAAAAACAGAGGGCTTGAAAGAAGCTAAGAAGAGCTTACAGCTTCATTTTATCATTTATCTGCCAGAAGCCCGGCAGCATGAGAGAGGAGGGGACATGGAGACCCAAGCCCATTCCCCTTTAAGCTGGTGGCTGAGCTGGGATGGAACCCAGGGCTCTGGAGGCCCCCCAGCCACCTCCAACCCTACCCCTTCCACATACCCAACATCAAGATCTTTCCTTCTTTATTCCGGGTGGCTAGGGTCTGGACACCTGAGTTCAGCTTCTGCTTAGTCCTAATAACTCACTGGGATGAAGTTATGTACGGGATGGGGAGCAGAGTGGACAGACCCTTGGCTGCAGCCTGACCGGAGGAACAAGTGATCCAGGGACTGGACCAGGCTCCAGACTTCCCCTGGGCACTGGGCCCCAGGCCCTCCTCAGACTGGAGGCCAGAGGCTGCAGACGGGAAGGTGTGGTCCACTCTGGGGGCCAATGACAGGATGAAAGGAATCCTGAGCGAGGCGGGCTGGGCGCCCAAGCCAAGAATCCTGCCCTGTCAGCAGCCTGCTCCGGGGACGTGTTTTCTTGTG
>NW_011494753.1:9480544-9489833 GCF_000754665.1 Bison bison bison | reverse complement strand
TTCTTGTGAGCCCCTCCCTTCCTGGCCACCCTCACTTTCGCCAACCGCCACTCACCTGGCTCTGCCCAGGAGCCTCTGGTACCCGCTGAGGGCTGGAAGCCTAGGGTTCGCTCTTGGCGGTTCACGAAGAATGCCAGCTGCAGGGGAGAGACGAGCAGAGAGTGTCTGGGGGCTGGTGCCCTGGGAAATAAGGATACCAACGGGAGTGTCTGCGTCAGGAAATTGCTTGGTTCACTTGATCCTGCCCACAGGCCCTTGTTCATGCTATGCCCCCTGCCGAGAGCACTCTTTTGTCTTCTCCGGTTCTCCAAATCCCGCCCCCCCAAGTCTCCCAGGAGGCTCAGTGATCCCCACAGCATGGAGTTCCAGAGGTTAGCCCCTACTCCCTGACCTCCCTGACCCCACACCCGAGCCTAGAGAGAATGATTCATGTCACACACCTCGCTTACACACATACTGGGAGGCTTCCAAGAGGAGGTGACAGCCAGTGTAGAGAACTGAGAACGACCAAGGACATTTGGGGTTGGGGAGGTCTCTGAGCTGTAAATTTAACTCTGGTCCTCCTCAATGCCGAGCTATTGCTCCCTCCTCTCTCTCCTTCCCACTCCTCACTCCAGGTCTCCCTGACTTGGTCCCAGACCCCAACTACGTGCAAGCGTCCACTTACGTCCAGAGAGCCCACCTGTACTCCCTGCGCTGTGCTGCGGAGGAGAAGTGCCTGGCCAGGTAAGGAGATGACGTGTGGACAGTCACTGGGAGTCACCCAGAACCTGCCTGCAGGCTGCACCACCCTGGCCTTCTCATTGGTGAGCCTTGTCTGCCCCCAGGGTTTCAGGTGGGGAAGGGAATGGGGAGATCCAGCTTTTATGTATACATCACCCTGCAAGGAACTTAATGACATTTCATCTTCACACCCGCTAGTGATAAAGAACCTGCCTGCCAATGCAAGAGACATAAGAGATAAGGGTTCTATCCCTGGGTGGGGAAGATCCCCTGGAGAAGGAAATGGCAACTCACTCCAGTATTCTTGCCTGGAGAATCCCTTGGACAGAGGAGCCTGATGGGCTACAGTCCATGGGGTTGCAGAGTCAGACACGACTGAGCAATTTAGCACACCACTTCACATCAGTAACTGAGGAGCAGTGAGAAGAACTGAAACCCTCAGATCTGAACTGCGTCATGAGAAGGTTCCAGGAAAGTCTTCTAGCTGCCGTCAGGACAGAGGACAGGATTGTGGAGCCATCTCCACAGAGGACAGGTGGAGGCTGGCCAGAAGGGGCCAAGGGCACAGGCGGCAGTGAGGCCTCCATCGCGTGTTGCCCCCAAGAGCAGGGAAGGCCATCAGCACTGGAGCCCAGGAGGCCAGCACAGGGACTCTCCATTACACCTGGGTGATTCTGCCTCTCGCAGAGCTTGCTTCTCAGTTTGACGGCGAATGTTCTGGTCAAATATGTATGCGTTGAGGACATCTCCCCGCGCCAAAACAACTAGTTAAAGATTACATTGACTTACTTCTTTTGTTTACATCCCTCTATGTTGAAAGCACCTTAATTATTTGCTTTCTTAAAGCAGTTGAACTCTTGTTTCACTTTCGAGTATCTGGGAAGTGCTTGGGGATCTCACTGATCAGCATTTTCTCACTGATGGAAAATGTGAGAAATTTTCATTCTCTGCCTCTCATTCACTGCCATTCAGAGTAGCTGACCGCAGACCGTTATCTGTCTGTAACAGGATGAGGGTGCTTGCAGTGAATGTCACTCAATTCACCACTTCCTTCATCGAGAAAGTCTTGCTTCAAAAAAAGAAGTATCAGCTGAACTAGTGTGATCAGTGATGTAGCTGATTTACATGTTGGTGGAAGTTCCTTATCTCCTTACAGACTGGCCACAGACAGTGTGAGAGCTGGCAGAGGTCCAGGGACCACATGTGAGTCCCCTCAGGGGGCCTGCCCACTCAGGTCTTGTACCTGGGAACAGAGCATCATAGTACTGCTCTTACTACAGTGGCTTCAGAGAATAGGAATTCAGTCTCCATGGCTGTCCGTTGAGGCTGAGTTTTGAAGAGTCTTGAGTCAAAACCAAACTGTTACTCCATCTTCATGGAACATCCCGTGTGCTCACACCTGGGCCCCCAGGGGGGCTGGGGAGGAGGCGACCAGGGCTCTGTCCAAGGGCTCTTTTGATCTAGCTGGAGAACCTTGGTAGCCACTCACCCAGATCCAAGCGACAGGGAGTGGAGGAGAGCTGGAAGGGGTGGTTGGCAGGCTGGAGCTGCGCGAGGCCAGAGGAGGGGGCGGTTGGCAGGGGCTGAGGCATCCGCGGAGGCTGGGTGTGGGATTCAGACCTAGAAAATGCAGCAGGACCAGCGCCCTGGAGCGGCAGGGCCTGCAGAGATGGCCGAAATCGCGGCCGCAGACCAGTGCCAGCCCACAGACGGCAGGCGGGCCTCAGACGAGGGAAGGGACTTGCGCCAAGCCTCACTGCGGGCTTGTGGCCAAGCTGGGCCTAGAACCCAGACCCTAATGGGTTCCCACGGTGTGCCGAGCCCAACAGAAGGGCAGGATTTAGCTGAACAGAGGGAAGGAGGATGTTCTGTTCCAGCGCAGACAGAGACAAATTCCAAGCCTCCCTCAGACAAGGCCAAGGGACTTACGTCCTGGCAGACAGAAGCCTGCAGCGCCTGGTGTCCAGACATCTTCTCACAGAGAGCTAATCCCCATGACTGGCCATCTCCTGCCTCTGGCCTCAGGGCCCAACCCTTAATGATTGCTAGGGAAGTGCCCCTGAGGCTGGCCAAGACAGCTGTCCACAGTCAGCTGAAGGGGGGGACGCCTGCAGTCAGCCCTTTTTCCTACCTACCGGGGGTGTGGACATGTCCCCTCACTGCCGCCCCCCCAGCTTTCTCTCTTTTCCCTTCCCTCTTCACAAGGCCCATCTCAGTTGGCAACCGGGGGACAGCAAGTGAATTGTGAGCAGGCAGTTTGCTACCAGTGCTCCCTCAAACAGGTCAAGTAGCTGGCCCTGAAGCCACACAATCAGGGAGAGGTGGCCTACTCACACAGGCCCAGCTCGGGGTGTGTGTGGTATCAGGGTGTGTTGGAGGCAGTGCTGTTAGATCTCCCAGGCAGTTAATATCCCCGTAAGTGGGGCAATCCCAGCAGACTTCTTGGAGGAGGGGACCTGAGTTGGGGCTAAGAGGCTGGTTGGGTTCTGGGTCAAGTGAACAGAACAGACAAAAGTACAGTGAACGAGTTAAGTCTGTTTGGGAAACAGTATTTGAAGCTAGAACCCAGGGTGTAGGGGGAAGGGAGAAGTCAGAATCTTTTGGACAAGGCTGTTTTTAAAAAAGCCCTCCAAAGATTTTGATGTGCCCCCACGCTCAGTTGTGTCTTACTCTTTGCGCCCCATAGACTGTAGCCCACCAGGCTCCTCTGTCCATGGGATTCTCCAGGCAAGAATACTGGAGTGGGTAGCCATTCCCTTCTCCAGGGCATCTTCCCAACCCAGGGATCAAACCCAGGTCTCCGGCATTACAGGCAGATTCTTTACCATCTGAGCCACCACGCTCAGGGACTGTCCCCAACTGAGAGTCATAAGCAGGCATCAGGGATCCTCAGAGGGTCATTATCAGGCCCTGCTTTAGAGCATCCCCACCAGCAGCTTCCAGCCACATGGCAGAGGGGAGGGGGTGGCCAGCAGAGAGGAGCGGAGGCCTGAGCCTTGGCTGCAACGCAGGGGTCAGCTGTGAGAACCTTCAGGGACAAGACGGCCCGCGCGGGGTGTCTCTGGCTGGTACCTAAGCCCCGTCTCCCACCTGTCCCCACAGCACAGCCTACGCCCCTGAGGCCACCGACTACGACGTGCGCGTGCTGCTGCGTTTCCCCCAGCGTGTGAAGAACCAGGGCACAGCGGACTTCCTCCCGAACCGGCCACGGCACACCTGGGAGTGGCACAGCTGCCACCAGTGAGCAGCCGCCCCACTTCTGGGCCCGGACCCTGCGCCCCACGAGCACTCTGGCAGGGGCGGTGCTGGGGGGGATGGGGGGCCCATGAGGTGTTTTCTGCCAAGAATCCAACACTGGGACAAGGACTTTTCAGCGGAGCCTTAGCAAAAGCTGGGCTGGAAGATGGGACATAGAAGGATCGGCCTGGATAAGAGATGGAAGTGTCTAGAATGCAGGGCATCGCCCAAGGGAGGAACCCAGGGAGGAGTGAGGGGTCCTGAGGAGGTGCCCTCCTGGGGTGCCTGGCTCGGTGGGGACACCAGAGATGCTGCCTGTGGGACACAGGGGCCCAGGCTGGTCAGGAGGCAGGGTCCCCCGGGCCGTCTCGGGAGGGGAGCGGGCTGGGCAGGGCCGACTAGGCCCTCTCTCCCGCTCCTCTCCCGCCCCAGGCACTACCACAGCATGGATGAGTTCAGCCACTACGACCTGCTGGACGCAGCCACGGGCAAGAAGGTGGCCGAGGGCCACAAGGCCAGCTTCTGCCTGGAGGACAGCACCTGCGACTTCGGCAACCTCAAGCGCTACGCCTGCACCTCGCACACCCAGGTCAGGTCAGGTCGGGCTGCAGAGGCGGGGCCGGGCTCCGGGGGCGGGGCAGAGCTGCCTGGAGACGGCAGGCTGGGTCACCCTGAAGACAGGCTGGTGCCGAGGCTCCTGGCCACTCGGCTCCTCCAGAGCGCGGGTCTTCTCGCCAGTCCTGAGGCCACCACAGGGCTCCTCGGGGCCTACCCTGCACCTCCATTTCCAGGGGTGTCCACTCATGGAAGGAAAAGGAACATTCCAAGGAGTCCGGATGGCTTAATGTTCCATTTGCCTAGCTGGGCCCCCAAATCCATCTTTCTATCCAGAGAGTGTCCATCTATCCTGCCTATCTCTCTCTGTCCATTCATCCATGCATCTCTCCCAGGCATCCCCCCACCTTCATTTCACCCCTCCTTCTGGCTATTACATCTCTCATTGCTCCGGTCCATCTGCCCAGTGAGCCTAGTACAAGGCAGAGCCATGCTGAGCAGCTACTCAGGGCAGGGAGGGCAGGGTCAGGGCAAAGCACAGAGGAAGGAGGCCCCAGGCTGCTGAAGTGGGCCTGGGGGGCTCTCTGAGGAGTGCACAGCACCCCAACCTCTGCTCCTGTCCCCTCTCCTAGGGCCTGAGCCCAGGCTGCTATGACACATACAACGCAGACATCGATTGCCAGTGGATTGACATCACCGACGTACAGCCCGGGAACTACATCCTCAAGGTAGGGCCCCCTGGAGGCACTCCTCCAGCCTGATGTCCTCACCCCTGACATAAGCTGCACGTTCTGGTGTACACCCTCTGGGTGTTAGATCTCACAGGCAGTCACGAGCACTCTAAATGGGGCAATCACGGTAGACTTCCTGCAGGAGGGGACCTGAGTTGGGTCTAGGAGGCTGGGTGGATTCTGGGTCAAGTGAACGGAATGAAAGAGTTAAGTCTGTGTGGGAAGCAGTATTTGAAGCTGGAACCCAGGGTGTAGGGGAAAGGGGAGGCCAGTATCTCCAGACTAAGGCTCCTCCTTCACACTCCTGTTGCTCTGCAACCAATGATGTCCCCTGAGGTCTGCACTTCGCATCTGAAGGTCTTAGTCTCAGGCAGACACAGCCTCTTCCCATAAAAAGTGCCAAGGAAACTTCAGCCCAGGTGTGGTAATGCCGGAGGAGGGGGTGACTCTCCTCCCTAAGTGACAGAGGACTTGGAGAGCCTTCTGGGAGAGGACACTGCCTTTCCCTGAGACACAGACAGGACCCCCTGCAAAGCCAAGGGCTTTATCCCCTCTGGCCTGAACCCCTCCTCCACGTCCGATCATCCCAGTGCCCCTTGGTTGGGGGCACAAGTAGAAAAGCACGTCAGGGACACAGAACCCAGCATGGTGCCTCCGTGCAGGCTGGGCAGGTCGTCACAGCCTCACCTGGGGAAGCCAAATCTTAGCCTCTTTCTTGCAGGTGCAAAGCCAGGGTGGGGCTCACGCTACTGGGCTCCTTGGGCTCTTCTCCACTCTGGAGTAAAATAAGAGCAGAGAAGGTGGGCCTGGAAAGCAGCTTTAACCTGCACAGAGATGGGCTGCTAGGCGGCTGCCTTCAGAACCCAGCAACCCAGAAGCTGTTGGTTGCAGCCCTGTCCCGAGCACCTCTCACTGGGCTTGGTGAGGCCTCTGCTCAGCCTCACCCAGGGGCCAGCATTGTTCAGGGTATCTTTTTTCTTCCCTCATTCATCCACTCAACAGACTCACACAAAAGCTCTTCTGAGTTCTAGGTTCCAACGATTCGTGACATGTAATGCCCAGTTCCTGCCTCTAAGAAATGTAACTTAAAGACAACATCACTGCATCTCTTCTTAAATGCTCTGCAGATAAGGCTGGGTGTGGCCTAACTCAATGAAGCCCTCCCCTGTCAGTCCACATTTTAAAGACTTCCTCGTGTCCCAGCAGCTCCTCTTCAGCCAGGTTATGCTTGGCTCATCATCTCAGTTGAGTGTCAGGTGCCTTGGGCTCCAGGCCAGGAGATGCCACCTGGCATCAGATAGGCCATCAGTGGATCATCTAGATGGGCACACGTGGTGAAAGGGTGCGGGCTTCGTAGTCAGGGAGACCAGGCCTGGGATCCCTGCCCAGCCCCTCACTCGCTGCTGGGTTCCCTGGGCGGTGGCTCTGGACGCCCTGTGCCGGGCCCCCTGTCCTGAGCTCTGACTGAGGAAGCCTCCTGTCTTCCAAGAAGGGTGATCTGATGGTGCCTTCTTTGACTGTGAGCTGTCTCTCCCTTCTCTGTCTGTGTCTCAGCCTCTTCTCCCGTCTCTGCATCGGTGCGTCTCTTGGTCTGGCGTGGTCTGTTTCCGTTTCCCTGTCTCCCTCTCTTCTGTCTCCTCTGTGTCTGCCTGTCTGCCTCTCCACCTTCCTTGGCGACCAGGTGAAGCACAGCCCCCTGATCAGACCCCTTTCCATCTGTTCCCTCCCTTCTTCAGGTGCATGTGAACCCAAAGTACATCGTTTTGGAGTCTGACTTCACCAACAATGTCGTGAGATGCAACATCCATTATACAGGTCGCTACGTTTCTACAACAAACTGCAAAATTGTCCAGTAAGTGTTCGCCCACCCCACTCGAGGAGCAGGCAGGGCCACCTGAAACACGGAGGATACCTGCCCTGTGGGTCACCTTGATGGCCACACACGGCTGCAGCTGGACCAGCCCACAAGCTGGGCAGGAGGAGGCTCGTCTGTGCCCACCCCAAGCCCAGTGCTCAGGATCGGGGTGGCGCTCAGGCTGCAGGCGCTGATCTGGGGCGTGGCCCCCCATCTCTCAACTGGAGACTAGCAGGGGGCGTCGAGGAGGTGCAGGGCTCTGCAGGCCTTGCTCTGTGACTCCCTCACTCTGACCTCAGGCAGCTCACCTCACCTCTCTGATCTTTTCTCTTCAGCACTTCCCACGCAGGCTTGTGAGGCGGATTGAAAGGCCTGACAGATGTCTCTGCGTATTCCAGAACCCTTACACTGGTGCTCAGTGAATGGCAGCTGTGTGAGCCTTAGGGTCCCTGTAAGGTGGATTGAATGAAGCAGTCCCAGATTAGAAGGGATTCTGGCTAGAGTCACTTCCAATCGGTCATCAGCCCCTGGGCCCCCTGGTGGAGGGAGCTGATGAACTCTGCACCCGGGCCTTTGGCACATGACTCCTCAGCTGCCCGGGCTGGCTGTCCTCAGCCTCTCTCCTGATTCCTCACGTGAAGTACTTTGCAGAGGGACTGCCTGCTTACAAACTCAATAAGAAATGCAGTTGCCTTCTGTGTGAATTTTAAATGCTTGATCAGGTCAAAGCAATTCCCTTCCATTTAAAAACTAAAGAAAAAAAGAGTAGTCTTCTAGAGCTGTAGTCCATCACCTAGGGGACAGCTGGCAGGGATTCTGAGGCCCAGAGAAGCACTTTTCCCCAAACATGCCTGCTTATTAAATGGTTCACAGATATGAGAGGCTTAGCCTGTCACCAGCGTCAGGGCTTAGCGTGTGACCAGGATTGGGGCTCAGTGTGTGACCAGGATTAAGGCTCAGCATGTGACCAGGGTCAGGGCTTGGTATGTGGTGCTCCGTGTGTGTTTACAGATAGCCGCTTCACCCTTGGCTGCTACCACTAAGCTAACTGTTCACAGCCCCCCACCGCACTGTGAGAAAAGTAGCCTCTGGTTCAATTCAGAGATTCTGTTCCTCATTAGTGGGATTAGATCAGAATTATCCAGGTCACAGAGTGACCTGGGAACGACTGACTCCTGCTCCATCCCTAGCCCTTTGGCAGGCCTGGATTTCCAGCACCTTCTTGCTCCTCAGGGCTTGTCTCTTTCAGCCATTAAAATTCCAGGGGTCACCTAAACAGTAGAGGTTTTCTGGGAAGCAGTTGAGGGAAGGAGTAGCAGGGGCGGGCGGGAGAGAGGCAGGAGCCATACAAGAGGAAAGAGGGCTGAGGGGGGAGCAAGGGAGGCAGGGAGCCCACACGCCCTCTTGTCGCTCCTGCTGCTGGGGAGGGAGCATCCAAACAGCCCCCTGTTTTCGGGAGGCAGCCTGAGCTGGGCCCCTCAGCAGGGTGGACAGAGCAGCTGCCCACACCCTCTCCAGCTCCCCCGGGGCCCTGCGGGCACCGGGAATGCCGAGGCCCTTCCTTCCGAGCCCTTTACATAAGTGCTTGGAGAGGCTCAGGTCTCATTAGCGCGTCTCCGCAACCCTGACCGCAGGCAGGCGGCTGGGCCAGCGCACAGGAAGCTGGACGGAGCCTTCCCAGAAAGGCCACGGGACTGACGCCTGTGGGTTTCAATCATGTTTCTGAAGAGGAAAAAGGAGGCCTTTTTTTCTCCCCCCCAAAAGTACTGAGTTAGAAGAAGTAAGAAAGTATTTCCAGACAGTAGCTAATGGCCTAGAAAACAGTCTGGAGCTCAGGGCATGGGGCAGTGTGCTGCCATGACCATGCCCTGGGTGGGAGCCCATGAAACCCCTCTTCTTAGAGCTGGGGGTGCAAGGCCCCTTTCCCTGAGCCCCGATGACTGAGGGGAGTGGAGGGGAAGCGCTCAGCTGGGGAGGTGGTGGGGGCCTGGCTGACAGTCGAATGAGGTCTCCCTGCCCCTCAGCCTGCCACTGACCTGCTCTCTTTCTTTCCTTAGATCCTGATCCTGGGGAGGTGTATACAGCCGGCCCACCTCCCCACCTTCCAAAGCAGGCCCTGCTCCCCAGGCAGCCTCCCACCAGGACGAGCCCGGCCGGAGGGGCCCAGCCCCCACTCACAGGCAGGGGC
>NW_011494753.1:9463703-9480435 GCF_000754665.1 Bison bison bison | reverse complement strand
CCCGCCTCAGGGAGCGAACGGGGGCCGAAACCACAGGGACTCCGGATGCCAGGCCCCACTGTGTACTTAACTCTCCCCTACCACGTTATTTTGTTGGTTGTTGGTTTTTATTTTTTATATTTTGGCCATACCACAGAGTAAGATTGCCCAGGCCTGGGCTGAATAAAACAAGGTTTTTCTACTCTGTGGTTTTCTGCATGTGGCCTGCCGGCCGGGATGACCAAAGCTAGGTTGGGCTCAGGAGACACGCTTGGGATCCATCCTTGGCAGCAGAATGTGGAAAGGGCAGCCACCACCTTGTCAGGACCACAGCTTGACCGAGAGGGCCTCGAGCCCCCGGTGGAAGCCCCATAGGGTCTTTCGGCACCAAGCCCTCTGCGTGGGGAGAGGCCCACGACACACTGGGGGAGGGGCCCCCAGCATCTCATCCTCCACCACCACCCACCCCGCCTTGCTCTCAAACAGTCACCCCCTCCACCAGCCACCTGCCCCCTTCTCGCATATTGAGCGCCTACTGAATGCCCAGCCTATGGTGGAACAGAGTGCACATTAGAGTCAGAGACAGTTCCTGCTCACAGGGGCTGGAGGGGGTGCACCCCCCAACATGAAAACATTCCCTACCTAGTGAGACAGCCTCTGGGGGCAGTGGTGGAGCCCAGGAAGGGAAGGGAGAAGAGCTTACTTGGCAGAGGCTGGTGGAGGCGGTGGCCCGTTCGCTCCTGTCCTGGCAGCAGTACCCTGAGCTTCTGGACCCCAGATCCGGGCCGGAAGGAGCAGAGGAAGGCACTTCCCCTTTTCGTCTCCTCCCACAAGCCCTTGGAACACCTTTGCACCCACGCCTGCCAGCTCCCTTCCTTCCCAGGGCAGTGACAGTAATGACAAAGGGAAAGAAACTTGGCCCAAGAACCCGGGCTGGGAGTTTCAGGGCCAGTTCTCCTGCCCACCGGCTGTGTGACTTTGGGCAAGGCCTGCAACACCTCTGGGCCTCAGTTTCCCCGTCAGTAAAATGGGAATGCTCTCCTGCCTGGCCCACATGTGGCATGGAGAGCCCGTGAGCTACTCCTGCAGGTCAGCTGCAGGGTGTTAGGCCACGTCCAGGTCCTTGTGGTCTCTCCCACCTGCTGCACTCAGAGTCCTCCAAGGAGAAGGGGGTGCCCCCTTCTGGCTCTCACACTGGTCATGCCTCAGGACCCCCGGAGCAGGTAGGCGCTCCAACAGGGTGGAGAGGGCCGTCTTCCTGGAGCCATGCTGTGCTTCCAGAAGGCCCTGGCCCCAGCCCACTGGAGCCCTTGAGCCATTCACCAGCCCAGGCAGAGGACAAGTGGAACATGGCTACAGCCCCTCTCGCCTTCCCTCACTAAGTCTTGCTAGGGTTCGACTCTTTCCCGACTCGGGGGGAGGGCTGTGGCCCTGCCGCTCTCCATCTGGAGCTGGATGGCAGGACTGAGAGGGGGTGCAGGCAGAAGCCTGCCTTCCAGGGGTCCCGTTCTGCCACAGCCTGTACCCCTGTGTGCCTCCAAGACTCTGTCCTGACTCCAGCCCCACCGCTCTCCTTCCTAGGTGCCCCCCAGGAGGGCAAGGAGAGTTCAGACAAGGTCACCAAATTCCAGACTGTCAGAAGGTCCCAAGAGGTAGAGTCAAGAGTCCCCAGTTGCCACGTCAGAAAGCTGAAGCCTAGAGGAGCCTGTCTGAGGCCACAGGCTTCAGCCGATGCTCAAGGGAGGCTCCTAGGGAGGCCCAGTGCTCCTGGGGAACGGGGACTGGGGGGCTAGAGGGTGAGGATGAGCGAGACTGCGGCAGGAGGAGCAGAAGGGGAGGAGGCGCAAACCACCTTCAAGCCTGAACCAAAAAAAGGTTATTCCTTGGAAGCCGCCTTCCAAGAAAACAGTGTGGGGCTTGCTGGGTGGTAAGGGGCTGGGTGCCAAACAGGTTCCCTCTTGGTCCATGGCAATGCCTGTGTGCCAAGCCCCTCCTCTCTGCGTTGGGGGTCCCTTGGCATCTGCGCTGGCCGCACACCTGATGCCCGCCCCTGGGGCCAGCCTCCTGAGGAAGGTTCCTGCTTGCCTGCTGCTTCAGACTGAGTGAGGTTAACGACGCCTGCCCTTCCAGCTCGGGGCAGGGGCATCACTCCCCAGCTCCCACCAAGCATCTCCCCTTCATGGTCAAGATACCAAAGCCCCGTTGGCCACCCTCCAGACCTCTGAGCCCTGCTGGTCATGCCCAGGGATGGTCCCAACACAGCTACTCCTCACTGTGGCCAAGTTGGGTACACACCCAACTACAGCCTTTGTTGGGAAGCCCCACCTCCCCATAAACTCCTTGCTGCCCCCCAGACTGAGTCCTATAGGCAATGCCCGTGGGCAGGATGGGCACCAGTCAGCTAAGGAGAATGAAAGGCACTGCCCACATCCTAGAAACTTCACTGGGGAATCAAGGATTCAGGTCAAGAGAGCAGCCAGAACTCAGGACCCAAGGGCTCATCTGACACACATCACCCTGGAAATTGCAGCAGAACTTTCTAAGAATGAGAAAGTCCTAAAAAAGCTTCAGCAGAGAAACTCAAGGCATGGAAGACAGGGGAAGCAGGTATGGACTTTGGTTCCCATTTGCCCTAGCTAAGTGAAATCATTCTTTAAAAAAAAACAAATTAATGTAATCCACTTTGAGCCCCTGGTTACCAGGTGGGAAATTCAATGCTCTGAGCCATTTTACTCTCATCCTAGAAGCCTCAAAAGGCCCAGAACATCAGAGAGGGGCCTGTGGTCTTCAGTCCCCTCTAGTCATGGCATGCAGGCTTGATGAATGAACACTCGAGGGCAGGTATCTCTGCTTCCTGCAAAGCCTAGGCACAAGGACCCCACGCAGCATGTCCCTTGAGGTTCATACATCCTCAGGGCATCGCCAGTAGCAGGACATTGTCCTTGCTACTAACTAACTCCTCCCTCCTTTCCTCTTCCCATTTGGGACAAACTTCCATCACCCCAGGACTTGCCTGGTAGCTCAGACAGTAAAGTGTCTGCCTACAATGCAGGAGACCCCGAGGTTCGATCCCTGGGTGGGGAAGATTTCCCTGGAGAAGGAAATGGCAACTGACTCCAGTAATCTTGCCTGGAAAATCCCATGGACGGAGGATCCTGGTAGGCTATAGTCCATGGGGTTGCGAATAGTCGGACACGACTGAGCGACTTCACTTTCTGTCTTTCCATCACCCCACGGTGTGCCTTGGCTCACAGAAGCCCCCACAGATCTGGACCTTGAGGTGGGGGAAGCACAAGGACCTTCGGGGGTGGAGAGAGAAAAGGGCCCGCAGGCGGAGACCACTAATGATGAGGGTGATGACGCTTAACTTCCTGAACTGTGAGCCACTGACAGTGGTGCCAGCCGAAGTGTGAGAGTACGAGTCGCTCTCGTACAAAGTACGAGAGTACGAGTGAGAGTACGAGAGTACGTGTAGAACTCTGCGGCCTCATGGACTGGAGCCCACAAGGCTCTCCTCTCCATGGAATTCTCCAGGCCAGAATACTGGAGTGGGTAGCCATTCCCTTCTCCAGCAGATCTTCCTGACCCAGGGATCAAATCCAGGTCTCCTGCATTGCAGGCAGATTCTTTACCATCTGAGCCACCAGGGAAGCCCTAGCCATGCGCCAGGCTCTCCCACAAATGCTATACAAAAGTTATGCTACTTAATCCTCACAATGACCCTATGAGGAAAGCACTGTTATTATTCCCATTTGGGAGATGGGGAAGCTGAGGTCTAGAGAATCATATGACTCACCCCAGTTCCCTCAGCTAGTAAATAGGACAGCCAAGATTCAATTGCAGGCAAATTTCTGGAGGCAGGGGTGTGGCTTCCATCAGATCCTCAAGGCATCTGAGACCAGACAGAAAACCATATGCCTGTGCTTTGAAGCAGAGCCAGGGCACCGTTCAAACCTTCATCGCCTTCCTCCACAGCTCTCTAGATTCATGACTCCTAGAAACAGCAGCTCAAAAAGTGGCTGGGCAAGAACAAGCATAATTCCTCTTAGAAGTAGTAGAATTCATGTCTAGATTGTTCTTTATGGGAAGGGGAAGGCATAGACAAAATAGACAACCCACCAACTGGTCTAGTCAAGAAAATAATACCAAATACGAGGTTAGAAAGGAAGTAATAACACAGCTATGAAGATGACTTTTGAAATTTAAGAGAATAGTACATGCATTTTTCATGCTTATTAATAAGTGTTTCACCATTAAAAACAATATTCTAGGAATATATTTGTAAATTGCCAAAATGGACTCAGTGAGTGAAAGACCTATAACTACAGAAGAAATTTTACAAATTTCTCTAAAAAAGATACAAGATGTAGAGAGTATTCTTATGAGTTCTTCCAAACTAGAAAAAACAGGTCATTTCTATTTCTCTATTTAAACTTTTCCAGAGCGTATGGGGGAAATGATGGATGGGTTTTATGCATCCAAATGGATTTTATAAAGTTCATGTACTCCTGACACTCAAATCTGACAAAGACAAGTGTCCTCCCTACTGACCTTCATGATGATAACCACAGACAAGTTTTACTTCGGCAGTGTATACAAAACCCTGGATAAAAGGCCAGCAAATGAAATCCCGTTATGGTGTTGCCTAAAGAGGTTAGAGGCGCCCACAATTGTCCAACACCCAGTGTTTGGAATGCTTTCCTGGGCCCCAGACTTGTGGTGGGGCAAAACTGGGCCCGATATCTGGCTCCAGGCAGTTTGGACCCAACATTCCCTTTGTACAGTCCTAAGTGCTCCTCTAAGGAAGCAGAGAGAATAAAATGGAGCAGGTGTGCAAAGCTTGCAAAAAATACAAAAAGGCTACAGTTTGAATAATTGCTGCTTGCTAGAACCTTGAAGTCAGCTGAAATACCACATTAAGTTGATAATTTGTCACTTCTTTTCCTTTTTGAGAAGTTCTCAAGTGTTTGTTTGTTTTTAAATAAGTTACTGTCTTCTTTTCTCCCTGCTGGGATTGGCCACATCTGATTAAATAGTCAAGTCCTGGTTGGAATTCCTTCTTTTCTGTATCAACATGTATACCCCAAAAAAGCCTGGGGACAGTGCCTGTGGTGACCAGGGCAACAGAATCCTGGATTCAAGGTACTTGATCCAAGTGGCAGGGTATCCATGGCAGACAAGAGAAGGGACGCCTTGGCCTCTGTCTGGGGTTCCAGAAGGCTAGGAGCTTCTCAGCCAGCAAATAGGAGTGTCACTGCCCTAGGAAGCCACTAGATGGCGCAGGACTCTATTTCCAGGATGTGATGTGCTAAGTTGCTTCAGTCAAGTCCAACTCTGCGACCCCATGTACTGCAGCCCGCCAGGCTCCTCTGTTCATGGAATTCTCCAGGCAAGAATACTGGAGTGGGTAGCCATTCCCTTCTCCATGGGATCTTCCCCACCCAGGGATCAAATCTGGGTCTCCCACATTGCAGGCAGATTCTTTACCAGCTGAGCCATCAGGGAAGCCCCATTTCCAGGATATGTGACATCAAAGTCCATTTCTGACTCACAGCTATTACACCTTTCACTTTTAAAATATAATTCAGATATATTAAAGAATAATCCACCTACAGTAAAATTCACCCATTTTAGGCATACATTTTGATGAGTTTTGACAAGTATGTGTAGTTGTAGAAACCCCCCACCCCAATCAGGATGTAAAATATTTCCATGACCCTTAAGTTTTCTTATGCGTCTTTGCAGTCGATTTTCTACCTCCACCCACATCTCCCGGCAGCTGTTACTCTGCTTTCTGTCCCTACAGTTTTGTCTTTCCCAGAATCTCATATGAATGGAGTGATTCAGTATGTGGCCTTTGGTATCTGTCTTCCTCCACTTGACATAATGCTTTTGAAACTCATCCATGTTGTATCAACAGCTTGTTCCTTTTTATTGCTGAGAAGTATTTCATTGTGTGGACCACAGTTTGTTTTTCCATTTATTTCAGAAATTATGTATTTGGGTTGTTTCTGGTTTGGGGCCATTACAAAAAACAAAAACAAAAAAACTGCTGTCAATATTCACATACAGGTCTTTGAGTGGGCATACATTTTTTTTTTGGGGGGGGGGTGAATACCTAGGAATGAGGCTCTCAGTCATATAAGTGTATGTTTAACTGTACAAGAAACTGCCAAACTGTTTTCCAGAGTGGCTATTGCTCCACAAAGTAACTACTGCCAGCACTTCATACTGTGTGTGTGTGTCTGTTTTTAAACCATTCTAGGAAGTAAGTACTGTTATTTCATTGTGGTTTTAATTTTCATTTCCCAAATGACTAATAATGTTGAGCATCTGTTCACATACATATTTTCCATCGTATCTCATGTCTGATGAAGTTTCTGTTCAAATCCTTTGCCCATTTTTAATTGTCTGTCATTACAGAGTTGGAAGAATTATCTGTTCTGGATACAAATACTTTATCAGTTAAATGTTTTGCAAATATTTTTTCCCAATCTGTGGTTTGTATTTTTATTTTCTTACTAGTAATTTTGGAAGCACAGAAGTTTTTAATTTTGATGAAAGCAATATAATCAAGAGTTTTTTTCTTTTATGGATTGCACTCTTTATTTTATCTAAGAAATCTCTACCTAAACAAAGTCATATTCTCCTCTATTTTCTAATATAAATACATAGTGCTATAACTTCCAAGTGCTGCTTTAAATTTTGATAAGTTGTGTTTTCACTTTCAATTAATTAAAATATTTCTAATTATTTTCATTTTATTCTTTGAATCAGTTATTTAAAAATGTATTCTTTAATTTCCAATTATTTGGGGATTTTCCAGATATCTTTTGGTTATTGATTTATAGCTTAATTTTATTATGAAGAGAGAACATACTTGCATGAGTTTAATTATTTTTAATTTGTTGATTCTTGTTTTATGGCTTAGCATATGGTCTAACTTGGTACAGTTCCATATGCCTTTAAAAGAATATATATCCTGCTGTTGTTAGGTGGAGTCAACCCTATAAATGTCATTCAGATTAAACTGGTTAATAGTGTTATTCAAGTTATCCATATCCAAGTGGATTTTCTGTTTAGTCACTCGTTCTATCAAATATTAAGATTTGCCTATTTCTCCTTTCAAGTCTATCAGTTGTACTCGTATGTATCCTGATGGTCCATTCTACAGGTCATCACTTTGAGGCCCTTTTTATTCTTGATGAACTTGACCTCTTTTTCATTATGAATTGTCCCTCTATTCCTGAAAATATTCTGTTTCCTAATCTACTTTGTCTCATGTTAATAATGTTCAAACTACCACACAATTGCACTCATCTCACACACTAGCAAAGTAATGCTCAAAATTCTCCAAGCCAGGCTTCAACAGTATGTGAACCATAAACTTCCAGATGTTCAAGCTGGATTTGGACAAGGCAGAGGAACCAGAGATCAAATTGCCAACATCCACTGGATCATCGAAAAAGCGAGAGTTCCAGAAAAACATCTATTTCTGCTTTATTGACTATGCCAACACCTTTGACTGTGTGGATCACAGCAAACTGTGGAAAACTCTCCAAGAGATGGGAATACCAGACCACCTTACCTGCCTCTTGAGAAACCTATATGCAGGTCAAGAAGCAACAGTTAGACCTGGATGTGGAACAACAGACTGGTTCCAAATCAGGAAAGGAGTATGTCTGGCCTGTATATTGTCACCCTGCTTATTTAACTTATATGCAGAGTACATCATGCAAAATGCCGGGCTGGATGAAGTACAAGCTGGAATCAAGATTGCGGGGAGAAATACCAGTAACCTCAGATATGCAGATGACACCACCCTTATGGCAGAAAGAGAATAAGAAGTAAGAGCCTCTTGATGAAAGTGAAAGAGGAGAGTGAAAAAGTTGGCTTAAAACTCAACATTCTGAAAACTAAGATCGTGGCATCTGGTCCCATCACTTCATGGCAAATAGATGGGGAAACAATGGAAACAGTGTCAGACTTTCCTTTTGGGGGCTCCAAAATTACTGCAGATGGTGAGTGCAGTCATGAAATTAAAAGATGCTTGCTCCTTGGAAGAAAAGCTATGACCAATCTAGACAGCATATTAAAAAGCAGAGACATTACTTCATCAACAAAGGTCTGTCTAGTCAAAGCTATGGTTTTTCCAGTAGTCATGTATGGATGTGAGAGTAGGACTACAGAGAAAGCTGAGTGCCAAAGAATTGATGCTTTTGTTGTGTAGGAGAAGACTCTTGAGAGTCCCTCAGATGGCAGGGAGATCCAACCAGTCAATCCTAAAGGAAATCAGTCCTCAATATTCATTGGAAGGACTGATGCTGAAGCTGAAACTCCAATACGTTGGCCACCTGATGCGAAGAACTGACTCGATGGAAAAGGCCCTAATGCTGAGAAAGATTGAAGGCAGGAGGAGAAGGAGACAACAGAGGATGAGATGGTTGGATGGCATCACCGATGCGACGGACATGAGTTTGAGTAGGCTCCGGGAGTTGGTAATGGACAGGGAAGCCTGGCGTCCATGGGGTTGCAAAGAATCAGACACGACTGAGCGACTGAACTGAACTGAATATAGACACTTGAGCTTTGGATCAGTTTTTTTTTTTTTTTTTTTTTACTTTTACTTTTAACCTACCTAGGTCTTTATATTTAAAATGGAGTCCTTGTACTTCAGGTGTTCCACAGAATTTTCGTCCCACTGTTTGCTTTCAAAGGTCCCTGCCTGCCTCTTCCACGGAGTGGTTCCCTCTGTGTGCTCTTGCTCGCCCCCTAGTGGTACACTGCTGTTGCTGTTTCTCGGTCCTCCCGGGTCCAGCCTCACTCACTGAGCCTGTGTACCTGGGACCCACAGGGTGCCCCTTGGCAGTGTTCCTGACCCTCGCCTTCGTCTTGGGTAGGAGAATCTTTCCTGCCCGCCCCACAGGGACGAGAGGGGGCGCTGACTTTTATCCTCCCAGAAGCAGTGGATCTTAGTTTCTGCCTCTCCTCCAGCAGTGTGCTGCGTCCCACCATCTCCCCCCCAACACCCCAGAGGCTTTTAAAATTATCTTTTATTGAAGGATAATTGCTCTACAGAATTTTGCTGTTTTCTGTCAAATCTCAACATGAATCAGCCATAGGTATTCATATATCTCCTCCCTTTTGAAGCTCCCTCCCATCTCCCTCCCCAAACCCAGAGGCTTTTAGAGAACTTCCTCTGGGAAGGTAAAGCCTGCCTTCCCGCAGCAGCCAGTCACTTGCACACGCGGGCCACCAGGGGGTTCTCTTCCCTCTCCCACTACTGCTCTGCTTCCAGTCTTCCTCCCGGGAAAGAGTTGAGCGTGGGGGTGGGGCAAACTCCCCCGCCCTCCAGCATGCTCTCCCCAAGGCAAAACCGTTTGCCTGTTTGGAATTCAGTTCTCTTGGTTGCCTATGATGATCTCAGTTCTCTCATGGGTTTAAAAAATTACAGTTTTGCAGATTCCTGGCTTCTTCTTGTCAGAATGGGAGTGACATTTTCTTGCAGCTTTCTTCATCCTAAGAAGAAGTGAAACCCCTCTTTCATTTTTACATGCAAATAATCCAAGGGGTTTCCGGACACTAAATGCCCTCTGACTCATTCCTAACCTTTTGTCAGGTACTTTTTGTGACTTGTGTCTCACAGGCTTTCTCATTTCCCCACAGCCGTGTTTGCTGTCACTTGAATGGCTGGCATTTACTGAGCCCCTACGATGTTTCAGTACCAAGTGCCTTGGCCCATTTCGAACCCTGATTCGTCTCCTTTACTCTCACACCCACGTCCAGTCTATCAGGAGATTCTTTGGCTCTATCTATAAAATATCAACTTCAGTTCAGTTCAGTTCAGTTGCCCAGTCGTGTCTGATTCTTTGCGACCCCATGGACTGCAGCACGCCAGGCCTCCCTGTCCATCACCAACTCCTGGAGTTTACCCAAACTCATGTCCATTGAGTCGGTGATGCCATCCAGCCATCTCATCCTCCGTCGTCCCCTTCTCTTCCTGCCCTCAATCTTTACCAGCATCACGGTTTTTTCCATTGAGTCAGTTCTTCACATCAGGTGGCCCAAGTATTGGAGTTTCAGCTTCAACATCAGTCCTTCCAATGAATATTCAGGACTGATTTCCTTTAGGATTGACAGGCTGGATCTCCTTGCAGTCCAAGGGACTCTCAAGAGTCTTCTCCAACACAACAAAAGCATCATCAATTCTTTGGTGCTCAGCTTTCTTTATAGTCCAACTCTCACATCCATACATGACCACTGGAAAAACCATAGCTTTGACTAGACAGATCTACTTACTAGACAGAAGTAATGTCTCTGCTTTTTAATATGCTGTCTAGGTTGGTCATAGCTTTTCTTCCAGGGAGCAAGTGTCTTTTAATTTCATGACTGCACTCACCACCTGCAGCGATTTGGGAGCCCCCCAAAATAAGTCTGTCACTGTTTCCATTGTTTCCCCATCTATTTGCCATGAAGTGATAGGTGCCATGATCTTAGTTTTCAGAATGTTGAATATTAAGCCAAGTTTATCACTGTCCTCTTTCACTTTTATCAAGAGGCTCTTTAGTTCTTCTTCGCTTTCTGCCATAAGGGTGGTGTCATCTGCATATCTGAGGTTATTAATATTTCTCCTGGCAATCTTGATTCCAGCTTGTGCTTCATCCAGTAAGTGTCCAGGAGTCTCCAGTGGAGGCATGGGTGGGCAGTGGCCTGCTGCAGAGCTAGGGGCACTGAGTGTAGCAGTGCATGCAAGCGACCTTTTGAAGGAGGTCACCATTATCTTCATTACCTCCACCATAGTTTGGCCTCAGGTCAAATAACAGGAAAGGAACACAACCCAGCCCACCAACAGAAAACTGCTTAAAGTTTTACTGAACCCTGCCCATCAGAGCAAGACCCAATTTCCCCCTCAGTCAGTCAGTCTCTCCCATCAGGAAGCTTCCATAAGCCTCTTAACCCTTCTTCATCAGAGGGTAGACAGACTAAAAAATATCAACATACCAGTTCAAAACTAAAAACAGACCTAACAAGGGCCCAGCCATTGCATTTATCCCAGAGAAACGAAGACTTACATTCACAGAAGAACTTGTACACAAAAGTTCATAGCAGCTTTACTTGTCATAGCCAAGCCTGCAAACTACTCAGATGTCCTTCAGAGGGGGAAGTGTGAAACCCACTGCGGTGCGTCCACACCACAATACAACACTCAGCAAGAAAGAGGGTGTTATACCACACCCTGTGGTATACTGTTATACCACAGGACAACAGTCAGCAGGAAAGAGGGTCAACTGCGAACACATCAACACCTGGGGTGCATCTCTAGGGAGTTCAGCTGAGTGAAACAGCCAACCTCAAAAGGATACATACTGCAGGACTCCATTTATCTGGCAATCCTGAGGAACATAATCATGGAGATAAGACTACAGATTAGTGGCTGTCAGAGTGAGCAACAGGAAGGAGGGGTTTGACTATAAAGAGGTGATGCCAAGGACAGTACCATAGAGCATCTTGATTGCTGTGGTGGTTACTCATGTATAGCCTAGATGTGATTCAATTGTGTAGAGCTATACACACACACACACAAATAAGCACACATATAGCCAGTGAAATTTGAATAAATCTGATTGATTATCCCAATGTCAATTCCTTGGTTTTGATACAGTTTGGTGGTTATATGAGATGCTAGGGTGGCTCAGGGAGGCAGACATGGGACTTCTCTGTGCATTTCTTTGCAGCTGCCAATGAATCTATAATTTCAAAATAAAATAATAAAATACACGTAACTATAATCTAATTCCTTCTAATCGCCTGCTCTGCTATCAGCATGGTCCAAGTCACTATCATCTCTTGCCTGGATTATTACAATGGCCTCTTAATGGGTCTCCATACTTTTCCATACAGTTTATTCTCAACAGAGCAGCTTTTATAATGTTAGGCAGTTTTTGTCATTTGTGGAAATAAATGAAGACCAGCCAAATGGGAAAAAAAAAGGTTATTTTTTCAGAGCTTGCTATAGAGCAAAGGAGTCAGCCACCATCGCTTTGTCCTGGCAGAGACTCAAAGACAGGCAGAGGACTGGAAAGCTCTATAGTGAAAAATGGAAGGAAAGCTTCAGGTGTGTACTGATTAAGGCTACTGGCAGTCTCCAGCTTTCAAATTGTGCTGGAGCTGAAGAATTGATGCTTTCGAATTGCAGTGCTATGGAAGACTCTCGAGAGTCCCTTGGACTGTAAGGAGACCAAATAATTCAATCCCAAAAGAAATCAACCCTGAATATTCATAGGGAGGACTGGTGCTGACGCTGAAGCTCCAGTACTCTGGCCACCTGATGTGAAAAGCCAACTAACTGGAAAAGCCCCTGATGCTGGGAAAAAGATTGAAGGCAAAAGGAGAGCCACGGAGAATGAGATGGTTGGATGGCATCACCAACTCAATGGACATGAGTCTGAGCAAACTCCAGCAGATACTCAATGGACATGAATCTGAGCAAACTCCAGGAGACAGTGAAGGACAGGGGAGCCTGGTGTGCTGCAGTTCACAGCATCGCAAAGAGTGGGATGCAACTTAGCAACTACTCCGGCACCTAAGACATTGCTTGGTCTAATGTAAGGTGAGTGCCCAAAACAATTTTTTAGAATGAATATGGGATTATGTGTGTATGCAAGTATACTTAATGACATCTCTTGCTTATTGGGTGCTTGGAGTTTACTGGACATTGTGCTAAATGCTTTCATATATTGCTTTCATATATTTTTACTCTTCATAGCTCTCCAATAGGGTATTGGGTTGGCCAAAACGTTCATTTGGGTTTTTCCATGAGATCATATAGAAATACTTGAATGAACTTTTTCACCAAATCAATACTACCAGAGCCACTTACTGTTCAGGTAAGGTAATCCCAGGGGATATAGTGACCAGAGTCCCAGAACTTCTCAAGAACCTACATTAAATGTTTAAAACCTGAAAGTCTGGCTCTAAAATGCAAAAACTACAGAACAGCCCAAATTAATAAATGTTTTAATCAAATGTCTAAAAAATGTCATCAATTGTTAACTTATATCATTAATGTGTCAACTTCTTTAATTATTAAATGTGTAGTATTCATAAGAATTTCATTCTATTTGTAAATAATTTGTAGATTTTTTTTTAACTCCACAAGTACTTCCAGAATGTAAATGAATGCCCACGGAGTGCGGAGAACCCCAAGGAGTGCTGAGAACATGCAGATAATTACACCGTGAGTGAATTACTCTTAGTCAAATAATTTCCAAGGCAAACTTACAAAAATCACTTTGTGTTATTTTATGGTAATATGTTATATTTGACAATTCTGTGCATTTCAATAATTGATTTGGGGGAGATACCTCATCCTAGAAAGGTCTTAAACTGCCTTTTGATATAATTGGCTCCATTTTGCAGATTTAGCTCCATGATCTGCAGTTTCCCTGTTCCTCTCTCTGGTCAATCTCCCCCAGTTCTCCTGGCCAAACCCTCACATTATCCAGCCTCCCACATCCCTCCTGACCCCTCATCCCTGCTTCACCAACCCTGGGCCTGGGTGCACACAGGGGTGGGTATGTGAGCGTGTATGGGAGCAGTTGGGTAAGGTGGGCATCTCCCAGGCCTGCGCCCCAGGCTCTGGTTCTACTCTTCACTTTCTCTCCACAGCAGCAGCTCCTTTGCCCCCAAGATCCTTCCCAGCCTTTGAAAGCACTTCCAGGAGAAAACCAGCTACCCCCCAAACTGCCACAAGACGGTGCCACAAGCTCACGACTGGGCTTCTGCTAGCTCCTTCAAGGAGAAAAAACACAGAACAGGACAAAGTGTCCCAAGAGACAGCTGGGTGCCCCCACCGCAAGCATCTTCTGTTCCCCTCAGGTGTGACTCTGGCCCCTCCAGGGTGACCCTCAGGGCCCTGTTTTCGCCCCTGTGGCAGGTACCATGGTTTGGCTCCTACCTCCTTGCTGTCCGTCTCCCTGTTGCTTTGTCTCTCCTTGTTCATCTTCCAGCATCCCTCTCCATCTGTCTGTCTCTCCCTGTCTCCCTTGGTCTCTCCTTTCTTCCTAGCTTCACCTGTGCTCTGTCTGTCTTCATCTTCCTCAGCAAATCTAATGCTGCTTCATCTTACACAACAAGTCCATTAAAAAAAAAATTAATGTGTGTTTATTTATTTGGCTGTGCTGGGTCTTAGCTGAAGCACGCTAACTCTTAGTTGTGGCATGCGGGATCTAGTTTCCTAACTAGGGATTGAACTCTCGCCCCCTGCATAGGGGGCTTGGAGTCTTAGCCACTGGACCACCAGGGAAGTCCTGCAACAAGTCCATTTTAAAAACCAGTTGCTGGTGCCTGTTATATGGTGGACACTGCCAATCTCTGGAAAGTCAGTGGAAGCACACTGGAGTCCCAGTCCAGGGGAAGAAGCTCTAGGCTGAGGACTGTGGTGGGCAAGTCCCTTTGATCCTCAGTCTCCTCCCTCTCCTTTTCTCCCCTCTTCACTCCTTTCCTCTCTCTCTCTCCAGCCTTTCTCCTGGCTGAGTGGCAGAGGATCTGGGGCAGCAGATGGGGAATATGCCCCCCTCTGCCCACCCCCACACAGTCCACACCCATCCCCACACAGTGGAGCCAGGCTAAGTGGAGCAACACAAAGCCAGAATCTTAAGACCCTCTTTATTCCATGCCAATCCCACTGCCCCACAGTCCCCACTGATGGAAGAGGAAGTCATGGGCTGGAGCCATGAGACACAGGTTCTGGGCCCAGTCCTGCCACAAATCCCTCTGGGAAGTCCTTCTGGGGACCTGCTGGTGCTCGGTCATCCCATCTGTGGACCAGTCATCTCTTGCTGTCCTGGTTGGGGGAGCTGGACTCCACTTGGCCTAGGATGGGAATCAAGAACCACTCACCAGGAGGAACCAGAAAATTTCTCCTCCCAGCTTCCACCCCTGCAATACACAAACCTCCCCAAGTCCCCACCACCTCATCACTCTCAATTTCATGATTTTTGGCTTGGAGGCCCCACCAAAGGGCTAACTCAGTGAGGCCTGTGTAAGTGACACAGTGACCATGATTTACCACTGGCACTTCTCTTCCTTGCAAACTGTTCAGTTAATAAACACCCCGGAGCTGCCGCCTACCCCAGCCCACCCCCATGCGCACAGGAGTGCCAGAATCCTGGTCCCAGCCTTACTTCTTCCCTTCTTTCTCCAGGGCGAGGTGTCAATCTTTGTCCAGAGCTAATCCCATCAGGGCTCAGGATCCCATTCCCTTCTCTTCCTCTACAGTCTCTCTCTGCCTCTCTCTCTACTGGATCTTTCCCCATAATATCCTCTCTCTTTCACCTTAAAAATACCCACCTCCACGCTAGCCAATGCAATTATAAAAGGGAAAGCACTTTAAAGCACTGATATGAGGAGGTGAGTTGTCAACATCCGACTGTATATTGAAGATGAAGTACTTTGAAGTACTATGAATAAAAATACAGTTAGTAAGGTAAGAATTAAGTTAGTAAGGTACAGAGCCCCTACAGAGCAGTAAATTGCACAGTGACTGGATAATATAATGAAGGGAAAGCCCCCGTTTATAGTAGTATCAGAAAAGATATAGTACCTGGGAATAAGCTTTAAAAAAATGTTCAAGACCGTATGAACACTGCAAAACTTCTGAAGAACACTAAGAGGGAAAAAAAAAACACATAAAAACATGCCAGTTCATGGACAGGAAGACTCAGTACCATAAACACTGTAATTATTTGAGTTATTTCACACATTTAATACGGTCTCCATAAAGATATAAACAATTTTTTGACCACTCCACTGGCAGGCAGGATCTTAGTTCCCCAATCATAAATGGAACCCAAGTTCCCTGTGTTGGGAGCAAAGAGTCTTAACCACTGGACCACCAACAAAAGTCCCCTAAACAATTACTGCTGCTGCTGCTAAGTCGCTTCAGTCATGTCCGACTCTGTGCAACCCCATAGACGGCAGCCCATCAGGCTCCACCGTCCCTGGGATTCTCCAGGCAAGGCTAGGGTAATTCTAAAGCTTATTTTAAAACAGCAACAAGAATAGGCAGGAAGAATTTCTTTCTTTTTTTTTTTTTTTTAATTTGGCTACGCTGGGTGGCGTCTAGGATCTTAGTTCTCAGACCAAGGAGTCAACCCACATCCTCGGCAGTCAAAGTGCTGAGTGGTTAAACACTGACTGCCAGGAAATTCCCAGGAAGACTGTCTTAAGAAGTATTAAAAAGAATTAATCTTATAGATATTCAACATTTTATGAAGCCTCAATAATTAAAACCACGTGGTCTTAGTGAACAGACAAATGGAACAGAACAGAAAACCCAGAGATAGATCCCAAGGCAAACAGAAATACACAGCACTGAAAAAAGTGTGGTTCTGTATATTTTATGCTCATTTAAATCCCAGGGGCTTTGTCAAACAATTACATGTAAAAAATAAAATAATGGAAGTACATGGAATTCCTTTATGATCTTAGAATGGAAGTTTTTCTTATGACTTAAAACCTAAAAGCCATAAAATAAAATATGTATTATTTCAAATACATCTGTCAAATTTCATGGGAAAATATCATAAGCAAAGTCAAACTACAAACAACAAATTGGGTTAAACATTTTTACAACTTATATCAAAAAGAACTAATCTCTCTAGTATAAAGAGTTCCAGATGTCAAAACAAAAATAGAAACAACCAACACTAAAAAAAAAATACATGAAATAACATTTCACAGAAAAAGAAAC
>NW_011494753.1:9461385-9463603 GCF_000754665.1 Bison bison bison | reverse complement strand
GGGTGGGGAGGGGCACCGGGGGAAACGTCTCAGCCTTTTATCTCATACCATATACAAAAAGTAACTCAAAGTGGATCAGGCCTAAAAGTACTAAAAAAAAAAAAGTACTTCTAAAAGTTTATAGATTCAGCTAGTACTTTAAGGCACTGTGGCTAAAAGTACTAGAAAACACAGGGGGAAATCTTCAAGACCTTCAGCAAAGATGAGCAAAGACTTTCAGGAAAGGATACAAAACCTCTCACCATGAAAAAATTATAGGCATTTCCCTGGTGGTCCAGTGGTTAGGAATCCACCGTGTTATGCAGGTTTGATCCCGCACACGCTTTATGGAGCAACTAAGACCACGAGCAGCAGTTACTGAAGCTAGCCCACTCTGGAGCCTACACCCCACAACCACTGAGCCTGAGTGCCACGACTAAGGAGTCTGTGCCCTGCAAGGACCCCTCATGACAATGAGGACCCCATCCCTGTGTCCCAACCAAGAGCTGACACAAATACATATATAAATACTTAAAAAAGTATAGACTAACTTCATCAAAATTAAAATCTATTGCTTTAAAAAATAAATCATTAAGAAGTTAGAAAGCCGAGCTACAGTCTGGGAGAAAATATTTCAAATACCTGCTGAAAGACGTGTATCCAGGATTTACTAAGAACTCTTAGAACTAATATGAATATTATACCAATAAGATAAAGCCAGATTTTAAAGTGGGAAAAAAATTTGACAGATACTTCACAAAAAAAGACATATACCCAATGAGCACCCTAAAAGGGCTCAAAGTCATCAGGCAGACCCACTGGAAATGACTGACAACACCAAGTGTTGGCACAACCATCCTGGAATTGGTTTGGCAGTTTCTAGAGCCAGAAGTTTTACTCCTTAGTATTTACGCAAATGAAAACATATATCCATACAAAGACTCATACACAGATAGATGTCCAGAGAAGCTTTGATAATCAAAACTGAAAACTACTCAAATGTCCATCAACAGGTGAATATGCAAACTGTACCTCTATCCATACAACAGAGTATCACTAACAACAGAAAAAGAGCAAACCATGGGTACACATAATAACACAGACGATTCAAAAGCTCTACAGAAAGAAGCTAGACACAGAAGGATAAACATGGCATGGTTTCACTTGTATGAAATTCTAGAAATGTGAAATTTAATCAGTAGTTATTAGAAAGCAGATGGATCAGTGGTGACTGGGCCTGTGGGTGGGGGTGGGGGTGGGGAGACTGAGATTGAATGGGAAGGGATACAGGGAACCACGTGAGTTGATGGAAACGTTCTATATCTTGATTCTGGTGGGTAGTGGTTACATGGTGTTCCATTTGTCAAAGTGCATTTAAAATGGGTGCATTTTATGCACCAACCAAAAGACACAGACTGGCTAGGTGGATGAAAACATATGTATGTATACCCCCCAAACTGTATGTAATTATTTTATATTCTTAGATTAATCATGTTTCCATATGGCTTGCAATATAATTATCATTTATCTGGCTACTTAGTGTGAAAAATGGTAAACATCTTTTACTATTAAAAAATGAATGCATTTTATCCTATTACCTGTTAAAAAGGTAAATTCTGTGCTTTTTATCTGGTACTGAAAAGAAATCCTGTGCTTTTGCTGGAATGGAAAATCCAAACCTTAAAAAGCAATAAACAATTGAACAACTTTTTAAAAAGTTGAACTTTTTTATTTACTTTTTCACTGAGATGAGCTTTTTCATTTACTGGACTGTCAAAAAATTCCAGAGTTTAATAACACATTGTGTTGGCGTGGCTGCGAGGAAAAACAGACTCTCACTTACTGATGATGGGAATGTAAATTAGAATAATCCCTAAAGAAGGCATTTGGGCAATATTAAACTATAAACGCTTTGACCTAGCAATTTCCTTTCTAGGACTTTCTCCCACAGATGAACTTCAACCACAATAGCATATGTGAGAGGTTATTACTGCATGATTGTTTGAAATAGCAAAACACACAAAAATAATCTGAATGTCTATCAATCCAAACCAGGTAAAATAAACTATGAAACACCCATACAACTGAATCCTATGTAACTATTCATATAAAACTGAATAGGGAAAGTCTAGGTATGCAAATATGGGAAGATTCTCAAGCACAATGTTAAGTGAACAAATTAACATTGTATTTGCTATGCTGCCATTTCTGTAAAAAAAAAAAAAAAAATCCCAGAGAA
>NW_011494753.1:9439349-9461285 GCF_000754665.1 Bison bison bison | reverse complement strand
CCCAGAGAATAATATATGTGGATTTTCTTGTAAGTGTTATGTTTTTAAAACTCCAACTTCATTTTTTTTGGCTGTGTAGCACAGCATGTGGGATCTTAGCGCCCTGGCCAGGGGCTGAACCTGCACCCTCGGCAGTGGAAGCAGAGTCTTAACCAGTGGGCCACCAGGGAAATCCCCAAAGCCTAGCTTCTGGAAGAAGAACTTGGAGACTAATACCAGAGGATATCTGTTTGAAACTACGTGGATGGAGTCAAGAGTATGAGGAACAATTTTCATAGCTTGCCTTTTTAAACTTTTCTCTTCAACATTAAATACTTATTTAAAAAATAATATCAGAATAATACATTATATATAGAAAAGCATCACGTAACTGTTTTAGTTATCATTCTTCTTCGGGTTACCTTGGGGAAACAAATACAGGAAGTGTCTAATGCAGTAGAGGGGCGTAGCTGGCAGGCAGTATCAGTTACTACTACAAAATCCCTGCACACATCCCCGCCTCAGACTTTAGGTCCCAGTTCCCCAAATCGGAGGTGTCTGCTACCCTTCCTGTGGCCTCACAGGGACTCTCCCCTCTGCCAAGTGTCTCCCCCATTTCCTTTCTTCTCTCATCTCCATGTAAACTGTGAGTCTTGGGCATCAACTCCTCAGAAAGCTTTCTCTGATGGACACCCTTTCCTCCCCCGCCCCCTCACACCCTGGCCCCATTAGGTGCCCCTCGCTACACCCCAACCCCCAGGGACTCCAGAGTCTGCTGGGTCCTCTGAAGCCCAGAGGCCTTGAGCCTGTGGGCTCCCTGTCCTGGAGCGCTGGCCTCGCCAAGGAATGAGTTCCCCTCGATGGGATGAGGGCATTAACAGCTAGCAGCAGATTCTGCTTTCCACCCACACAGACATCTATAAGTTTCAGTTTCCCCTGGTGATGCTGCTCCTCTGACACACACAAAGAAAATCTGAGTTTCGATTTCCCTTAAGCTCTCACGAGGAAGGCGCCTGGGACTTCCCCTCTCATCCTGTGGGGTGCTGTGTGCAGCAGCAGCGGAAGAACAACGATGGATGGCTCAGGCACGAAGCTCGAGGTCCAGCAGGGAGGGCGGACACTCACACAAGAACAGTAACAGAAACAGTGGGCAATGGGCACGAAGACAGCCCCAAAGCAGTGGGGGAGCCCAGGCCCCCGGGGCTCATGGGCGGTGGGGATGGGAGGGAAGGCTTTTGAACAGGCGTCCCCAGCTGGGCGGCCTCCAGAGCAGTGGAGAGAGGGACAGGGAGGGGTCAGCAGCCTGGGCTCTGGCCCTTCAGGGAGGGGCCCTGGGGCTGAAACCTGAACCCAGTGGCAGCTTGGTCTACTCCAGGAGGACCTACAAGAGGAGGGCCAAGGCGGGCACTGGCAGGAACCAAAGGGTAAACTGGATGGAGCCTGGTGCCAAGGCAGTTGGACAGAGCCCTGTCAGGGAAGGCTTGGTGCCAGAGGACAAGCCAGAGGCTGTTCCTCAAAGAGGAGGCTCGAATTTCTGTGGGTTTCTTTTTCACAAGCCTCTCTAGGATGTGAGATTCATTCCTTAGAACTCAAGATGTCTAAGGCCCTCATTCTCTGGGGTCCCTGGGGTTTGAGCCGGACCAATGGGGAAACAGTGACCAGGCGTACAGCAGGAGGGGCAGGTGACGGCAGCTCCATCTCCCCTCGAGTGTGACAGGAGGCCCTGCCCTTCGCTGGATGAACAGTTTGCCCGACACCCACATCCTTCCTGCAAACCTCTCCCCAGACTATAAGAGGAACAGAGTGCCTGCTCCTGCCTGCTTTCAGGCCCTCGTCAGGAAGGGGAACTGTGGGTGATTCCAGAGCACTGTTGGGGCTCGGGTCACGCTTCAGGGCCTGGGTCCCAGGCTGGCAGCACGGACATCACCTCGGAGCCCTCTTCCCCACCCCCATGACCCCTATGTCTCTCCAGATACATTGTAAACAGCACATTTATTTGAGGTTTTCAAACCTCTGGTAAGAAGCACAGGAACAGCAGGGCTCTCTGTCATGCTGCCCTGGCCCCAGCCCATCGGGCATGCAAGACTGAGGCTGGGAGATGAGTCAAGACACCCTCAGGAGCAGGGCCAGGGAGACGCCGCCCTGCCCCCCTTCTCCCCCCACCCTCCCCCACCCCAGTCTGGGCCTGGACTGCAATCAGCAAGGCAGACCGAGCCCAATCTCAGATCCCTCCCAATGCAGGGACCTCTGCTTGGTCCCTTCTCTCTCCCTCCCCGAGCTGCTCTGATCCCCCTCTCTAACCCCCTCTTCTGGAACTTGGAGCCTGAGTCACATGCAGAGCTCCCTCAAACCAGGACCAAACCAGCTGCTGTTGGGTTGTTTCCGTCAGCCCCTCCTCTCCAGCCAGGTCGCCAGAGGAGCAGGGCAGGCCTGGCTCTCCTGTCACTGCCTGTGTACCCAGTTCAGGCAGGGCACTCGGCAGGGGACCAGGATAGCAAACACTTGCTGAGAGAACCGCTGTGGATGAGAAGGGCAGGGCTGCCTGACTCAGCCTCTCCTAGCTCCAGTGTCTCCCAGCCTCCACTCACTGTCTCCCACTGGGTCTGACACTCCTCAGGGCTTCAACAATCCAAGGTGCAGTGCCAGGGCCTCCACCTCCAAGATGTCTCCCTGGCTTGGTGCCCGGCTCGGGGCCAGGCTACTGACAGGCAGCCAAACCTGCTACTTCAAGGCCTTGAGGACAGCCTCCAGCTTCATGGCCACGGCCAGGTCGCCCTTCACCTTCAACCGCCCACTCATGTAGGCCCCCAGGGGCCGCAATTCCCTGCACAACAGGGACCGCAGGTCCTCCTCAGACAGCTCCACCACCACGTCGGGGATGACATCAGGCACTCCGCGTCCCACCCTCCCTTGCCCTGTGGGGAGAAAGAAAAGTGAGAATCAGTGGGGGGACAGCAATGCTACAGTGGGTAGAAGCGGTCAGCAGGTCCCACTGGGAAGGGTGGGAAGAGTGGCTAAGAGCTCAGGTGCTAATACCCAGGGTTCAAGTCCTACTGACTGTGTGACCACTCAGAGCCTCAGTTTCCAAACTGGTGAGATGAGGATGCTAATAATCACTAAGTCACAGGTTTATGATGAGAAGTAGGTGACATGATGCGCAAAATGCGCTCAGACAGAGCCTGGCACGAACAGGCCTGCAACGCGTGCAGGGCTCTTAGTCCAGGCAGCTGGGCCAGCCGGGCGGTCCTGCTCATGGGGATGGGACAGGGAGCCCAAGGCCTGGGCATCACTGCCTGCAGATGGCATCTGAGCTCCTGACAGCTGTGTGTTTGCCTAAACTGTTGGCAGGAGCAGGGCCTGGTCTGAAAAGGACCACAGGTGGTAGGGCTGCGAGCAGCCCCAGCGGGGAAGGAGAGGGCAGGGAGGGCAGCGGCACCTGCAGTGAGATCCAGGAAATAGATGCTCTGGGGGCCGCTGGGCAGGATGACGTTGAACTGGTAGCAGGCCCCGACCTGGCTGACCAGGGCCTCGGACAGGATGGGCTTCAGAGCCATCAGCAGCCCCTCAGCCACAGGCTGCTTGGGGCTGGGCCCGGCACCCCCGTGAGGGGCAGACGGCTCAACCTCGCTCACCATCTCCAAGGTATCTGCTGGTGGTGGAAACGGGATGGGGGAGGGAGGCAGAGAGAAGGAAGTCAGTGCGCTGCCAAGGTCAGGATGATGGTGGCCCCCGTGCCTTCACAGCGCTCTCTCTTACATCCCCTGCAGCCTGTGTTCAGTTTCCTCCTCTGCTAAGAGGCTGCCCTTGAGTTTCTAGCCATAACCCCAACCCCCTTCTCTAAATCACTCCAGCCTTGAGTCTTAAACCCTCTTCCGGATGCTGTTGCTTCCTCCCATGGAGGCTCCCAAAGGCCTCCGCACGCTCAAGACTCTTCTCATTACCTTAGTTCTGGTCAGCTCTAGAATCGGGGTGGCTGGAACAGCCGGGCAGGGTGTGCACTGCACAAGGCGCTTGGTTAAAGGAACAAGAGGCAAAGCTCAATCTGTGCTGGACACGAAGCTGAACGCCCGGCGGGGGGAACCACCCTTTCCCTGAGGCTCCTCACCTGGTCCAGGGCGCGGGGCACCTCCTGCCACTGAAGGCACACTGCCTCCCAGGAAGTGGAGGGCCAGCTGCTGCAGGGTGCTGTCCAGGCTGGGCCCTGCTGGGCTGTCCTGGGGCGGCTGGAGCACGGCCTCCACTGCCAGCTCCACACGGTCCACCTCCAGCCCCCAGGCCCTGGTCACATCGTTGATCTCCAGCTGGAGGAAGTGTGGGGAAACATGGCACTCATTCCACAAAGGTCCCATCCAGAGCACCTTCTTTAGGCAGGTTGGTATGGCCACGGTGACTCATGAGGTACCAGGCCAGCCCTTGAGAAGTGCCCAGCCTGGACGGAGGCAGAGGGCAATTACAACGCAGCCATGGGAAGTTGTAGTGTGCACCAGGGGAGGGTGTGGGGCAGGGAGGAAGGGGTGATGCTAGGAGGAGGAGGAGGAGTTATACAGGTGAAGGGGCATGAAGGAGGACCCTTCCAGACAACAGGAACAGCATGTGACGAAGCCCAGAGAGGAGCACCTCAAACCTTTGGGGAACTGCGAGTAACCACAGCTCCACGCAGCCGGACCCTCAAGTGCGGGCTGGGACACTGGAGACAGCCAAGGGGGCAGAGGTGGCTGCTCTCTCTCATTTGGACTTACTCGGAGGCACAAGGGGCCCCCGAGAGGAGTTTAGCAGCAAAGTGACAGAGCAGTCTTCCTAGCTGCAAAGATTCTCTTGGCTGCTATGTGGACGCTGGACTGGAGGGGTTGAGGATGGAGGGAGACCAGGTAGGATGGTGTTTCAAACTGCAGGCAAAAGTTACACAGACGCAGTGTCAGGCAGAGGCGGCTTTGAGCCGAGACACATGGCGGAGGGGCACAGCTCTTAGACTCTAAGCTACAGAGGACACCAGAGAAAAGGCACCACTGGGCTTCTCGGCTGCCTGAGCGTGCGAAAAGAGGAAGGGTGGTGAGGAGCTGGGGGAGCCAGGTTTCTGATGAGGGTTCTTGCACAGATCATGAGTGTGGGCATTCACCCAGAAAGCACACACAGAGGAAGGCACAGATGTGGGGGTGGGAGGGAAGGAATGATGAGCATTCCTTTAGGGAAGGAATAAGGTATTTTTAAATACATTAAGCTTGAGGTGTCTATGGGACAGCGAACTACAACTGGGAAAGTAGGTCCAGGAAGCAGGACAGAATGGGACTGGATCAGAGTGTCATGAATAATTAGTGTCCAGAAGTAGCAAACAGCCCCAGGGGGATCACAGGGGAAAAGAGACCACTGAGGGAAACCTGGAAACAGGAGGACAGGGAGTAACCAGGAGTGTGGAATAACGGAATTCAGAGGAAACAGGGGATCCAATCATAAGACAAGGACGCGCCCATCGAGTCCAAGGCCGCCTCCAGGTGACTTGAGGAAGGACTGAGAAGTGCTCCCGTGCTGGCAAGAGGGAGGTCACTGTGGGGTCGGCAGTGACGTCAGTCTTAGGAGCCTAGGGGAGCCTAGAGTAACAACAGGAAAGGAGGAAGGAAAGGGAAGAGAGGGGTGAAGAGCTAGAAGGGGTGTGGGACAAAGGGAGAGCATGCACAAAGGCAAGAAGAGGATGAGCGGAGGGAGGGAGCCGAGTCCTGGGCCCCGAGCACTGGGCAGTGCAGAGGAACCAGATGCTTCCAGGAAGGCAGGAAAACAGCACAGAGGTAGATGAGCTTCAAGGGGTGACCACTGGAGGAAGCTGGAAGAGTTCTCACCCTAGAGCGTTTTCTCCAAGGATCAAGAGAAAGGCCTGCTGCAGAGGGCTGGGTAGGGGTGGGGCCGGCAGTAGGGGCCGGGAGGAGTAAAGCAGCAGGCACAAGTGGGTAAGCAGCTAAGAGGACCCAGCAAGGGAGAGATGGGAAGCGTGCAATCCCTCCAGGTGCAAAACAGGCAGATGGAAGAGTGAAAATGAGAGACGGATGTCTGAACCAGGCCTCGCCGAAGGTGGTGGATTTCCTGAAATTTGATTTTATCCAGGTGCTGAATCCACTTTGCCAGGAGCTAAGTCAGTCTGGGTAATGGCCCTAAAGGACTCTAATGCCCTGGTATGGGACTCACACCCCCAAATGGCCTCTCTTGGCTTTGTTGTACCAAAGTAATGTGCAGCAAGGCCAAAAACAAAGGCCAAGAACAAAATCTGATTTGTGTAAGACCAAGCAGTGGACTGGAGGGCAGGGGCAGGTGATCTGGCTCTGGCCCAGCTCTGCCCTTGACCACGGCTCTTAGGGGCAAGTCAAATAACCTCTGAGCCTTGATTTCCTTCCTCCAAAACAAAAGAGTGATACTAGCCTTTGTGCAGCAAAATGCAAAGCTGAGATACACTGAGGCAGCCAAAATGCTATGCGTGTAAGAAGTATTGTTACTATCACAAATAGAATTTTCTTGGGAATTTCAGCCAGTTGATTTATTTCCTGAAGGGACTGGAACCTCCAGGAATGGCATTACCCACTCCCTTCCCTGCCCTCTAACCCTGGGGAAGGCAGAGCCTAGAGGAACGAGGAGAAACTTCACCCATGGTCCCCTGCCAGGACATGGGAGAAAGCCTGAGGTGAGCATGGGAGCAGGTGACTTGCCGTCACATGTGTATTTCAACCCCTCTTGTCACAGGAGGGATCTGAGGTGAATTCCAATGTAACTGCTCACACTCAGACAAGAGGCAGCAAAAAGACCCAGAACAAAGAACACAAAACCACAAAAATGCACATGCTGCCTTGGGGAGCATGGAATTCCCCAGAAGGTGACTGGGCCAGGAAGGCCCCTGCTCCTGTCACCCACCTGCCTGCCCAGGAGTCCGCTCAGAGCCCCTGAGGCCCAGCGTTGTCATGGCAATGCCTGCAGGGCAGTGAAGAGTGAAACCTCGGGCAGTCAGTGGCAAGACTCAAGGCCACTCCCCTGGCCCAGCCCCTTTACTTCTCAGGCCCGGTTTGCCCAAGATTGCTATGGTCTGTGCCCATCTTCCATTCCTCAGCTGACAGTCCCACCAAGACCACTGACTCTTCACAAGTTATTACACTCTTGGGACACCAGGTAAACTAAGGCCCAGAGTGATCTGGTGCTATGCTAAAGTGCCCCAGCAGGCAGAGCCCGGCCCGTGTGCCAGCCACGGAACTCTGCCTGGTGCAGAGCTGCCTACCAGGAGTTGGTCGCTGATCTTGAGCTTCTCCATCTGGATCTCTCGAAGGGGCCTCTTGAGCAGGGCCTTGGTCATGGCATTCTGGGCTGTCATGCGTGTGGCTGTGTTCAGGTCCTTCACCGTCATCACCGACAGTACTGGGTCCCAGATGCGGAACTGGACGTCGGCCCCCACGGACAGCACAGCCCCATCCTTAGAGGCCAACTGTTAGGAGAGGCCAGGAAAGAGGGGCAGGGGCTGCAGGGAGGCCAGGCCCACTGAGACCACCTAACCTGACCCACTTGCCTGGCCACTGGCTCCTCGAGAACAAAATGGTAACCCCAAGTGCAGGGGTTCGATATATAGAGCAAAGATGTCCTCCCAGCCTCCCTCCTCCTTTTTCTGGTGTCTTCCCCACCCCTCAGCCCTGATGGCTACTCGCAGGCCAAGGTACTGACATCCACAACACACCCAGCACAAGCTCCCCACTCCCTCTATCCAGGGGAGCCGAGAAGCCCCTCACCTTGCAGGGAGGAACACTGAAGGCTCGTGTCCTCAGATCTACCCTCTGAAAAGAGTCGATGAAGGGCAGGAGCAGAACCATACCGGGTCCTTGAGGGGTTCGGATCCGGCCCAGTCGAAACACGATCATGCGCTCATAGGTGGGCACGATCTGCTCGTAATAGCAAGGGAAAGGGTCAAAAGCACTGAGCTGATGCTGACAATTATGTCTGCCCAGGTCTTTCCCCCACGTCTCTCCCCCAAGTTCAGGGTCAGGGATCCTTAGCTCTGTTTCCAGATGAAAAAAACCAAGCTCTGAGAGGTTAACTGACTTGCTTAAAAACCACAAAGCCCCCAAGTGAAACAGGCAAGATTTGAAGGCAGTTCTGAGTAACTCCAAAAGCCATGCTCTCAACTACGATACTGTACTGACTTGATTGTCTGTGAAACCTTTTACCTATGTGGTCTAAAGCTAAACATAACTCAAACCAGGAAACTGTCTGCCCTTGTCTTAGTCAAGGGATAAGCTGGGCTGCTCTAATAGTGACCCTGAGGGAAGGGCTTTGCCAGCTTCAGGTTCCTGGAGTCCTCAAGGAAGGAAATATACCCAAATTGAGAAATGAAGGCTGAGAGAGGCAGTGACTTGCCTAAGGCCACATGATATTTGTTTCAGTGGAAGTTTTAGGATTAGGATTTAGGGCCTTCTAAGGAAGGACTCCCTTGCAGACCACCCAAACCCTAAACTTTCCAGAGATAGTGACTGCTGTCTGGGGCTGCATGAGGGCCAGCTTCCGCCTCCACTGCAGCTCTCAGGTGTGAGCATCTACTCTAGCTCATCCTTTCCCTTCTGCCCCATCCCTTGCTGAAAACAAGGCTGAAATTCCTTTTACTCATCACTTGCTGGGCCAGGTTGAGTGTTTTTCATTTCTAACTTAGCCTAACCCAAAAGGAAGAAGATATTTGTGTGTACCTTAACACCTGTGTTCAGACCCCTAAACTTGGGCATTTGGGAAGACTTGTTTCTGTCACTTACTGGCTCCCAGTAAAGTTGAGCCTCAGTTTCCTCATCTGAAAGCTGAGAATGAACAATTCTTGTCCAGCCCATTTCACAGTGTTAGTTGCTCAGTCATGTCCGACTCTTTGCGACCCCATGGACTGTAACCCACCAAGATCCTCTGTCTATGGAATTTTCTAGGCAAGAATACTGGAGTGGAGTGCCATTCCCTTCTCCAGGAGATCTTCCCAACCCAGGAAATGAACCCAGGACTCCTGCATTGCGGGCAGATTCTTTACCATCTGCGCCCATTTCACAGAGGTGTGATAATACTTAGAGGAAGCGGGCAGAGGATGGGAAATTCATGCACCAATGTTAAAGCTCTCAGTGTGGCCCAACCACTCTGGGGACTGACCCAGCCGGCCTTACCTTCAGGGCAAACCAACCAGAAATGGGGAAGGTGATCAGCAGCAGCAAGAACCCCAGGAAACTGATAAGGCCATGGCAGAAGCAGGAGGGCCAGCTCTGAGGTGCATCTGGGGACAAGAGAGCAGAGACAGTCAAGAAATGCCAACTGCGTCTGGCATGACAGCTGCCGGCTGAGTGAACTCAGTCAAGTGCACCTTTTTGCCCACCTTCCCTTTCAGTGGCTCCTTCCTTCTCAGAGCTAAGATGTTCTTTCCTAACTCACAGTGTTTCATTTCACTGGAGTGCCCTAAAGACCATCAAATACTTGCCTTGCCTAATACTAACTCCATATCTGTGGGCAGGAGCTAGTTAAGGGCTGTTCCTTCCTCCCACATATCAGAATCAATTTGTTCCAAGTCCCAACCTCACAAAGCCCATTCTCTGCTAGGCAGCAGTCATTGGAACTGAGAAGTTAATCACAGGACAGCTCCACTCTCCTCACTGGGCTGAGCAGGAGTCAATCCTTTTGTCTGATTTAAACCGCCTCCCACTTCTGGTAAACCCAGGAGGAACTCAGCATCTGTAAACAAATGCTAGGTTGAACTGAATGCTGCTGGCTTAATACCTCCTCCACTATTGGCTGGAAGTGTGCTTTCAGTTTGGAGGTAATGCGTTAACCAGAAGAGGTAAAGCGTCAATGGCTCTTAAACAGATGCCAGAGATGAGGGCTAAGATGTTCTTTCTTAGCTTACAATTTATTCTTCACCACACTTTAATGTTCTAATGACCGTCAAAATGCACGCTTCACTTGAAGCAGCTTCAGAAGAGAGGTGGGGGAGGGGGACTAGGAAGGAAAGACTTGGCTGAAGCACAGGTCCCTGCTCCTGGCGAATGAGAACCCCAGGATGGGGTTGAAAGCTGAGAAAATCCCAGGATCTTGGGGATCCTCTCCCAACCCTGAACTGGAAGCAGACAGAATCCTCTGCTCCACACTTCCAGGAACACCACACCCTTTGGGTTCTCTGAGCACCGGAATACTAAATCTCTTTTCCTGCTTCTTTCTGACCCATGTGGCCCCAGCAGGAAAAGAACTCTTGGATAGGGGCAGCTCTCATTACAGGGAGTCACAGAAGGGCCGAATCCTCTGGGGTTTGGTTGTCAGCCTGAGGCATGTGGGATCTGACCTCTGGGTCAAGGGAATTACTCAAGGCTTTGGAGAAAAACAGGGCCTGGGAAGACACGACAGGCATCTAAGGGCCTTCCTTTTTGGCCTGCGCATCTCCACCAGGAAACCGGCAGATACTCAAGTTTGAGAAATCTAGGTGTCCCCTGAGGTGAAGATTCTGCCACTTCTCGGCGACCAGGTGCTCTTGGCGTGCTGGTGACCTCCTATATCTTGACCTTAGTTTCTTTCTGGGCAAAATGGAAACCTGAAACCTTTGGGCTGATAAATGCCAAGAAGAAATGAGGTGGGGCGAGGCTTCTTTGAAGATGAGAGAGCTCCAGTGCTGCCGCCCCGTAGCTCTAAGAAGGGCGGATGGGCGGTAGTGTCCCAGCGCCTGATCCAAGCCCTTCTCCACATCGTGGAAAACCCCTCTCGGTCCCTCCTCTTAGGCTGCGAGGACGCAAGACACGCTGACTCCCGAGAGGCAGAGAGTTCGGGGGTGCCTGCTGATCTCCCTCGGATCCGCTGCGCTGGGCGGCCACTCACCGGCCCCCGGCCCCACGCCGCCCGGCTCCGGGGACAAGCAGCTCTTCTGCGAGCCCAGGAAGCCGAAGCTTGATTGCTGGAAACGGTCAAAGTCCCCCAAAGGCAGCGCCCGATACCCAGACCTGCTAAGCATGGTTCCCAACAGAAGGCACGCCCCGCGCCCCAGGGAAGTGCGGGGCTTGACCAGCCAGCCGCTACACTGCCCCGCCCCCGCTGGCCGCCGCTTCCGGTTTCTGCCGGGGGAGGGGTGGAGGCGGCCCGAGTGCAAGAGGAGGCCGACTGAGCCCGGCTCGCACCGTTTGCATAGCGCCCCCTGCGCTGGGAGGACTGAACTGCGATCGCGGGGCTGGGAGGAAGGGTAGTCAAGTGTTCCTGGAGGCCCGCAGCGGTCCGCTCCTCCTACACCTTTTCCCACTAGGTCTTAGAAAAGGAGCAGGAAGAGAAGCTGAGCTTTGTAAGAGAGTTTTCAGGAGCTGAATCTTCTCCAGAAGCAAAGAAATGCTACCAGCCTTCTCAGCATAAACTAACAAACTCTGGACGGATTTGGGGAAGGTTGCCTTTAGGGTTTCTCCAAGGCATGATCAGCAAATTATCCCTGAAGCTCCATTACTTTGGTCACCTGATGCGAAGAGCCCACTCATTAGAAAAGATTCTGATGCTGGGAAAGATTGAAGGTAGTAGGAGAAGGGGACAACAGAGGATGAGCTGGTTGGATGGCATCACCAACTCAATGGACATGAGTTGGAGCAAGCTCCAGGAGACTCTGGGAGATGGTGAAGGACAGGGAAACCTAGCGTGCTGCAGTCCATGGGGTTGCAAAGAGTCGGACATAACTGAGCGACTGAACAACAACAAAGCCCAGCAAGCAGGGCCTGGCACAGAGAGGATGTCAGTGCTTATCTGTTGAATGAAGGGGTAACCAGGTCATTGTGGGTCAACCTAGGGCAGAAGGGCCTGAGCTTCAGCACAAAAAGAAAGAAATTCTGTGTGCAGATCTCAGGGAACATGGCAGAGTAAAGAAGGGGATTGCATAGTGCTATCCCAGGGCAGCCCTCCCGAGCATCACAGACCCTCAGTCTCACAGATGCTGAAATAGCACACCCTACAATCCAGGTACCCAGAGGTAAATTGCTTCTCCCTGGCTTGAGAAAACCAAGTGCAAAAGGTGAATTTACTCTGTATACCAACAAATATTAATTTCCTACAAGGCAGGCTGTGTTCCAAAGTGGGCAAAGAAATTAATAAAGCTTTTATTGTTCCACACATGCTGGTCCTGCCTCCAAAGGCCCCTCAGCCATAGTCCACTTCCAGGTCCCTTCTGCAAATGGCTGCTTACCATCTTTGGCTTTTCCTAGCTTCATAGCCTGGTTCTAAAGCCCTGGGGACACTAATCAAGCAGCAAGGTGCATGCAGTAGGCTCTTGAGGTTTTTGCACTGTCCCTAGGAAGTTAGTTCTCCCCTATCCTCCCACTCCCACCCTGAACTATAAGTTCACCCCACCCCCAACTATTAAAGTTTTACAAGCGCAAGGTCCTGTCACCGCCCTTCTAATCTGTCCCAAGCTGGAACTGAACACAAAATGGGTCCGTGGGAGTCATCACAATGATTGGAATGCACTGAGGTTTGAAGACAGGAGCACTGGCCCAGTGATGCCACCTGGAGCTGTACCTTCTCCCTCACCAGCTGAGAGCTGGGGCTTCTCCTTTGACCCATTGCTAACTTGCTGTTTCCTCACTTTTCTCATATCTGCCCACCAGCTCTCCCCATTCCCTACTGCCTCAGATCCACCAGCCCTTCCAGCTGTCACACTAGGCATCATCCTGATACCCTCATCTCCACTCAGAGTCCTCCCAGTGTCTGACTCAGGTCCCTCCTCTCATCCCACAGCCACTATCCCAGACCACCTGGCCCTAGGTTGTCAGAGAGACTGTCCCAATATACACAATGGACATGGTTCCTTGTTTTCAAACCCTTCACCAACTCTCTGTTGTCCATAGCCCTGATCCATCTCCTTAGTTATCATCTTGCCCAGCCCATCTTGGTCTGACATCATGCATGGGTCCCCTCTTGAATCTGAAAATAACCAAAACGGGTTGCTCTTTTCAAAACTAGTTTCGAAACACCTTCTGTTTCAAATCTCCATAGCTTTGCATATGCTGTTCTCTCAGTTTAAAGTGTCACCTACCCATCCCCAGCCTCTGAATCCCTGGCAAATTCCAACCATCACTTCAAATCCCAGCTGAGTGATCTCCTGTCCAGCCAGTCTCAACACTGTGAAAATCTCCCTTTGGGGGCCTGCTCCTCCATTAGATCTGGGGTGGTTGAGACAGTAAAGAATCTGCCTGCAGTGCAGGACACCTGGGTTCCATCCCTGGGTAGGGAAGATCCCTTTTAGAAGGGAATGGCTACCCACGCCAGTATTCTTGCCTGGAGAATCCCATGGACAGAGGAGCCTAGAAGACGACAGTCCATGGGGTCCCAAAGAGTTGGACACAACTAGAAGACTAACGGTAGAAGACTAACACTTTCACTTTTTTTCCAAAGTAGGAGCCACGCGTGGCCCGGCTGTGTGGCTTTTGCTCCCAGCTGAGGGCTGGCACGAAGCTGTGCCAGTGTGAGCTGAATGAAAGATTCCAAGCCGAGGGCAGGGACGGCCTCCATCCTGCACAAACATCAGTTCTGCCACTGTCCTGCGTGTGACTGCTCTTTTCTCCCTCCTCACCGCTCTGGGCGTGTCTTCAGGACCCTGGGCCAGCCTCTCCGACCCTAGAACCGCCGGTAGCTAGTGTCTCACTTCCTCTGGGAGGCGGGCCCTGAGCTGGCACCTCCCCTTTAGGGCTGCCCCGGGAGCTCAGTGTTCTGGCGCCTGCCTCCGGTTCAGTTTCTCCGCTCTCGAAGAGCGAAACAGAATCGAAACTGCGCTGGATTCCATGCAGCAGGATCCGGAACCTGCTGGATCTCCGGGGCCCCAGCAGGACCCCGCACTGCCCCATTCCCCCAGCATGCCTCCCCCGGAGTCACTCTCCGAAGGCCACCAGTCCAGCCACAGCGACAGCCCCACAGAGGTACTACTGCGTTTGGGGAGATGGGGTTCGGGCTTTGTTAATTAGGTATGGTCGGTGGAATGGGGGGACTGGGGAACTTGACCAAGTACCTTGAAAAATGACGCAAAGAAGGGAGACCAGGTGCGAGGGTCCTGACCTTTTCGGCTGGGTTAGGGGTCGTGGAAAGTAGAAAAGGGGACCAGCATGAGTTTGAGGGGAGAGGTCTCTCTGGGTTGCGATTCTCCACGAGCTGCAGGGTGATCCTAAGAGTGAGTGGCACTGCGTAACAGACTCTTCCGTCCAAGCTGGTGACGTGCCTCTTATCCCCTACCTCATATGAAGGACCACCTGTTAAGGAAAATGGAGGTAGTAGTCTTATCGCACCCTCCTGGCAACCCCGGACATGGCGCCAGGTGTGGAAAAGCCAGAACCCTTGTTCCCAGATCACAAAGTGGGAGAGAGGTGTTTTGGCTAAGGCTCAGGGTTCCTGTGGTTTCTCCTCTAGGAAGCTTCTTGGATCCTCTTCCTGGAGCACCGTGCTCCCTTAACCCCCATCCGGAGGGGTTTTTAGAGGTTTACTGGTCTTTTCCTGCACAAACTCCCCACCCCCAAAGGAAATGCTTAGATCACTTGCTCTGTTTTCTTCCAGGCCCTTTTTACTCTCCTTCATGAAAGTACAAATAATACCATATTGCATTAACTTTTATTAGTTGCATTATAACACCTAGAAATAATATTTACAATACTAGTTAACATGTTTGAGTATTTCTCACGTGCCAGGTACTGTATTATGTTATGTATGTTTTATCTGTTTCTAGGTGTACAATTCAGTGGCATTAAATGCATTCCACAATGTTTGTAACCATCACCACAGTCTGTTTTCAGAATTTTTTCATTGAAACAAAATCTGTACCCTTTAAACTCCGCATTCTCCTCTTCCCCCTGCTGCTGCTGCTAAGTCGCTTCAGGCGTGTCCGACTCTTTGTGACTCCACAGACGGCAGCCCACAAGGCTCCCCCATCCCTGGGATTCTCCAGACAAGAATACTAGAGTAGGTTGCCATTTCCTTCTCCAGTGCATGAAAGAGAAAAGTGAAAGTGAAGTCGCTCAGTCGTGTCCTACTCCTAGCGGCCCCATGGACTGCAGCCTACCAGGCTCCTCCTTCCATGGGATTTTCCAGGCTAGAGTACTGGAGTGGGGTGCCGTTGCCTTCTCCCTCTTCCCCTTAGTTGCTGGTAACCTCTAATCTACTTTCTGTCTCTGAATTTGCCTAGTCTAGATATTTTATATAAGGGGAATGCTACAGTATTCGTCTCTGTGTTTGGCTGTTTTACTTAACATGATGTCTTCAAGGTATTTTCATGTTGTAGCATGTATCAGAATGTCCTTTTTAAGGCTAAATAACATTCCATTGTATGTATAAACTACATTTTGTTTATCCATTCATCTGTTGATGGACACTTGAGTTGTTTCCACCCTTCGGCTACTGTGAGTAATGCTGTGTACAGAATAATGGATGTACAAGCATCTGGATCTTTGTTTTCTGTTCTTTGGGGTGTATAGCTAGGTGTAGAATTGCTGGATCCTATGGTAGTTCTATGTTTAAGTTTCTGAGGAACCATCAAAGTGCAGTAAGCATTTTATGTGAGGTTATATGACACACATTTAATGAATCTCCTTTTTTAAAGTCCCTTGAAGGCAGGGGTTTGTCCTGGAATCAGGGGTCCCCAAGTTCCAGGCCACGGACTGGCACTTGTCCTGGCCTATTAGGAACCGGGCTCACAGTGGCAAGCAGCCAGCAAGAGAGCAAAACTTCATCTGTATTTACAGCCACTCTCATCACTTGCACTACCGAATTATCACAGTGGAAACGGAAATAAAGTGCACAATAAATGTAATGCATTTAAATCATCCCTACATCACCCCACCTGCAGAAAAACTGTCTTTCAAGAAACGGTAACCTGGTCCCCAAAGGGTTGGGAACTGCTGCTACACATCCGTGTATCTTGGGGCCTGGTACTGTGTCTTATGAGAAGCGAATGCTCAGTAAATCATGGGGTGAGCCTGGGAAGGCCTAAGTCAGTGGAGGATGGGGACACTGATAAGCCTGGGTTTTTGTGTCATCCAACGACAGCCTGGTATGAAACAGGAAGTGCCACCCTCAGCGTGCAGCCACAGGGTGGGTGTCCGGTTGGGTGGGGACTCCTGGGACTTCACGTCTCACCTCCCTCTCTGATTCCCCAGCAAGCCACGGAGGAAGAGTTCCAGTTCTTGCGCTGCCAGGGCTGCCGGGCAGAAGCTAAGTGCCCCAAGCTGCTGCCTTGTCTGCACACGCTGTGCTCAGGATGCCTGGAGGAGTCCAGCATGCAGTGCCCCGTCTGCCGGGCTCCCTGGCCCTCAGGTGCCGGCACCCAGGCCCTGGACAACGTCTTCTTCGAGAGCCTGCAGCGGCGGCTGTCGGTGTACCAGCAGATCGCACGCGAGCAGGCATTTTGCACCCGCTGCAAAGAGCCGGCCCACTACTGGTGCTTCGAGTGCGAGCAGCTCATCTGCACCAAGTGCTTCGAGGCGCACCAGTGGTTCCTCAAGCATGAGGCCCGGCCGCTGGCGGAGCTCCGCAGCCAGTCGGTGCGGGAGTTTCTGGACGGCACCCGCAAGTCCAACATCATCTTCTGCTCCAACCCCAACCACCGCAGCCCTATGCTGACCAGGTGAGCAGGCCGGCCGAGGGTGGGGTTGTGCATCTAAGAGCCAGGTAGAGGGTGCCGGGAGGAGAGATCCAGAGCCTCATAGCTGGGGCGTGGGTCAAGGAGCTTCTGAGGTCTTGCAACTCACAATGTGGTCCACACACCAGCAGCATCAGTAGCGATGACCACAGTTTACACTCTCCCATGCGGATGGATGGATAGTAATAGTTAATTTTCCCTCACGAGAAAATAATGCTGCAGAATCATCTTTTCACCCATATCCAGTCATTTCTTCAGGATAAATTTTTTAAAACACCGTGACTCGGTGAAGGGACATGAAAGTTTTACATTTCGATACATGTTACCAAACTGCCCTTTAAAAACTCTTAAAGAGGGGAATTTTCCATAAGCACTGCCACTCAGTCTCCCTATAGCTAGATTGTAGAATGAGATGTGGGTAGTTAGTTCCTGGCTCAAAAGCACTCCCGAGCTTCCTGGGAGGATCTGTATGAAGAAAGTCAAGTCCCATTTTAATTATTTTTACCAAGCAGCACAGGAATTTAAATTCAGGGTTTTTTTAGACAGATAAAATACATTAATACAGTTCAAAAAATTGCTAACAAAATTTATAGAGAGAACAAAATCTCCATTCCATTTTGTCCCACATCTGCCTAATACCCATCCCTTCTCCCTTCCCAATCCAAGGTTAACCATTGTTACCAGCTTTAAAGAGCTTCCCTTGTGGCTCAGCTGGTAAAGAATCCGCCTGCAATGTGGGAAACCTGGGTCCCTGGATTGGGAAGATCCCCTGGAGAAGGGAAAGGCTACCCACTCTAATATTCTGGCTTAGAGAATTCCATGGACTGCATAGTCCATGGGGTCACAAAGAATCAGTCATGACTGAGCGACTTTCACTTTCACCAGCTTTAAAACTTTCCAGAGTTTATGAATATACACACAGATATAAGTATATAGTCTTATGGGACTTATTTTTCCCTTTTTTAGCAAAAAGATAGCATACCTGTGTGAACTTTTAACGCTCTCCTCTCACCCACCTACAATAGATAGCTGTATAAGATTCTTGGGGATCAGCTTACAAAGTGAAGGTATTCCTTGCCCATAAAGGGCACACTCAGACAGAGCTCCGTTTCTGCTAAACTATAACTTGTTTGCTTCCTGCTAGGAGGTTTACCACCTGTACTACCAGATTCCACAAGGGCTGATATTATTGTTTGAGTTTGGATTTCTTTATTTATTATTGAGGTTGTCTAGTGGCTTTTCATGTGTTTATTAGTCATTAGCTTCTTCATTTGTGAATTGCTTACTGAGGTCCTTTGCTTGTTTATTTGTTTACTTTTAGGAATTACTCTTTAATTATAAGAGCTTGTTATAGTGCAGACATTTTTCCTGTGTTGACCTTTGTCATTCATTTAATATGAGGTGTTGTGTTCAAGTTTTTAGTTCTATATAGTCTAATCCATTAATCTCTTCCTTTATGGTATCTGGCTTTGGTCATCCTAGAAAAGATTTTGCCTATGCCAGTATTGAAAATATTTACTTATGCTCTATTTTAATAGTTTATTTTTATTGTTAAATCTTTAATTTAATCACAAATCTTTGTGTGTGATGTGAGATAGGAACACTCGCTTCGTATTTCTCTCCAGATAGAAAGCCAGTTCTCTCAACAACTTTCATTGAATAATCCACTCCTTTTGTTTGATTTTTCCCATTTTTTAAAAATTGAAGTATAGTTGATGTACAATATTCTATAAGTTACAGGTGTACAATATAGTGGTTCACAATTTTAAAGGTTATACTTCACTTATAGTTATTATAAAACATTGTCTATATGCCCCATGTTGTACAATATATCCCTCTAGCTTATAAATAATCTGCTCTTGGCTTTGATCTGAAATGCCCTTTTAATCTTGTACTACGTGTCCATGTAGTCATAAATATGTTTGTAAATCTCTGTTCTGCACCAACAGAGTGGAGAACCAACTCCTATGCTAATCCTTACTGCTCTAAGGAATTCAGTAGCTTTATATTTAGGAGAAGGCAATGGCAACCCACTCCAGTACTCTTGCCTGGAAAATCCCATGGATGGAGGAGCCTGGTAGGCTGCAGTCCATGGGATCGCACAGAGTCGGACACGACTGAAGTGACTTAGCAGCTTTATATTTGGTAGGGTGAATTCCCACTCTTCAGAAATAATTTTGCTTTTACAATTTGTGCAGCTTCTTTTGCTCTTACACTTCAGGCAGCTTCAGAATTCACATATTCTTTGGGATTTTGATTGAGATGGAATTAAATCTTGGATGAATTGACCTCATCTCTGGTTACATCTTTTGGGTTTGAAAGAAAATTCCATGGACTGCATAGTTCATGGGGGTCACAAAGAGTCAGTCATGATTAAGTGACTTTCACTTTCACCAGCTTTAAAAGTTTCCAGAGTTTATGAATATATACACAGATATAAGTATATAATCTTATAGGACTTATTTTTTCCTTTTTTAGCAAAAAGATAGCATACCTGTGTGAACTTTTAACGCTTTCACAAATATCTTGAACTTTTAAATTATAGTTAAATTTACAATATGTAGTGAAGGTCCCTGGTGGCTCAGCAGTAAAGAATCTGCCTGCAGTGTAGGAGACTCAGGAGACATGGGTTAGATCCCTGGGTCAGGAAGATCTCCTGGAAATGGCAACCCACTCCATTATTCTTGTCTGGGAGATCCCATAGACGGAAAGAGTGTGGTAAGCTACAGTCTATGAGGTTTCAAAGAGTTGGTCACAACTGAACACGTACTGCCTATGAGACAATATGTAATAATATTATGAATGGAATCTTTTCCATTATAGTTTTTATCTGATTATCACTAACATTCACTAATATGTAAGCGTATATATCTATTGGAGAAGGAAATGGCAACCCACTCCAGTATTCTTGCCTGGAAAATCCCATGGACAGAGGAGCCTAGCCAGCTGCAGTCCATGGGGTCACCAAGAGTTGGACACAACTGAGCGGCTAACACACACACACACACACACACACACACATGCTATATCTAGCCATCCTATTGGGCTCTTTTATTCTTGTAAGTTTTTCCGTTGATTTTTTTTAGATTTTCTAGGTGAATAGTCATATCACCTAGAAATAATAAAAACTTTTTTCTTTCCAGTATTTATACATATTATTTATACATATTACCTTTTTGTAGCTTTGTTTCACTGAATTGGCCAGAACTGCCAGGGCAACTGTGAAGTGGTTAGAAAAGGCAACTTTGCTTTGTACCTATCTTTCATGAAAAAGTTTCTTATGTTTTCTTCTTTGGTATGTTGTTTATTGTTGATTTCCTTAGGTGACTTTTAAAAATCACATTAAGAAAGTTGCCTTGTGCTTCTAGTTTACTAAGAGTTTTGTTGTTGCTGTTGTCTTAACTCGGGGATGGGTGTTCTTTGGACTCTGAAGGTGTCCTTTCACTGTTTAGTATAATGAATGATATCACTAGGTTTCTTTATGTTGCACCATTATTTTAATTCCCAGGAGGAAAAACTCTATTTGGTCATGACATACTATTATATTAATTTCTACCTCGATTCCATTTAGTACTATTTTATCTAGACTATTATCTATATTTATAAATGTGATCAATTTTATGCATATGTATGATTTCCTTGTCAAGTTTTTATATCCATTTGATACTAATCTCTTTCAATGAGTTTGTAAGCTTTTTTGAACATGATATATATAAATTGCTTAGTATAGTGCCTGGCACGTATTAAATACTCAATAAATGTTAAAATACTATTCTTGTAATTTCTCTGTTGTAGAATAAAGGACATAAGCAATCCAAGCTTGTAGAAGTTTCTTGAAAAGCTATCTGAGACAAGTGCCTATTTTGGAGAGTAGATTTTTTCCCCTTTTTGTGGAAGGTCATGAATCAGATTTTCTGGAATGTTTTCTGATTCATCTTGAGTTATCTTACAATTTAAATATCTCCTCTATACCTGTAATTGTGTCCCCTTTCTTATTTCTAATGTTGTATGAATGTTAAAGTGTTAGTCATATCTGACTCTTTGCAATCCTATGGACTGTAGCCCACCAGACTCCTCTGTCCAGGAGATTCTCTAGGCAAGAATACTGGAGTGGGTTGCCATTCCCTTCTCCAGGGGATCTTCCTGACCCAGGGATCAAACCCGAGTCTCTTGCACTGCAGGCCGGAGCCAGCAGGGAAGCCTCCTAATGTTGTATATTTGTGCTTATTTTAGTGATCTTTTCAAAGCACCAGCTTTTTTTTGGTCTTTTTATTGCTTGCTGATATTAATGTTTTCCTTTTTTCTAATTAATCATTGTATGTTAGCCTCATTATTTTCTTTGTTGTACTCTTCTCCCATTATTCATCTAATTCGACGGAACATCTAATTCATTTACTTGCTGTCCTCATTGTTTACTGCATTCTTCTCTGAGTAAAACGTTGCCTGCCTTCCATACCTTTGACAAGTAGTGTAATCATACTCAATCATTTCTCAAATATCTCTAATTTCAGTCTTTTCTCTTTTTAAACATTTTCTCTCTGATAGAAGTGTTTGGGGCAGAAGGTTGTCTAAAATTTTCAAGTGGCTTGTGCTGTTTGATTTAAACATTTGATGTTAATTTCTACAATATGGTCTACTAGTATTTAAGAGTTGTATCTATGACTATGTTGAGGTTTTCTTTGGTGCCTACCATATTCCTTTCACTAGCATATTCCTCGGATTTTTTTTTTAACGTGTATTCTTTGTAGAGATGTATCTATATCTCCTCTTTCTACTCTTGTTTAAATTTTTAACAAACATATTAGAACATATGTGTGTATGTGTATCTCTCTCTCTCACCATCAAGAGTGCGTGTGTATGTGTTGTTCGTTGCTCAGTTGTGTCTGATTCTTTGCGGCGTTATGGACTGTAGACCCCCAGACTCCTCTGTCATTGGAATTCTCCAGGCAAGAATACCAGGTTGACATTCCCTTCTCCAGGGGATCTTCCCAACCCAGGAGTCGAATCCAGGTCTCCTGCATTGCAGGCAGATTCTTTTCCTACTGAACCGTCAAGAGTAGATTCAGTTTAGTTCAGTTCAGTTGCTCAGTCATGTCCGACTCTTTGCGACCCCATGAACCTCAGCACGCCAGGCCTCCCTGTCCATCACCAACTCCCGGAGTCCACCCAAACCCATGTCCATCAAGTCGACCATGCTATCCAACCATCTCATCCTCTGTGGTCCCCTTCTCTTGCCTTCAATCTTTCCCAGCATCAGGGTCTTTTCCAATGAGTCAGCTCTTCCCATCAGGTGGCCAAAGTATTGGAGTTTGAGCTTCAACATCAGTCCTTCCAAAGAACACCCA
>NW_011494753.1:9426005-9439222 GCF_000754665.1 Bison bison bison | reverse complement strand
ACTGGAAAAACCATAGCCTTGACTAGACGAACCTTTGTTGGCAAAGTAATGTCTCTGCTTTTGAAAATGCTGTCTAGGTTGGTCATAACTTTCCTTCCAAGGAGTAAGCATCTTTTAATTTCATGGCCGCAATCACCATCTGCAGTGATTCTGAAGCCCCAAAAAATAAAGTCAGCCACTGTTTCCACTGTTTGCCCATCTATATGCCGTGAAGTGATGGGATCGGATGCCATGATCTTAGTGTTCTGAATATTGAGCTTTAAGCCAACTTTTTCACTCTCCTCTTTTACTTTCATCAAGAGGCTCTTTAGTTCTTCTTCACTTTCTGACATAAGGGTGGTGTCATCTGCATATCTGAGGCTATTGATATTTCTCCTGGCAGTCTTGATTCCAGCTTGTGCTTCGTCCAGCCCAGCCTTTCTCATGATGTACTCTGGAGAAGGCAATGGCACCCCACTCCAGTATTCTTGCCTGGAAAATCCCATGGATGGAAGAGCCTGGAGGGCTGCAGTCCACGGGGTCCCTGAGGGTCGGACACGACTGAGCGACTTCACTTTCACTTTTCACTTTCATGCATTGGAGAAGGAAATGGCAACCCACTCCAGTGTTCTTGCCTGGAGAATCCCAGGGATGGGGGAGCCTGGTAGGCTGCTGTCTATGGGGTCGCACAGAGTTGGACACGACTGAAGCGACTTAGCAGCAGCAGCAGCAGCACTCTGCATATAAATTAAATAAGCAGGGTGACAATATACAGCCTTGACATACTCCTTTTACTATTTGGAACCAAACTGTTGTTCCATGTCCAGTTCTAACTGTTGCTTCCTGACCTGCATACAGGTTTCTCAAGAGGCAGGTCAGGTGGTCTGGTATTCCCATCTCTTTCAGAATTTTCCACAGTTTATTGTGATCCACACAGTCAAATTACAACTGTTCTTCCAGATAGGATAAAAGTTTTAGCATACTTTTTCTTCTCTCCTTCCATTCCCACATTCAGATGTAGTTGGATTAACATGAAATTTTATCTCTAGATTATTACCAAATTTTCTATGTCTTTTCTATTCTAAGCATCCTTTTTTGGCAGTTAATTATCACGTTATAACCCACTTGTTATTTATAATCTTAGATTCTAATTGGTGTTGGTGCCCACAATAATTTTTTTCTATAATATATCTTCCTCTTTCTTCAATTATTTAATGTTATTCATTTCCCAGTTGACTGGAATACTTCAAGTAAATTTTTTGGTTGATTTTTGGAGCTTACTTTCCAGAACCTTGAGTATCTTAGCTTGAATGTTGTTTTGCTGTCACGTGTATGTATGTGTAATGTTTTTTGGTTGTGCCATGCAGCTTGTGGGATTTTAATTCCCTGACTAGGGATCAAACCCAGGCCTTAGGCAGTGAGACCATAGAGTCACATTTAAAGGAAAATTTAGCTCGTTGTAAAATTCTGAGGTCACAATCACAAATCTTTCATCTTGGAATATATAAACATTGCTTTGTAAATTTGTGGCCTTCTGTGTTGCAGGTGAGAAAGTCAATCATTGTCTATTTTTCCTCTCTGGGTAATCTGTTTTTGTTTGCTAAGGATTGCTAAAAAGATTTTTATTTTATTTTTCTTTGTTGCTGCATGCAGCCTTTCTCTAGTTGCAAAGAGAGGGGCTGCTCTCGGCGCGAGGGCGTCTCGTTGCAGTGGTTTCTCCTTGTGCGGCACGGGCTCTAGGCATCCAGGCTTTAGTAGTTTTGCACATAGGCTTTGTTCCCCCGAGGCATGTGGAATCTTCCCAGACCAGGAATCTAACCTGTGTCCACCAAGGAAGCCCCTGCTAATGACTTTTATGTAATTTTTCTTTATTCTTGAAAATGATTCTTCAAGCTATAGGTCTTTTGTTTTTTCAATAATTCTCTCTGACATTGTTGAACTGAAAATTCAAGTCTTCTTTCTTCAGCTCAAAGAAATTGTCTTCTACTTTTTTTTAATGTATTGATCTCTATTCATTTGCTTATGTTTTTCTTTTTACAAGTATTTGTGTGTGTGGGGGGCTTTTTTTTAAATTAATTTTTTATTGGAGTATAGTTAATTTACAATGTGATATTAGTTTCTGCTGTATAACAGAATGACTCAATTATACATACACATATACCCACTCTGTTTTAAATTCTTTCCCCAAATAGGTCATTACAGAGTAGTGAGTAGAGTTCTCTGTTCTAAACTGGAGGTTCTTGTTAGTTATCTATCTTATATGTAGTAGTGTATTGATGTCAATCCCAATCTCCCAATTTATCCCTCACCCATGTTCCCCCTGGTAACCGTAAGTTTGTTTTTTACATCTGTACCTCTATTTCTGTTTTGTAAATAAGTTCATTTGTATCATTTTTTTTAGAATCCACATATGAGTGATAACATATGCTATCTGTGTTTCTCTGTCTGACTTAACGTCACTCGGTATGGCACTCTGTATGCTCAGTCATGTCCAGTTGCGACCCCATGGCCTGTAGCCCACCAGGAATTCCATTAATTCCCTTACTTTGCCTTTTTTCTTCCAGATTCTTACAGGTACTTGAATTGATTTTCTAATCCACCAGCTTTTTTTTTTTTTTTTTGAGACTTCTTTCTACTATTTACTACTTATGTTGAGTGTTTGTTTTTTTTTTTTAGGTTTTTCCCCTAGCAATCATGTTTGTTTTTTTTTAATTGCCAAGTAAGGTCAGTGTTCTCAGGATGCTTTTTCTTGTCAGCCTGTTCTTATTTTCTCAGTGTGTATTCTTAAATCTCCCTGACTAACAAGCTTAGAAGTGTTACAAGTTTTATGTTTCCTATATTACCCTTTTTTCAGTATGAGCCAGAAATCAGTTTGGTCCCCATTTTGGCTGCTAATTCTCTTTATAGATCCTGTGGTTCTGTGTTGTCTGCTCCCATGTAAATGTGAACATCTAGCTTGCACAGTTTTAGTAGCTGATGGGCAGCAGTTGTATGAAGCACAGTTTGCATCTCCCACACTGCAATAAGGACAGGACCTCTGCCAGAGCCCCAGGATGGTGGTAGCTTATGGAGTGCTTCACCTTTCATGTGGGGGTGGGCGTGGATTTCTCCCCTGGTACAATGGGCAAGGAGGTCCTTCCAGAAAGAGGACAGGATTCTTTTCCCTTGAGCATGGTAAATGGCTTCAAAAAGCTGACCACGTTACTTAAAAATCATACATACACAGCCACAGTTCACATTGATTCACATTTTACCAGCGATTATTAGAAAAGCTCAACTTGTTTCTTCTGCAGAAAACCTCAGCGTCATATATAACCCACAACTTCCTTCAGCTTGCAAGTCAATAACAAACCTTTCCATCCTTTGAAGTTGAGCTCGCTTACGGTTCACACTAGGAGGCAGCATCAGAAATGGCTTCAAACTTTTAAATCCAGCCTGGGAGGATCCTCCCTGGGGCCCTCGGCATTTGGTCGCCATGCCTCTGGAGTCCATTGTTTCAGCCCACCTTCCTACTACATAGCAGGCCCTCTGCTAGGTGCTAGGGTATAAATATAAACAGATACGGCCCTCGACCTCTGAGGTCACAGTCTGGAGAAGGAACCAGATCTGCAGTTAACAATCAAGGCTGCAAAGGGCTTTGAGGAAGCCGGCTCACCTGGGTCAGTCTGTGCCCATAGTTGCCCTTAGGACAGCGTGGTAAGACACCATCCCCTCCCTCATGTTTTCCCTTGCCAGAGGGCCAACGTCCCACGCGTGCTCAGTCAGTTATTTAGGGGCAGGAGGAAGAAGGAACACTGGGCAAGTGAGCTCAAGAAAGGCCGCCTGCCTAGCCTGGATTGGCTGCTGGTTGGGGACTGCAGCTTCCAAGGGGGTGTCATACTTAGGCTGATAGGTAAGGAAGCAGAAAGGGGAGGGAGCGTGTGCAAATGCAGAGGCTCCAGCATGTCTGCTGCCTTTTAGGAACTCCAGGTAAAGGCTCTGCAGGACGGCAGGGGCTAGAAGGGTGAGCTAGGCTCAAACATGGGGGAGAGGGCTTCCCTGGTGGCTCAGTGAATAAGAATCTGCCTGCAGATGCTGGAGACATGGGTTCGATCCCTCGTCTGGGAAGATCCCACGTACCTCAGAGCAGCCGAGCCTGTGCACTACAGCTTTTAAGCCTATGCTCCAGAGCTGGGGAATTCCATCTACTGAGCCCACGTGCCACAACTACTGAAGCCTGTGCACCCTGAGCCCGTGCTCCACAGCAGGAGAAGCCACCTCAATGAGAAGCCCTCGAGTCACAACTAGAGAGCAGCCCTGGCTCTCCATAACTAGAGAAAAGCTCATGCAGGAACAAAGACTCGGCACAGTCAAAAATAAATACAATTATTAAAAAAGAAAGAAAGAAAAAACATGGGGACATTGGAAGAGTTATGACTCTTTCCTGTAGTTTCCAGGACAAAGAAGGTTCTCAGTTTGTCCCATTTCCCTGCAGTTGGCTCTTATACTAGGGAATATCCTGGAGAACACAGTGTGAGTGGATCTATGGGGGACTCTGTTGGAAACCCCCTAGAGGAGGTAAGGCAGAGAGTGGGAGAGTGCTTGGATCCTCTCTCTGCACTCTGCTGTTTGATTGAAGTGAGCAAGTTTAGGAGCAGGGAGACCAGGATTGGTTTATTTTGTTTTGGCTACATGTTTATTTACATTTGGAGAATGAACATCCCTCAGTCGTGTCTGACTCTTTGCAACCCCATGGACTATAGTCCACCAGGCCCCTCTGTTCATGGGATTCTCCAGGCAAGAATACTGGACTGGGTTGCCATTCCTCTTCCATAAAGAATTTGAGATTTACCAATTTATTGTTGGGTATATGACCCAACCTGAAACTGAAGCAAAGAATCTGGACCTGGGGGAAAAGGAGCCGCCTTAGGAGGCTGAGGCCATGGTGCAGGTGGGGCCTGCAGGAATGCAGAGATGGCAGCATGGGGAGAAGGCCAGGGTCTCACAGTGCCATGGACAGCCTGACCTGGAGGTCAAGGTGGCTGCCAGCCTTATCATCACGTGTGCTCGGGAGTGCCTTGCAACTGAGGGTAATGTAGGTTTTGGACTGTCAGTGGAACTGAGACCCATGTTAGGGTGTCAGATCCCAAAGCTTGGCTGGATAGGGTAGGGGAATCAACCTAGGACCGTTAAAATTTGTAGGCAGGAAGAACTTTAGTTATAGTTGAGTGGGGAAAATGAAAGACCTATTAGCAGAGACATTGCCTACAAAGGTCTGTATAGTCGAAGCTATGGTTTTTCCAGTAGTCATGTACGGATGTGAGAGTTGGACCATAAAGAAGGCTGAGTGCCAAAGAATTGATGCTTTTGAACTGTGGTGTTGCAGAAGACTCTTGAGAGTCCCTTGGACAGCAAGGAGATCCAACCAGTCCATTCTAAAGGAAATCAGTCCTGAATATTCATTGGAAGGACTGATGCTGAAGCTCCAATACTTTGATCACCTGATACGAAAAGCTGACTCATTGGAAAAGGCCCTGATGCTGGGAAGGATTGAAGGCAGGAGCAGGGGATGACAGAGGCTGAGATGATTGGATGGCATCACCGACTCATTGGACATGAGTTTGAGTAAACTCCAGGAGACAGTGAAGGACAGGGAAGCCTGGTGTGCAGCAGTCCATGGAATCACAGAGAGTTGGACATGACAGAGTGACTGAACAAACAAAAAGTAATCAAGTTTGAGAAATATGGTGAGATGATAAACTGGGAAAAGGGTTCCCAAGACCAGAAGTCGGGATTATTTGCAGCAGGTCCAGGGAGAGGCACCCTGGACAGCCCAGAGAAGGGTTCGGGGCAGAGGCAACATCATGCGGTGGCTGCAGAAAGCAGAGTGCAGGGGACAGGTATGAAGCCAGCCTTGAGTGGAGCTCTTTGACTCCTTGGTAACCGGAGCAGTGCTTTTCAAGTAGGAAATTGTGCCTTTTCCAGTATGGTCAGAGAATGGGATCTGCTGGTTGGATCTGCCCTCTTCTTTTTAAAATTGATTTCTGTTGGAGTATAGTTGCTATACAGTGGTGTGTTAGTTTCTCCTGTACACAAAGTAAATCAGCTGTACATATACATGCTCAGTCAGTCAGTCGTGTCCAGCACTTTGTGACTGCAGGGCTCCTCTGTGCATGGGATTTTTCAGGCAAAAATACTGAAGTGAGTTGCCTTTTCCTATGCATATACATATATCCCTCTTTTTTGGATTTCCTTCCCATTTAGGTTATCACATAGCTCTGAGTAGAGTTCCCTGTGCTGTACAACAGGTTATCATTAGTTATCTATTTTATACATAGTAGTGTATCGGAGAAGGCAATGGCACCCCACTCCAGTACTCTTGCCTGGAAAATCCCATGGACGGAGGAGCCTGGTTGGCTGCAGTCCATGGGGGTCACTAAGAGTCGGACACGACTGAGCGACTTCACTTTGACTTTTCACTTTCATGCATTGGAGAAGGAAATGGCAACCCACTGCAGTGTTCTTGCCTGGAGAATCCCAGGGACGGGGGTGCCTGATGGGCTGCCGTCTATGGGGTCACACAGAGTTGGACACGACTGAAGCGACTTAGCAGCAGCAGCAGCAGCAGCAGTGTATATATTTGCCAATCGCAATCTCCCAATTCATTCCACCCTTTCTTCCCCCCTTGGTAACCGTACTTCTCTTCTCTACATCTGTGTCTATTTCTGCTCTGCAAATAAGATTATCTATACTATTTTTCTAGATTCCACATATAAACGATGTTATATGATATTTGTTTATCTCTCTCTGACTTTCTTCTTTCTGTATGACAGTTTCTAGGTCCATCCACAGCTCTGCGAATGGCACAATTTCATTCCTTTTTCTGGCTGAGGAATATTCCATTGTGTATCTGTACCACATCTTCTTTATCCATTCCTCTGTCAGTAGACATTTAGGTTGCTTCCATGTCTTGGCTATTATAAATAGTGCTGCATTGAGCATTGGGATGCATGTAGCTTTTTGAATTATGGTTTTCCTGGGTATATGCCCAGGAGTGGGATTGCTGGGTCATAGGGTAGTCTGTTCCACACCCTCCTATAAGATTATTGAGAAAGAAAGAATTGTTGCACAAGGCCAGAACATGAATGGGAGCTCATTCCCAAGTAAGCGGTCTTATCTGAGCAAGGACCAGGCCAGGACACAGGATTTCCTGACTGCAGACTCTGTCTGCACAGAGCCTGTCCTGCTGCTCCCAGCCTCCACATGCAGGCAGTCTTCAACTAACAACCAGGCCCAGCTGCAAAAAAAGAATTCTGCAAGTTGCTTGTTTAGAGCTGAGATTGTATTTTCCCTTAGAATTAAATTATTCAAAGGAAGCTTGTTATTTAAGCAATGTTACGTTTAATTTTCCTTGACTTTGATGAAAAAACAGATATTGAAGTAAAACCAGACTTGTTGTTCAGTTGCTAAGTCGTGTCTGATTGCAGTGTGCCTGGCTCCTCTGTCCTCCACTGTCTCCTGAAGTTTGCTCAGATTCATGTCAGTGATATTATCTAACCATCTCATCCTCTGCTGCCCACTTCTCCTTTTGCCTTCAATCTTTCCCAGCCTCCAGAGTCTTTTCCAGTGAATTAGCTCTTTGCATCCAGAGGCCAAAGTTTTGGAGCTTCAACTTCAGCAACAGTCCTTCCAATGAGTATTTAGGGCTGATTTCCTTTAGGATGGACTGGTTTGATCTCCTTGCTGTCCAAGGGACTCTCCTGAGTCTTCTCCAACACCACAGTTCAAAAGCATCAGTTCTTCAGCGTTCAGCCTTCTTTATGGTCCAGCTCTCACATCCATACATGACTACTGGAAAAGCCATAGTTTTGATTATTTGGACCTTTGTTGGTAAAGTAATGTCTCTGCTTTTTAATACACTGTCTAGGTTTGTCATAGCTTTTCTTCCAAGGAGCAAGCGTCTTAATTTCATGGCTGCAGTCACCATCTGCAGTGATTCTGGAGCCCAAGAAAATAAAGTTTCTCACTATTTCCCTTGTTTCCCATCTATTTGCCATGAAGTGATGGGGCTGGATGCCAGGATCTTCATTTTTTCAACGTTGAATTTTAAGCCAGCTTTTTCACACTCCTCTTTCACCTTCATAAAGAGGCTCTTTAGTTCCTCTTTACTTTCTGCCATAATAAGGGTGATGTCATCTGTATGTCTGCGGTTATTGATATTTCTCCCAGCAACCTTGACTCCAGCTTGTGCTTCATTTAGCCCAGCATTTCACGTGATTATTAGCCCAGCATTTCACGTGATTACTCTGCATATAAGTTAAATAGGCAGGGTGGCGATATACAGCCTTACTGTATTCCTTTCCCAATTTTAAACCAGTCCATTGTTCCATGTCCAGTTCTAACTGTTGCTTCTTGACCTGCACACAGGTTTTGCTGGAGGCAGGTAAGGTGGTCTGGTATTCCCATCTCTTTAAGGATTTTCCACAGTTTATTGTGATCCACACAGTCAAAGGCTTTAGTGTAGTCAGTGAAGCAAAAGTAGATGTTTTTCTGAAATTCTCTATTTTTTTCTATGATCCAGAAGATATTGGCAGTTCGATCTTTGGTTCCTTTGCCTTTTCTAAACCTAGCTTGAACGTCTGGAAGTTTTCAGTTCACGTACTATTGAAGCCTGGCTTGGAGAATTTAGCGCATTACTTTGCTAACATGTGAAATGAGTGCAGTTGTGCGATAGTTTGAACATTCTGTGACATTGCCCTTCTTTGGGATTGGAATGAAAACTTATTTTTTCCAGTCCTGTGGCCACTGCTGAGTTTTCCATATTTGCTGGCATATTGAGCTCAGCACTTTAACAGCATCATCTTTTAGGATTTGAAATAGCTCAACTAGAATTCCATCACCTCCACTAGCTTTGTTTGTAGTGATGCTTCCTAAGGCCTACTTGGCTTTGCACTCCAGAATGTCTGGCTCTAGGTGAGTGATTACACCATCGTGGTTATCTGGGTCATTAAAATCTTTTTAGTGTAGTTCTTCTGTGTATTCTTGCCACCTCTTCTTAATATCTTCTGCTTCTGTTAGGTCCATAGCATTTCTGTCCTGTATTGTGCCCATCTTTGCGTGAAATGTTCCCTCGGTATCTCTAATTTTCTTGAAAAGATCCCTAGTCTTTCCCATTCTATTGTTTTCATTGTTCATTTAGGAAGGCTTTCTTATCTCTCCTTGCTTTTCTTTGGAACTCTGAATTCAGATAGATATATCTTTCCTTTTGTCCTTTGCCTTTTAGTTCTCTTCTTTTCTCAGCTATTTGAAAGACCTCCTCAGACAGTCATTTAGCCTTTTTTGCATTTCTTTTTCTTGGGGATGGTCTTGATCACTGCCTCCTGTACAATGCCACGAACTTCTGTCCATAGTTCTTCAGGCACTCTATCTTTTAGATCTAATCCCTTGAATCTATTTGTCACATCCACTGTATAATCATAAGGGCTTTGATTTAGGTCATGCTTTAGTGGCCTAATAGTTTTCCCTGCTTTCTTCAATTTAAGTCTGAATTTTGCAATATTGAGTTCATGACCTGAGCCACAGTCAGCTCCTAGTCTTGTTTTTCTGACTGTATAGAGCTTCTCCATCTTTGACTGCAAAGAATATAATCAGTCTGATTTCGGTGTTGACCATCTGATGATCTCCAGATGTCATTTCTTTAGAGCTTTATAGACTTTGCTGAATTATCGTTCAGCATCAAATGTTCACCAGGAGAGTCCTGAGGACATATTCATTTGCTTTTTCTGTCTTGATACCTAAAGATACTTTTCATTACTGAGATTTATTAATTTAACCAAGCTGTCTTAGTACTGGGCATTTTGTATCAAGTTATTCTAGAACCTGACTTGCTCCTTTAGTCTAGAAGTTCTATTTCAGTGAAAATTTCTTATGTTACCCCTCCTCCTCTTTCTTCCTCTTACTTACTTTCTTCTTGCTCTCTTACCTTTAGTATTACAGTTTTTAATTTATGATTTTATTGTTTTTCAGATTAATAATCTTAACAGTATTACTACAGTTTGGGGGAAATGTGTATGTTTAATGAGTATTGAATGAATAGCAAAGATCAGAACCATAGTAGGCCCTCAAAGCTACATAAAATCATTTTATTATCTTTTTTATAAAAGTAATTGTGTGGTACTTTTGTTGCTAAATTATGTCCGACTCTTTTCAACCCCATGGACTGTAATCTGCTAGGCTCCTCCGTCCATGGGATTTCCTAGGCAGGAATACTGGAGTTGGTTGTATATGTTTAATGAGTATTGAATGAATAACACAGATCAGAACCACGGTAGACATCAAAACTACATAAAATCATTTTACACCCATTTTTCTAAAAGTACTTGAGAACGTCAAAGTTGTTTGTCACATAAGGAGTTACTACTTGTTTTCTACGTCCCCAGATTCTATTTACATTTAATGATTAACTTTATAGTCATTGAACTGCATAATAAATACCTGCTTTGGTATATTTTACAATTTGGATTTGTTCTGTCAAAGCTGTTAGAGTTGGAGAGGTGTTTTGAGATTGGTACAACTAAATAGAAGAGCTGCCTCTGTATCATATGTTCCTTAACGAACAGAGTATTAAGTTACATACATGCATGCACGCTCAGGTGTGTCCGAGTCTGCGACCCCACAGACTGTAGTCTGCCAGGTTCCTCTATCCATAGGCTTATCCTGGCTAGAATACTTGAGTGGGTTGCCATTTCCTACTCCAGGGGATCTTCCAGACCCAGGGATTGAGCCTGAGTCTCCTGCAGCTCCTGCACTGGCAGGAGAATTCTTTACCCACTAGCGCCACCTGGGAAGCCCCCCGAAAGTGAAAGTGAAAGTCGCTCAGCCATATCCGACTCTTTGCGACCCCCATGGACTCCATGGAATTCTCCAGGCCACAATACTGGAGTGGGTAGATTTTCCCTTCTCCAGGAGATCTTCCCAACCCAGGGATCAAGCCCAGGTCTCCTGCATTGCAGGCAAATTCTTTACCAGCTGAGCCACAAGTTATTGCTATCTGATCATCAAATATCATTTTTCTTATTCATGGCTTTAGTTAATTGCTTGTTTCAGCCATTTCCATCTGTTTTGCCATTTTATTTATTGAAATTCAGTTCAGTTCAGTTCAGTCGCTCAGTTGTGTCCAACTCTTTGCGACCCCGTGAACCACAGCATGCCAGGCCTCCCTGTCCATCACCAACTCCCGGAGTCCACCCAAACTCATGTGCATCGAGTAGGTGATGCCATCCAGCCATCTCATCCTCTGTTGTCCCCTTTTCCTCCTACCCCCAATCCCTCCCAGCATCAGGGTCTTTTTCAATGAGTCAACTCTTCGCATGAGGTGGCCAAAGTATTGGAATTTCAGCCTCAGCATCAGTCCTTCCAGTGAACACCCAGGACTGGTCCTTTAGGATGGACTGGTTGGATCTCCTTGAAGTCCAAGGGACTCTCAAGAGTCTTCTCCAGCACCACAGTTCAAAAGCATCAATTCTTCGGCTCTCAGCTTTCTTGACAGTCCAACTCTCACATCCATACATGACCACTGGAAAAACCATAGCCTTGACTAGACGGACCTTTGTTGGCAAAGTAATATCTCTGCTTTTCAATATGCTATCTAGGTTGGTTATAACTTTCCTTCCAAGGAGTAAGCGTCTTTTAATTTCATGTCTGCAGTCACCATCTGCAATGATTCTGGAGCCCAAAAAATAAAGTCTGACACTGTTTCTCCATCTGTTTCCCATGAAGTGATGGACCAGATGCCATGATCTTCGTTTTCTGAATGTTGAGCTTTAAGCCAAATTTTTCACTCTCCTCTTTCACCTTCATCAAGAGGCTTTTTAGTTCCCTTTTACTTTCTGCCATAAGGGTGGTGTCATCTGCATATCTGAGGTTATTGATATTTCTCCCAGCAATCTTGATTCCAGCTTGTGCTTCTTCCAGCCCAGCGCTTCTCATAATGTACTCTGCATATAAGTTAAATAAGCAAGGTGACAATTTACAGCCTTGACATACTCCTTTTCCTATTTGGAACCAGTCTTTTGTTCCATGTCCAGTTCTAACTGTTGCTTCCTGACCTGCATATAGGTTTCTCAAGAGGCAGGTCAGGTGGTCTGGTATTCCCATCTCTTGAAGAATTTTCCACAGTTTATTGTGATCCACACAGTCAAAGGCTTTGGCATAGTCAATAAAGCAGAAATTAAAATAGCTTGATAATCACTATCTATGTGATAAACTTTGTCTTGTTGTCTTGCAAGATTTACTGACATGTAAATTTAAATCATGTTCATGTTGACTAGTATTCAATACTATATAATTGTAGTGTATTATTATACAACTCAATGAATTTGCACAAGTGATCTAACTTTGCTCAAAACTTGAATCTCCTTCATTAACATATAACTACACGTCACTTAAAATATTTCCTGCACTTGATAACTATTCTGGCAGTACTTCCAAAGGGCATCATTGCAATCACTTAAGCTAATGATGGTAATCACATATTAGAAATACTGTGTGGAGGAAGGATTGACTGGAGAGACCAAGGAGGCCTACTAAGGGACAGTCTTAAAGGCATCAAAAGTCTTAAAGTCCTAACTGGGGCAAGAACAAAGGCAGTATTGTTGGGAATTGGTATGACAGATCTAGGAACTAGAATTCTGCCTTAATCATCTCTACATTCTAGCCCCATAGCTGCAACATAGTTGGTATTCAGTAATTATATTTAAGTAAAGGAAGATAGAATTTAGTAAGACTTAAGGATGAGTAATTGTTGAAGCAGTCTAGGAGGGGAGGAGTCTGGAAATCCCCTTGATCTTTGGCTTGAGTGGCCTTTGGATGGTAGTTCCCTTCACTGCCTTAAAGAGGGAAGGGAGGCAGGGACCCATGCAGCAGTGCTCCAGCTGAATGAGTGACATGGCCCAGCAGAACACTGACCACCTCGTCTTGGATAATGGATAATGCTTTCACTCTCTTTGAGCATCTCGGCATCTCCAACTATGCATCTCCTCTCCTGGCTTCAGAAATCTTATTTCCTCAACTGTGTCACCCTGGAGATAGCAGGAACCCAGTCCCGTTAAGTGCATTCATACTGCTGTGCAAATGACTAACAGAGCCCTTTAATTCCCCTCTAGCTAATTATTTGAATTTCCAAAGGAGGCCATTCCTGTCACTACTCCACAGAAGTGAAAGCTCCCAGTCACCTTGTTGAGATGGAGGTGTGACGTGGA
>NW_011494753.1:9416167-9425905 GCF_000754665.1 Bison bison bison | reverse complement strand
CTCTTGCTAATTATTTGAATTTCCAAAGGAGGCCATTCCTGTCACTACTCCACAGAAGTGAAAGCTCCCAGTCACCTTGTTGAGATGGAGGTGTGACGTGGATGGTTTTTCTGTCACCGTTCACCAAGCCAGGCCCTGCCCTGGAATTTTGCTCTGGGGCCAGCTCTCCTCCACGGGTCCTGATTTCATAGGATTTTTGCTTCTTGCATTCTGAGGGTGCAAGATTTAGGACAGCATAAGTGGCATGCTGCTGTGGTCCTCATGGGAGGTGAGCCTGGTTTAGGGTGGCATGTCCCTACTGGGAAGGGAGCAGTCCAGAGACCACACTCAGTGGTGATATTTCCTTACTGCCCGAGGTTGAGAGGCTCACCCACCGGCATCAGGGCTAGCCCCGCTCCCCACGCACACAACCCCGCTGTGTGCTTAATGCCCTGTCTTCTTTCACAACTCCAGAATGTCCAGTGTGTACCTGGCACTGTGCTGCTTGCTTTCCATACACCAGCCCCTCGTCTTTGTAACCATCTGTGAGACAGAATCTTCATCCCTATTGTATAGATAAGACTCAGAGAGAGAACGTAATTCACTCACGGTCTCATGGGCAGGAATCATGGGAGAGCTCCCGATGCCTCGTCCACTGTCAGATGGCCTCTGGCATGGACGTTTACACGCAGGCAGCTTAGGAATGGGAAGACTGAGAACCCAGGGAACTTATCGGAGCTTCTGTTAAAATATCAATATAATATCAATATCACTTAAGCTAATGATGGTAATCACATATTACAAATACTGTGTGGAGGAAGGGTTGACTGGAGAGACCAAGGAGGCCTACTAAGGGACAGTCTTAAAGGCATCAAAGTCCTAATTGGGGCAAGAACAAAGGCAGTATTGTTGGGAATTGGTATGACAGATCTAGGAACTAGAATTCTGCCTTAATCATCTCTACATTCTAGCCCCATAGCTGCAACATAGTTGGTATTCAGTAATTATATTTAAGTAAAGGAAGATAGAATTTAGTAAGACTTAAGGATGAGTAATTGTTGAAGCAGTCTAGGAGGGGAGGAGTCTGGAATTCCCCTTGATCTTTGGCTTGAGTGGCCTTTGGATGGTAGTTCCCTTCACTGCCTTAAAGAGGGAAGGGAGGCAGGGACCCATGCAGCAGTACTCCGGCTGAATGAGTGACATGGCCCAGCAGAACACTGACCACCTCGTCTTGAAAGCAGAGACCTACACAGAAAAGAGTGGGGGAGGAAAAGTACAAATTTTCTCTTCCTTTTTCTTGGTTGTGGGGCCAGTATAAGGAGACAGTGCGAAATAGACAAGCCTTCCTTCTCCCCTCTTTCCTAACTTCTCTTATCTTCCTAAGACCTCAGGTTTCCCCATCTCTGCCACCACCTCCTCAGCTAATGGCTAGTTAATGGATAATGCTTTCACTCTCTTTGAGCATCTCGGCATCTCCAACTATGCATCTCCTCTCCTGGCTTCAGAAATCTTATTTCCTCAACTGTGTCACCCTGGAGATAGCAGGAACCCAGTCCCGTTAAGTGCATTCATACTGCTGTGCAAATGACTAACAGAGCCCTTTAATTCCCCTCTAGCTAATTATTTGAATTTCCAAAGGAGGCCGTTCCTGTCACTTCTCCACAGAAGTGAAAGCTCCCCGTCACCTTGTTGAGATGGAGGTGTGACGTGGACGGTTTTTCTGTCACCATTCACCAAGCCAGGCCCTGCCCTGGAATTTTGCTCTGGGGCCAGCTCTCCTCCACGGGTCCTGATTTCATAGGATTTTTGCTTCTTGCATTCTGAGGGTGCAAGATTTAGGACAGCGTAAGTGGCGTGCTGCTGTGGTCCTCATGGGAGGTGAGGCTGGTTTAGGGTGGCATGTCCCTACTGGGAAGGGAGCAGTCCAGAGACCACACTCAGTGGTGATATTTCCTTACTGCCCAAGGTTGAGAGGCTCACCCACCGGCATCAGGGCTAGCCCCGCTCCCCACGCACACAACCCCGCTGTGTGCTTAATGCCCTGTCTTCTTTCACAACTCCAGAATGTCCAGTGTGTACCTGGCACTGTGCTGCTTGCTTTCCATACACCAGCCCCTCGTCTTTGTAACCATCTGTGAGACAGAATCTTCATCCCTATTGTATAGATAAGACTCAGAGAGAGAATGTAATTCACTCACGGTCTCATAGGCAGGAATCATGGGAGAGCTCCCGATGCCTCGTCCACTGTCAGATGGCCTCTGGCATGGACGTTTACACGCAGGCAGCTTAGGAATGGGAAGACTGAGAACCCAGGGAACTTATCGGAGCTTCTGTTAAAATATCCATAGTGCAGTCAATTCACTGCACAGTCATAAAGGAATAAACCAAACAATGTGGCACAAAACAGAAGAGATAGAGCTTTGTTGTAATTCCCAGTTGGAATGTACTCTGTTGGTTCCCCATTGCTTCCTATTTAAAGTCCAAACTCCTTTGTTTAGAATTGAGTATGGAAACGTTTGGAAAATCTCAGTGCATAAAAAGGGGGAGGGAGGAAGAGAAAGAGGTAACTACTATCAGTATAGAATTTTTCCTTTCCTTCCTACTGTCTCTATAATTATCTAAAACAGAATGAACATCCCTGAGTGTCACAAAGTGTAATTGCCTTAAAATAGGAGCTCGTGCATGTCTTTTCAAAAAATAGACCATTTTGAATTTTCAGGCAACTCCATCTGTTGACTGTATGATTTCTTCCATTTCTTCCTTGGTTATAAGGTCTTTACGATCATGAGAGTAAATAGCCAACTGTTATATCCCAATGGTGTTATTTTTCATATTTAACTCTGATTCATCAAAAATATATCTTGTTGTAGTGTATAAGGCAAGGCTCTAACTTGATTTATCCGCCCCCTCCCATAACCAGTTTTCCTGATAAAATTGTTGAAAACCCCTTTAATGTCCATTAGTTTGGGATGCTCTTTTTCATTATGTAAAACGCTGTATTCTGACAGATGACAGGGTCTCTTTCAGGGCTTTCTGTTGTGCTGATCTTTCTCTTGGCTATTAGACCAGTACATTAATAGTGGTAGTTCTATAATGTCGCTGGCACTGAAAATCCTCATCCTTACACGGATTTTTCAAAAAATTTCTAATCTATTTGATCTGTTTACTCCTTCATGTGAAATCTAGAATCAATTGGTTAAGTTTTAAAATCTCATCCTTGGGACTTCCCTCATTGTACAGTGGTTAAGAATCTGCCTTCCAATGCAGGGGATGCAGGTTCGATCGCTGGTCAGAAAACTAAGATTCCACATGTTGAGTGGCAACTAAACCCATGTGCCACAGCTAGAGAGCCCGTGCATAGTACAGCCCATTCTCCGAAACTGGAGAAGCCCCCCGCTCTGCAACTAAAGAAAGCCCACACACCACAACGAAGACCCAGCGCAGCCAAAATAATAACAATTTAAAAATATTTTGTAATTGCTTTAAAATCTCATTCATAGCTTGCCAAAATTGCTTCAAACCTTTATATTAACTTCAGAAAAATTAATATAATAATAATCTCTGTAGTTGGGACCTTGATACACTCTTTCGTGTTTTTAAACTTTCTCTCTTAGTGGGTTTTTTGTCCTTTAGTCTATATAAGTTCTACATGTTTCTTGTTAGGATTATGTCTAGGTATTATTATTAATTTTTTTAGCATTTTAAAAATGGCCATTGTGAATGGGAACTGGAAAATATTTACCATATTCCTGGGGTCCAGCCCCAGTTGGATCCAGGGATTCCCTCAGGATGACGGCTTCGGCGATTTAAAGGGATAGCGTCAGTGGAGAGAATCAGAGGCCTAATTATAATTGGCTTACATGAGAAATCAATATAACCCCATGCTCCAATTACTTTGGCCTGAGGAAAGAGTAGAGACAAAAGGAAAGAAAAGGAGATGAGAAAGAACGACATGGAGAGACCAAGCTTTGGTGAGCAAGGCCCGTAGCTTTATTTTTAGCAGGGACTTTTATACCTCAAGTTGTACATAGAAGATAATGGGGGATGCAAAGTCATGTAAGGTGAGCAGACCTTAATCATGATCGCAAATACAAAGGCTTTGGCTGATTTACATCATCTTCTGGTCAGGAGAACTGCTAACATTTTTATTCTGATAAGAATTAGTCAACCAGAAAAACTTACTTTCTCCAAAGGTGACTTTTCGTAGAGTTTAGTACCACTCCCCGAAAACACTAGACAGGGTTGCATTCCTATAGGGCAAGAGTGTCGTGGGGGGAATCAAGGGAAGAATTTATTAGCTTAGAGGTCCAAGGTTATTATTAACATTAAAGCTTCTACTTATATTTCTTATATATCAGCTATATTAATTACACTCCCAGGAACACAGTGGGCAAGAAATATGGAAACTTGGCAGCAGGCATTAACTCAACAAAGAAATCTTCTATCAGTTCTATTTTAACAATTTTCTAACTCCCCGAGAGGCTCTGCATTGTTAGAATAACTAAGTCTCCTTGTGTATACCCTGGAGACTTATAAACTAGAGCTCTAAGTGGCTTTTCTTACAGATAAGAGTGGTTGGGGATAGCCCCTTGTGACTGTCAGAGGAGTTGGTGAAAGTCATGAAGCAGTAAAACAGACAGGCTCAGGTTTTGGGGTAGATGTTCAGGCAGGCCCACAGGGGCACCCCTCGAGTTCTGGCTCGCCTTGCCCACCAGATCTCTCCCACATGACCTTGTCATGGGGTGGGGACTCCTGGGCTGGCTCCCGGCACCACATTTTCTTTCATTTTCTTTGCTGGAATAGAATTCAGCTATTTTAATTCTGGCGTATTGATTTGGTGGTGTTTTAGTTCGTTCTTTTGAGTATTCCAGGAGTAAATGAGTGCCCTTTTGGTCTCCAGACCTACACCTCTTTGCATTAAGTCTGAATCCTTATCATGGAGCTCCTGTGGGCAGGTGCCCACCTCACCTCTGTCACCCCTAAAAATGCCAAGCACACAGGAGGTGAAGAACTAAGCCAAGGAAGTCATTCATGGTCTTGGGTGGCAGCCCCATGAGGGATCATTCTGATTCAGAGTCTGCACCTCAGTCTGAGCAGAAAGTTGGGCTTTGGGCCCCAGGGTGTCTGTTGTAAGGCCCCAAACAGAGAGAGACCTGAAGCTAATTGTCTCCTCCCATCCAGAGGGGAGTGGTGAGGGTATCACTCAGTGGTAGAGTATTTGACTGCAGAGGGGGAGTGATGGCTGGTTTCCCTTGGGAGACCGCACTTGGCGCAGAAGGGGCCAAAGAAGAGGACCCAGCAGAGACTGTGATCCACCCAGCAAGTCTTGCTCTCCCTCCAGAAAGGCCACTCTAGGGGTCCCCTTCCCAGCCTGGAGCACTCTTCTTTTTTTCTAAGTTTTTTTTTTAATGTGGATATTTTTTAAAGTCTTCATTGAATTTGTTACAATATTGTTTCTGTTTTATGTTTTGGTTTTTTGTCCACGAGGCATGTGGGATCTTAGCTCCCAGACCAGGGATCGAACATATGCACCCCTGCATCGGAAGGTAAAGTCTTAACCACTGGACCACCAGGGAAATCCCTATGGAGCACCTTTTCTGAGAAAGGGACACTTACCACAGACTCACCCCCTCTCCCATGGACCCAAAGCTGAGAAAATGACAGCTGGTTCTAGTTCTCCCTTTATGTCTATAGCTTATCTAATTGTCCACATGGAGAAGGTGATGGCACCCCACTCCAGTACTCTTGCCTGGAAAATCCCATGGGCGGAGGAGGCTGGTAGGCTGCAGTCCATGGGGTCACGAAGAGTCGGACACAACTGAGCAACTTCACTTTCACTTTTTACTTTCATGCATTGGAGAAGGAAATGGCAACCCACTCCAGTGTTCTTGCCTGGAGAATCCCAGGGACGGGGGCGCCTGGTGGGCTGCCGTCTATGGGGTCGCACAGAGTCGGACACGACTGAATCGACTTAGCAGCAGCAGCAGCATTGCCCACATCTAATAGAATTCCGTTCTTTAATTAAAAACATAGATAATACATTCACACAGTTCAACCAGGAGAGCAAACTCAGAGGTGTACAGTGAAATGTCTTACTCCACCTCTGCCCTGCCCCATCCCATAACTAATAATTTGTAACCTTCCAAGGTTTCTTTATTCAAATGCAATCAAATATGAATATATTCTTATTTTTCTCCATTCATATACAAAGGGTAGCATTCTATATATACACTTCCACATCTTGATTTATTTAAAATATACATCATCATAATTGAATACAGTATATGCTGGTTACTGTTCTAACCTTATATACATGTAACACATCTAATCCTTCTACTACTCCTATTATTATCCTTATTTACCAGGGAGATTTTCGCCTCTAATGAGCCTCCTCTGTTTTTTCTGGCTGTGTAGTACTCTGTTGCACAGGTGCATCTTAATTTATGTAACTCTTTAAGCAGTGATGGGCACTTAGGTCGTCTCTATTCTTTGCTATTATGGACTGTGTTACATTGTACAGATGTTACCTTTTATGCCTGGAGATAGAGCTGTAGAAAAGAAATCTAGAAGGGGGTGTTGCTGGGTCAAAGGATAAATACATTTGTAATTGTGATGAATATTGCCAAATTTCCCTCTCTAGAGTTACTCATTGTTTTCATAATCCTTGGCATTTCTCATTAATAGTGTCATTAGAGAACACTAATATTTCAGTCAATCATAATTATAGTCTTTGTTCAAAACATTCATGACGGACTTATTTGATCTTCTCCAGCACTCCCATATGAGGTGGGAATTACCCATATTTTACAGATAAGAAAACCGAGGTCCAGAGAGGTTACGTGACCTGCCAAGGAACAGCACAGAGCTGAGGTCAGATCCGCATCTGCCCAGCATTTTTCTCTGCTCCCCCTACCACTTACCTCAGTCACTGGCCCTGCCTCACAGGCTAGATGAGTCTCTGTTACTTAGATCCAGTGTGCTGAGGCTGGAGGCGTTGAAGGCACATGACCCAGTAGTGACCCCCATTCCCTTTTCCACACATTTTTCTGTTTCCAGAGAAGTTTTGCTAGTGTGAAATGAGTCTCCTCTGTTTGATCAAGAGGCTCAAGCCCTGGGACTTACCACCTTGGGTGACTTGGGAAGGTTGAGAGCTGGTGAAGCTGAGGACTCGTACCTGGTACCTGGTGCCAAGACTTTGGAACTGGGTTGGCCAGCAGGCTCTCTGTTGGCATTTCTGGGACAAGTTGATCTCAATAATTGAGACCAAAGTGGCCCCAGCTAAAATCCTTTCTCCTGGCCTTAGATGGGCTTACTTGTTATTCTCATTGCTGGTGAGAGTAAATTACAGCAGTATTTCTAGGGAAGTAACTAATATTTTTCCTGGTAGTATTTTTTTAATCTATGATTAATGAACTTCTGGCTACGCTGGGTCGTTGTTGCTGCATTGCAGGCTTTCTCTAGTTGCGGTGAACCGGGGTTTCTCATTGCACTGGCTTCTCTTGTTGGCAGGGCACAGGCTCCAGGACACACGGGCTTCAGTAATTGTGGTGCCCAGGCTTGGTCACCTCCCTGCATGTGGGATCTTCCTGAACCAGGGGTCAAACCCATGTTCTCTGCCTTGGCAGGCAGATTCTTAACCACCAGATCACAGGGAAGTCCTCCTGGTGCTATTTGAAGAGTAATGTTTAATACAGTGTTTCAGAATGTGGACTCTGAGCCAGGCTACTTGGGTTTTAGTTAGTTTCCTATTGTTGCTGTAACAATTTACCACAAATTTAGGAGCTTGAAGATGCTAAAGCTGAAACTCCAATATTTTGGCCACCTCATGCGAAGAGTTGACCCATTGGAAAAGACTTTGATGCTGGGAGGGATTGGGGGCAGGAGGAGAAGGGGACGACAGAGGATCAGATGGCTGGATGCCATCACCGACTCGATGGACATGAGTTTGGGTGAACTCCGGGAGTTGGTGATGGACAGGGAGGCCTGGCGTGCTGCGATTCATGGGGTCGCAAAGAGTCGGACACAACTGAGCAACTGAACTGAACTGAACCATTACACATAGATGGTTATTTACCTCTGGAGGTCAGAAGTCTGCAGTAGGTCTCATTGAGCTACAATCGAGATGCCTGTAGGACAGTGTTCCTTATGGAGGCTCTTGAGGAGAGTCCATTTTCTTGCCTTTTCCAGCTTCTAGAGGCTGCCTGCATTCTTTTCTTTTTTAAAAAAATATTGTTTATTTATTTATTTGACTGCTCCCAGCCTTAGTTGCAGCACATGGAATGTTTAGTTTTGGCATGTGGGATCTAGTTCCCTGACCAGGGATCGAAAGCAGAGCCTTAGCCACTAGACCTCCAGGGAAGTCCCTGCCTGCGTTCTGTATTTCATCATCCCCTGCCACCTTCAAAGCCACCAGGGCAGTATCACTGTGACCTCCACTTCCTCTCCCTCTCTCACTCTCCTGCCTCTCTCCTCTTTCCCCTATGAGGTCTCCTGTGATTACATTTGGAGAAGGCAATGGCACCCCACTCCAGTACTCTTACCTGGAAAATCCCATGGATGAAGGAGCCTGGAAGGCTGCAGTCCATGGGGTCGCTGAGGGTCGGACACGACTGAGCAACTTCACTTTCACTTTTCCCTTTCATGCACTGGAGAAGGAAATGGCAACCCACTCCAGTGTTCTTGCCTGGAGAATCCCAGGGACGGGGAGCCTGGTGGGCTGCCGTCTATGGGGTCGCACAGAGTCGGTGGGCTGCTGTCTGTGGGATCACACAGAGTCGAACACGACTGAATCGACTTAGCAGCAGCAGCAGCAGCAGTGATTACATTGGGTCCACCCAGATAATCCAAGATAATCTTCCCATCTCAAGATCCTTAATGTAATCACACCTATCAAGTCCTTTTTGCCATGTGAAATGAAGTGAAAGTCACTCAGTCAAGTCCAACTCTTTGCAACCCCATGCCCTATACAGTCCATGGGATTCTGCAGGTCAGAATACTGGAGTGGGTAGCCTTTCCCTTCTCCGGGGGATCTTCCCAGCCCACGGATCAAACCCAGGTCTCTCTCATTGCAGGTGGATTCTTTACCAGCTGAGCCACAAGGGAAGCCCAAGAATACTGGAGTGGGTAGCCTATCCCTTCTCCAGGGGATCTTCCCAACCCAGAAATTGAACTGGGGTCTCCTGTGTTGCAGGCGGATTCTTTACCAACTGAGCTATCAGGGAAGCCCTTCTTGCCATGTGACATGTCATATTCAGGTTCCAGGAATCAGTACTTGAATGTACACCATTATTCTGCCTACTACAGAATTCTGCCTACTTCTGGACTCTATCACTTTCTAATTGTGTGACCTTGAACAAGTTATTGTACCTCATGCTTAGTTTCTCCATCCTTAAAATGGGAACAATGATAATTCCCACTCCATAAAATTGTTATAAGGATTAAGTGAGTTGATATTTGTGAAATGTTTATAAGTGTCTTAATATAGTAAATACTATGGAAGTGTCTGCTGGCTAAAATATATTCAATAAAAATATACACTCTCTTAGCAATTCTATTATTTTGTAATATATTTCATAGAAACAAAAGGATCTATGCATTAGGCTACATAAAGCATTGTCCATATTGGGGGGAAATGCACAAACAGGAAATCACCAGAATGCCCGTTAACACGGAGTTCTGCCTGGGCTGCAGACCCACCCTGGTCAGAAACCTAAGGAGGCTTCATCTGCTGCTTCACATTGCTCTCATTACTGCCTGAAC
>NW_011494753.1:9398497-9416067 GCF_000754665.1 Bison bison bison | reverse complement strand
ACCCCTCCCCCTCCCCTGCACACACCCCGCCCACGCACCCTGTGGAAAAACTGTCTTCCACTAAAGTGGTCCAGTGCATTATTAATACAATGACTGAGTCAGTGTGGTCCATCTGGAATGTAATGGAGCTATTAAAGAATACATTAGTCCATCCTAAAGGAGATCAGTCCTGGGTGTTCATTGGTGGGACTGATGTTGAAGCTGAAACTCCAATACTTTGGCCACCTGATGCGAAGAGCTGACTCATTGGAAAAGACCCTGATGCTGGGAAAGACTGAGGGCAGGAGGAGAAGGGGACGACAGAGGATGAGATGGTTGGATGGCGTCACCGACTCAATGGACATGGGTTTGGGTGGACTCCGGGAGTTGGTGATGGACAGGGAGGCGTGGGGTGCTGCGGTTTATGGGGTTGCAAAGAGTAGGACACAACTGAGCGACTGAACTGAACTGAAGATAATGCTTGTAGACCTAGATGGGGAGTGTCCTGAACAAAAGTTAAATTAGAGAAGGAAGTTACAAAATAATCGTTTAGCATGATCTGATTTAAAAAACAAAAAAACAAAAAAATCAGCCTGCCCAAAATTGCTGTAGGTATGAGTCAGTTATTTAACCTCTGAACATCTTGATTTCTTCTATCTGTGAAGTGAGGATAATAATAGTTCTCTTAAGAAACTCTACCGAGGATTAAGTGGGATGAAATGTATCAAGTCCTTAGAATTCTGCTAGCAGTCTATGGGGTCGCACAGAGTCGGACGACTGAAGCGACTTAGCAGCAGCAGCAGCAGCAGCAGAAGAGTGTGAATATTTATGTGAAGTGGTTTGAAGAGCCAGAGGTGTGAAGGATGCTCTCCTGGTTGCCTCTGAGGTGGAGAAAAGAAATTCAGAAGTGCTGGGTGCTTCTGATGATGATTAACTCTGCTTAAAAAAAAAAAAAAAAGATTTATTTAATTGGAGGATAATTACTTTACAATATTGTGATGATTTTTGCCATACATCGACATGAATCAGCCACGGGTATACATGTGTCCCCCCATCCTGAAACCCCCTCCCATCTCCCTCCCCACCCTATCCCTTTGGGTTGTCCCAGAGCACTAACTTTGGGTACCCTGCTTCACGCATCAAACTTGCACTGGTCATGTTTTACATATGGGAATGTACACATTTCGATGCTATTCTCTCAAATCATCCCACCCTCGCCTTCTCCCATAGAGTCCAAAAGTCTGTTCTTTACATCTGTGCCCCTTTTGCTGCCCTGCATGTAGGATCTTTGTTACTGTCTTTCTAAATTACGTATATGTGTTAATATACAGTATTTCACGGATGGAGGCTAGCTATTGCTACTTTAGTAACTTTTTTATGTTCCAATAAGTTTTATTAGTAGTTTGGATACTATCACCATAACCAGAAACACTGAACTGAGAAAAGCACAGATGTAGAAACATACCAGGATTCAAAGTTTTGTAACTGTTTTGAAGAGGCATTTAATAAAGAACATTTAAAGAGAAAAAGAAAGCAGGAATGCCCTAAATCAGCCCAACCTTCTGTGTCCACAGCATCTACTGCCGAGGCTGCTCCAAGCCCTTGTGCTGCTCCTGCGCGCTCCTGGATAGGGGCCACAGCGAGCTCAAGTGTGACATCAGCATGGAGATCCAGCAGCGGCAGGATGAGCTGGACACCATGACCCAGGACCTGCAGGAGCAGGACCGCACCTTTGGGGCAGCGCAGGCGCAGATGCGCTCTGCCATCAGCCAGCTGGGCCGCGTACGCGCCGACACTGAGGAGTTCATCCGTGAGCGAGTGCGCGAGGTGGTAGCGCACGTGCTAGAGCAGGAGCGTGAGCTGCTGCAAGGCGTGGGTGCGCGGTACCAGCGCGACTATGAAGAGATAGCGGGCCAGCTGGGCCGGCTGGATGCCGTACTGCAGCGGATCCGTATGGGCAGCGTGCTGGTGCAGAGGATGAAACTCTACGCCTCAGATCAGGAGGTGCTGGACATGCATGACTTCCTGCGCAAGGCACTCCACCAGCTGCGCCAGGAGGAGCCCCAGAGCCTGCGAGCCACCGTGCACACAGACAGCTTCGACGAATTCAGGGTGCGCCTGCAGGACCTCGTCTCTTGCATCACCCGGGGTACAGGTAAGCCACCATCACCTCATGGCTGGCCTGTTTACCCTGGGAGGGCTTGGGCCTGCTACTGCCCCTGGGGAAAGGCAGGTGGAAAAGATCAGCCCCATGTGACATAAGAGGAAACTGGGGGTTTTATTAAGTCTCTTGGGTTTGATCACATCGTAGGTTACAAGAGCAGGATAAGTCTGGGGGAGCGGAAGCTTGCAGCCACCCAGAAGGGTCACCTCTGACTAATTTACAAGACCCTAAGTATTAGTTGTGATCTTGTGACTCTTAAGGAAGTTGAAAGTCACTCGGTTGTGTCCAACTCTGTGGTCCCATGAACTGTAGCCCACCAGGTTCCTCTGTCCATGGAATTCTCCAGGCAAGAGGGACTGGAATAGGTTGCCAGTTCCTTCTCCAGGGAATCTTCCCGACCCCGGGATTGAACCCCGGTATCCTGCATTGCAAGCAAATTCCTTACCGCTTGAGCCACTGGGGGAAGCCCCTCAAGGGACTTAAGAAACTATAAAGCTGAGAACCGTACCCTGTATCATTTTAGCCCAGAGGGACCGACCACTACCACTACCACCACCACCGCTCCTGCCCCCCACCCCCATCCCCTGGTTGGGTGCTTACCCAAAACCAGGCTCAGTGGAGGGGATCTTTTGCCCCTCGGATGGCCTGCCATCTGGACTAGCTGCCTACCTTTGTGGGCCCTGCCTGGGCACTGGGGAAGTGGGGAGACAGGACCAGTTTCTGACCTGGAGTTGTCCAGTCCAAATGGGAGACAAGGTTAGGGCACGTCATGTGGCTGGAGAATGAGAGTGCTTGGCTCTGTAGCCCAAATCCAGGAGTTACAGCAGCTTTCTAGACGCTGGAGGCAGCACAGAGGCTTCCAAGAGACACGGGCTGCACAGGAGGGCCTCCGAGGTGGGGAGGCTGAAATGGCTCTTTGACAAAATCTCCGGCTCTGGTGTGAGGATGCCCTTTCACTGAGAAAGGGGAGGGAAGCCTCAGAATCTGAAGGTTCTTGGGCAGATGGCAGTGATGGAGACCTGCCCACTCCTGTCCTCGGAGCTAGTGGATGTGGATTCATCAAAATGCAGTCCTAGCATGGACATGCGCCTTCTCTGCCTAGGCGGTAACTATTACCGCATGTACAGGAAACAACCTCCATAGAGTTTAAACAGCTTGCCTCGGTGGTGGCAGAGAAAGGAGTTATTTTATCTTCCAGCATGAGAGATTTAGATTTAATAAAAATGGGCCACAGGTCAGAAGAGTGTCATGGAGCTCTCAGTGTGCAGAGAAATCGGTGAGCAGTAACGCTGTTAGGATTGTCCATGCTTTGCCTTGGTGACAGCCCCAAGTTGGAGAGAGCTGTGCTTGGGGTCTGGAGCCAAAGGCAAGCACTCTCCCATGCCACCTCTCTCTTCCTTCTAGGTGAGTTCATGCCCACTGCAATCAGGGAGCTTTCTTTCCAACTACAGCCACTCCATGGAGCTGCCAGAGGCCCTGGAAAAGGGGTCTCCAGGAAAAGCAACAGGAATGTTTTCTTTGTCACTGTCCTAAGACAGGATGCATCTCACCAGGGATGTCCCTGACCTGCCCATGACCTTCTCTGTGTTCTCCAGATGCAGCTCTATCCAGGAGAGCCAGCCCAGAAGCTGCCAGCACTCCCAGAGACACCTGTGGCACTGACCCGGTGAGATGGACTTGAGGTTTGAAGGGGAGGTGGTCCATCCTGCAGGCCGGGTGGGTTGGGAGCTCCCCTCTGTTGGAAAGGAAACTGAGTCTTGCTGTCCCCGTGTCTGCAGGTGACAGAGGAGAGGGAGCAACTGAGAGAATGACAGCAGGGCCTGGACTGGAGCCTTCAGTGGGAGGGGGCAGAGGAAGGGCTGGCTGGCTCTGGGCTCCTAAGTGCCATCGTAGGTCTTGATGTCATAGTAAGTCTCCAGGAGGTGTTAGGCCCAGCGATGGACAGGAGATAAAGCAGTGGTCCCTGGCAGGCAGGCCCTTGATAGACATGGCAGATGACCCTCCCCTCTGTGCGCCCCACTCCAGATATGTGGCCCTTCCCCCACATAGGGTTCTGGAGAGGAATGGAGAATGAGGCCAGGAGTCAGGCAGTGATCACAGCAGCCTGGGCTCCATCGATGTGATTTCAGGGCCATCACAGTCCTGAGAGCCATAGTATTCAGGGTTGGAAAGCGCCTGCACTCCCTCTCATGTGGTCATTCCCTCTGCAGCACCACTGACCTGTGACTGTCCAGCCACCATGCACATACCTCCAGGGACAGGAAGCTTGCTCATTCTTGAGGCTTGAGCCACTCCCATCTCTGCAGTGCTCTTAGAACATATCCCTGGGTGCAAATGCAGTGGCATCCTGTTAACCTGTCCTCTTGGCTACTTGCATGCATTTCTCCTCTCTCCCAGGATAAGCTTTTTCAATTCCTCGCTGGATCGGGCACCTGGTCTGCTCCCCATCCTGGTCATCCAGGTGTGTGTGCCTGTCAAGGAGCTGGGCCCAGGATTGACTGGTCCTCCATGGAAAGCAGGTCTTCTGGTGAGGGCAGCCAGCCTTTCTAGCTTTTCCATGGCGTGGCCCGTAGGAGACAGAAATTGCTGTAGGTTGAGGCAATCAGAAGAGGCTTCCTGTAGGAGGCAGAACTTAGGATCTGAGAGCTTTAGAGTTAGAAGAAATCTTGGAGTCTGACCTGCTCTTGTATAGAGGATGAAGCTAAGACCCCAAGAGAGGGTGTGACTTAACCCAAGGCCACACAGCATGCTAATGCTAACGGCAGGACATCAAGCCAGTTCCCAACTGTCTTGGGTACTGCATTCCCATATACACACATATAGAATTTTAAAAGGACATTTAATTCTGGATATTTAGGACAAGTAATACAATCGCATGGTCAGAAATTGTAATAAAAACCTAGAAAGTGATAATGTCTTCCTCCCACCTTGTCCCCCATCTGACCAGTGTTTACACCCATATTGTTGTTTAGTCACTGAATTGTGTCCACTCTTGCAACCCCATAAACTGTAGCCTGCCAGGCTCCTCTGTCCATGAGATTTCCCAGGCAAGAATACTAGAGTGGATTGTCTACCTTCTCCAGGGAATCTTCCCAACCCAGGGATCAGGCCTGCATCTCCTGCATTGAGAAGCTGATTCTTTACCACTGAGCCACCAGCAAAGGCCTACCTATATATCTTTATTTATTTCTTATATATCCTTCCAGAATTTCTTTATGTAGTTACAAGCAAATATGACTATATATTTGCTTTTTTTTTTTGGACAAAGGTAGCACAGTGCCGCATATATACTATGCCTAGGGCACAGTACTATTGGGAATTCTTATCTCATCAGTAGGCAGGGAGCTTCCTGATGCCTTTTTACATCTGCATAGTGGTCCATGCTAAAATAGGTGTAGCGTGATTTATTTAGCCAGTTCCTTGGCTTTTAGGTTATTTTGATATGATAGACAATGCTAGAATGAAAAAAAGTCTTCAAAGAAGTTATGAATGGTGGTGAAAAGTGCCCCAGGGCCACAGACTGCTCTGGCTTCCAGGTGCCAGTCGTTAGTTAATGAACAGCAAGACAGCCTATGTTGTCTTGTGTGAAGAAGGTCTGGGCATTTTTCTGGGTCTCATCTTGTGCCCTCTCACCGCCAGTTACTAAGCAGGTTGAACTTGGAGCATCAGAAGAATGCTCTGTGCAGACTCTCTTGCTTTCACTTTGGTAATAGGCTTGGGGTGGGGATGGATGGAGCTGGGGAATGGAAGTGGGTCATACACCATGAGTGCAAAGGACAGGTGCGGCTGCTTGAGGGGGGCAGGCATGGTCCGGCTGTGCCAGGAGAGAAGCACCGCTTCGACCCACATTCCTGCCTTAGGAATTTATTTTAATCCCCACCCCATGCCTAGGTGGAGAGGATGATAAATACCAACTGGTGTAATTAACTAGGAGCGCTTGGGTAGGACAGCACCTCGGACATTGTCCTTCCTCTCTCTCCCTTGGTTCTTTTTGTAATGATGTCACAATACTTTAATGGAAAAAATAAATTGTTTTAAAACTGTAAAATAACTATGAATCAGTCATGATGATTTTTTTTTTCTTTAATGAGCTCTCATGTGTGTCTCTGCTTCATTAACATGGGTAGGGGGTGTCAGGAAGATGGGGCAGAGGCTGAGAGGACCCCAGCCCTGCCTTTGGGGAGTTCACAGCCCACGTGGAAAGAGGTTCTCTTACATGTCAGCAGTTTTCAGAGACACACACAGACAGGCAGACGAAGACCTTTCGAACTCTTTTCATTTTTAAAAAAAGTTTATTTATTTTCTGGCTGCACTGGGTCTTCATTGCTCACTGGAGCTTTTTCTAGTTGCAGCAAGTAGGGGCTCCTCTCTGGTTGCGGCGTACATGCTTCTCAATGTAGGGGCTTCTCGTTGCAGAGCACAGGCTCTTAGAACGCAAGCTTAGTGGTTGTGGCACACAAACTTAGCTGCCCCTCAGCCTATGGAATCTTTCTGGACCAGAGATTGAACCCAGGTCCCCTGCATTAGAAGGCTGATTCTTAACCACTGGACCACCAGTAAAGTCCCCATTAATGGTGATCAAATACATATAACATATATTTGCCTGGAAGTGGAATTGCTGAATTATATTGTAATTCTGTTTTTAATTTTTGAGGAATCACCATAAAATTTTCCATAGTGGCTGCACAGTCCACAGCGGTTCCAGTTTCTCCACATTCTCATTCACACTTTTTTTTTAAGTAGTGGCCATCTTAATGACTGTGGAGTGGTTTAAACTTTTTGACCAGCACCCACTGTAAAAGATATATTTTACATCTAATCTACTGGTGTATACACATGCACATACCTATAGCTAAAACAGAAGCTTTATGCAATAAATTACACTTATAAATGTGGAATGTATAAGATTTTTCTGTTCTGTAGTATTCTATGTAATACAAAAAATGCTAGTCATGACTTTGCTGCCGTGATCCAGTCATGAGTCACAACTGCAATTTGTAAAACACTGGCACAGAGAATACCCTGGAGATTGTTTATTTTTCCAAGAGGCCTGGGAGAAAATGACCTGCCAGATTATCCCCTCCTCCCACACAACACCCTCCCCTACCACCACAACCCCCCTCCCCACAACCTCCACCCCAAACAGGTCCACTCTGATTCAGAGAGAATGCTCTCCTCTCTTTTTGTGAAGATGTTGAGAAAACCGGGAAGGAGGGAAGGAAATCAGTCCATGATAGTCCATGATTTGGGAACCCACATTTGATATGAATGCACTTGACATCCACCTCAGGGTCCTGGTCCCCAGCACACGGCCTGTCGTGCCGGGCTTCCCCGCCTTCCCCTGCCCGGGCTTGGCCAGGTAAGCCCTGCTGTTCACCCTGTGAGGGTGCGCTGGACCATGTGCCCCACCGCTTGGGAGCAGACAGAGCCTGTCCCCGTGAGGAAAGCACATTCCTGACCTCACCCTCTTACAGCCCAGTGCCTGGATTTTCTGATGCAGCTCAGCTTAGCCAAGAGCCCCCTCCAGCTGTGTGGATGGATCTCGGGCTCCGGATGGACCCTCATCCGCTGAGTGCACAGGGAGTGTGAGATGCCAAGGAGTCAGGATTGGAGGCAGGAGGGGCAGGCCGGGGCCCCTGGACTGAGCCCCGGAATCTGGGCCTCTCATTGCAGAGGGATGCTTGCCACATCACAAACACCATTTCAGCAAAAGCTCCAGCTTACTCTTGAGTTTCCCACGATAGGGAAAAATGGTGCAGAGGGACATAAAGGAGACAGTGAGTGAAGAAAAGGGAGCATACTCAGGCGCAGAAAGGGAACCTGCATTTCAAAAGCACTGGATTCGGACTTCCCTGGTGGAGCAGAGGATAAGAATCTGCCTACCGGTGCAGGGGACGTGGGTTCAATCCCTGGTCCAGGAAGATTCCACATGCCGCAGAGCAACTCAGCCCACACGCCGTGACTACTGCGCCCATGCGCCTAGAGCCTGTGCTCTGAGAAGCCCTCACACCGCAACTGGAGAGTAACCCCCTCTTGCCACAACTAGAGAAAGCCCGCACAAAGCAACAAAGATCCAATGCAGCCAAAAATAAACAAATTTTTTAAAAATTAAAAATAACACTAGTTTCGAGCCCCTGGTCCAGGCCCTTATTAGGTATATGACCTTAGGAAATCACTTCGCCTCTCTGTGCCTTGGTTTCCTTCTCTGTAGATGGGCAATAATCATAGTACCACCTCCTTTTTTTTAAACTAATTTCATTGTAAAATTCTCTATTTTAAAGTGTACCATGCAGTGACATTCAGTGCACTCACAGTCTGGTGTAACTGTCCCAGACTATAGTTCCTGTACTTTCATTTCCCCAAAAGGAAAGCCTGTATACACGGAGCAGTCACTCCTCACTTTACCTCCCCCAACCCTCGGCAACCTGCAGTCTGCTGTCTCTGCAGTTGGCACTTCTGGATATTTCGGATAAATGGAATCATACAATATGCATTCTTCTGTGGCTAGCTGTCCACTTAGCATGATGTGTTTAACGTTCATCCACCTTGTGTGGTCAGAACTTCATTCCTTTCTATGGCTGAATAGCATTCTCCTGAATGGCTACCCTATGTTTTATCTCTTTATCAGCTGACGTTTGGGCTGCTTCCACCCTTGGGCTATTGTGAACAGGTGATGGGGCAGGGGGCAATGTCAGCTCAGTGGAAGGGTCCCCTCCCTATGATGAATTTGCAGCTAGAGAGGAGCTACTACCTACCATTATAGGGACCACCACCACCACTTTGTCCCTAGGGTTGTCTGTGCTGGTCTCTGCTTAGTCACTCAGTCATGTCTGACTCTGCAGTGCCGTGGACCGTAGCCTGCCAGGCTCCTCTGTCCATGAGGATTCTCCAGGCAAGAATACTGGAGTGGGTTGCTATGCCCTCTTCCAGGGGATCATCTCAACCCAGGGATTGAACCCAGGTCTCCCATATTACAGGTGGATTCTTTACTGTCTGAGCCACCAGGGAAGCCCTGGAGTTGTCTAGACTGGGTCTAAGTAGAGGTCAAGCAAGCCTTGAGGTGTTGGGCAGTGTGATCCCTAAGGTCATCTTCTGGCACCATTAGGATGCACAGGCATTTACGTAGTCCCTGGGATGCCAGCACCTTAAGGTTGCCAGAAGGTGAAGTCATGGAGGCTGCAAGGAAGACTTCTGGTCCCCAGTGGGCTCTGGGTATTGGACCAGGAGCCAGCTCTTATGTCTAGGTGAGGCCTTGGAGACTGAGCTGACCCCACACCAGGGGACCTGGCTGGTCATACTGCCTGGTCATTTTTGTTTTTTATATTTATTCATTTGGCTGCACTGGGCCTTAGTTGAGGCAACGTGCTCTTTAGTTTCGGCATGTGAGATCTAGCTCCCCAACCAGGATCAGACCTGAGCCCCCTGCATTGGGAGTGCAGGGACTTACCCACCTGACCACCAGGGAAGTCCCCTGCCTGGTCATTTCTGACTACTTTTGTTTCCCAACTTTGCAGCCAGAGGAGGTGCCGAGGGACCAGATGCAAGCCTCAGGATTGGCCGTGGTACAGCCGGTGCCAGGGGCACACCCTGTGCCAGTGTACGCCTTCTCCATCCAAGACTCCTCCCTCAGAGAAGTAAGATATTCCCCAGCCCTCGCCTCCCCTTCCCAGGGCCCAGATCCCACTAGGTGGTAAGAGGTGGAATGGAAGTGAGAACCCAGACCTCAATAGGCACTTACTCTGTGCTCTCCCAGCTCTTGGTTGCCGTGTTAGGAAGCCTCCCTCCAAGCAGGAGCCCCTCCCATGGCAGTCAGAAGCCAGCAGAGATCGGTGGTCAGTGGTCACCAGCGGGGCCAGTGTGCCTGCTGACCTGGGAGAGCCTCTGTGTAGAGAGGTGTGATCTTCATGGCAGGTAGCAAAGGGGACAGCAGGAGCAAAGGGCATGGGGCGGGGAACAGATTCCTACCACTCAGGTCTGGGTCTCTGCCCACTGCCCCAGTCCCCTGGAGGCTCCTGACCCTGCCCTGTGACACCCCACTGCACAGGAGGGCACCAACACGGCCACACCGCAGAAGAGGAAGGCCTGCCAGACCGAGTGCCCCCGGAAGGCCGTCAAGATGGAGTCTGAGGAGGGGGAAGAGTCTAGGTTGGCTTGGAGCTCCCCTGAGCAGCCCAGGCCCAGCACCTCCAGAGCAGTCTCGCCACCCCACCTGGATGGGCCCCCCAGCCCCAAGAGCCCCATCATAAGAGATGAGCTCTCCCTGCCCGAGAGCAACCATCAAACCGGCGACCCTGCAGAGACAGGTAGGGAGTGGGGATGGGCAGGATGGGCTGAGGCCTGCATGCTGTCTTCCAGGGGCTGGGTGGGACCCCTCCTCTGCATCCTGACGCCCTTCCCAGGAAGCCCAAGGCAAGCAGCATACCCTGTGTGTCTTGCCCTCTGCTGCTGCTGCTGCTAAGTCACTTCAGTCGTGTCCGACTCTGTGCGACCTCATAGGTGGCAGCCCGCCAGGCTCCCCTGTCCCTGGGATTCTCCAGGCAAGAACACTGGAGTGGGTTGCCATTGCCTTCTCCAATGCATGAAAGTGAAAAGTGAAAGTGAAGTCACTCAGTCGTGTCTGACTTTTCGGGACCCCATGGACTGCAGCCCACCAGGCTCCTCCGCCCATGGGATTTTCCAGGCAAGAGTACTGGAGTGGGGTGCCATCGCCTTCTCCATCTTGCCCTCAGCTGCCACCAAATGGGGAAGGGCAAGCCCAGGGTTTGTCTGGGGGCGGGGAGGGGTGGCACGAGAGTGGATGGTTTAGCCCATGCTTTGCTGGGATGCCCATGTAGGGAGCATGATGGCCTGGGGAACACATTTCCTTAGCTCCTTCCCCTGACACACCCTTTTTGAACCCAGTACCATGCCTCTGCACAGGATGAGTCTCCCCAAACAATGTTTGTTGGTGGGTGTCTAGCACATGCTCAGAGAAGACTTGGGTAAAGTCCATACCCATCGGTTCCCAAATTTTTTTACAAAGGCCATCCACCTAAAGTATCTCGCTTGTTCAAGGTATCTTTTATGGCCACTGCCAGACAGGGAGTCCTTTCATGTAAGTGGAGGTCAACACACAGAATCCTGGAATGTTCAAGACAGTTCTTCCTGGAGCTGTTTTACCCAGTGTCCAGCTTTGTTTTCATTCTAGGTCCTACACTGACCCCTGACCCTGGCCATACACTCAGCCCCAATGGAGAATCCTTGCTCACAAATGCTATTGGTAATCAGAAGGTTTTGTAAACCTAAAGTATCTTTTAACTGAAACATCTCGGCTCACAGAGCTGAGAATCGGAACAACCAGTGTGCTGCTTTAGGATGGCCAAAGGTTCCAAACCAGGTGGTATTTGTCACACCCCCTCCACGGGTAGTCAGTTCTGAATCATTCCAGGGCCAGCAGCTGAATTAAGTCTTCACAGACAAGGCATAGCAGGCAGTGATGGAAAGCCACCTTGAGTAACCCCTCCATACAGGCAGATCCTGGCTTCCCAGGTGGCCCAGTGGTAAAGAACCCGCCTGCCAACACAGGTAGATGTCAGAGAGGCGGGTTCGATCCCTGCATTGGGGGTCCCCTGAAAGAAGGCACGGCAACCCACTCCAGGATTCTTGCCTGGAGAATTCCACTGGCCTGGCGGGCTACAGTCCACAGGGTTGCAAAGAGTCGGACATAAATGAGCGACTAAAGAGGCAGATCCATGCTGGCACGCACGCTGAATGTTGACAGCCCCCTTTCAGGGCACATGTCACCCACCCAGCCCACTGGCCTGCAAGGATTCCCACAGGAGCACACCCTGGGCTCCGTCCATGAGCAGCCCTGGCAGGACCTAACCCCATTTCCCCTGCTCCGTTTCAGAGGAGCGCGTCGTGGTGATCAGCAGCTCGGAAGACTCAGATGCTGAGAACCCGGTGAGTGGCTCAGAAGTCCGGCCCAGGACACTGCCTCCGCCCATTCCAGGTCCCCGGGGCCACAGCCCCAGCAGATGACTCTCAGACTCACCTCGCACCCAGGGGATTTATCAGCGAGGCAGGGAGTCCTGAGCTGTCTGGAGGTTAGTCTCCAATTGCCAGCTGTGGCCTGGATCGCCCCGGCCCTCCCATCGTACCAGGGTAGGAGCCGTCAGTAATCACATGTATTCTTTCTGAAGACCTGGACAGGGCTTCCCTTCAGAGCCCTGTGTCTTTTCTGGACTAGCCAATGCCTGTGTCTGCACCTTCCTTATGAATTTTCTGCCCTCCTAAGTCTCAGTGAGGAGGGCGGACCCACACCAGCTCCCCGGTTAACGTCAGCGATGCAGGGCCACGTGGGGGTGTGAGGGCGCAGGGCAGCACCACGCAGGGCCCAGACTAGCATATTGTGACTCCATGTAAACAAGAACTTTCTTTAAAGCCATCCCACAGTGGGACAAGTGGCTGCATGGGTTGTGACCCTCCTGTCCCCGGAGGTTTGTTCATAGCGGTTCATAGAGGCCGGGCTGTCACCTGCCCAGGGGTGAAAAGGATCGGAATTAGAGTGGAAGGCTGGACTGGGTGGCCCCTGAGGCCCCTGCCAGCCCTCAGTCTGAGGTTCTGTGTTGGAAAGCGTGCGGAGCCCACTGAGACCGCCGTCCTGCCTCCTTCCTCGTCCGTCCACCCCCCGCTGAGAGCTCGCCGAGCGTCCCACTCCCTCCAGGCCTCTCGTCTGTCCCACGGCACATGCCGCCCCCCGGCTTGGCCTCCCCACCATCCTGCCGAGCAAGCTGCCATCCCCGACGCTGAGAGTCCCAGCCAGCCTGCCGGTCACCAGGAGCAAGCCGCCGTCCACCGTGGGATCAGCTTCCTGTCACGCGGGGCACAAAGAGCCCTGCGCCCTCGAAGCACCTTTCACCTGCCGCTCAAAACGTATGGTGCCCACACGTGCACTTGGCCTCCCTCCATGGGTCAAGCCACCACCCTGGCCACCACTGGGCCTCCCAGCCAACCTGCCAATCCCCAGGAGGATCCCACCCACCCCCAAAGAGCAGGCAGCCAACCCCGCCTGGTGCAACTGGCTGCACGACCCCTTGACCCCTTCCCTTCTGTGTCCCAGTGGCTCAACATCTTTCCCCTTCCTCATTCCCCTGGGATCTCCCAGCGTAACACCTTTTACAGGAGAATAATGGGGGGAGGCAGAGCATCCCAGATTCCTGGACCAGTGATCTCCCTTGGGGATTCTGGCAGGGCCCCCATGGAAAATCCCCCAGCCCAGGTCCCCCCGGAGGCCTCTCCAAGTGCTTTCCTACCACCCCACCCTCTGGAGAGGCCACCCACTGGCACAGACACCCCGCAGACAAGCCTCTGAGAGTCCCAAGTGCCTCCCTTCTCTGCAGCCCTGGAGACTGGCAGGTTGGCATCCCGAAAGTCTTGTCACAGAATGAAGCAGGGAATGAATGGCTCCGTGGACCTCTGAACAAAGAGGCTTAAGGCCTCCGCAGTCAGGATATTCTCATTCCTCACATCCTCAAGTCTCTGCCCAAGATGAAGCTTCTTGCACCCTTTGCAACTCCCACTGCCCCATTCTCCCACCCCAAGCCTTCCCACTGGGCCTCTGCCAGGATGTAAGCCCATGAGGGCAGGGACTGTGTGGCTCCCAGGCCCTGGCAGGTGCGGCTGCTCAATAAACACTTATTGAACGATTACCCTCGCAAACCCTTCTTCCATGACCATCAGATACCCTGCTGGGCCTAGCTCCTCCTGGCTGGTGGTCTTTGTCTCCTCTGCACGGACACTTGGTTCACCTGTGGGGCTGCTGTGACCCTCTTTCCTCCATACCCTGTGTAAGCATCAGAGGTGGGAGGTGGGGTCCAGGCCTTCTGTGCCTCCTGGACTGTTTTGGTTCTGCTACCTGGCAGCGTCCTCCCTGCCCCGGAGGCTCGGGCTCTCCAGATGAACCCACTTGCCCCAGCTCATCTTAGACATCCTTCTGCTCCCCACTGTATAGGAAGACTGCCTCCTAGGTCTCCTCTCCCCACCCGGGTCCCGCTTTCTTCCTGGATAACTTCAACATGCGCCACCCTGGCCTCTGCTCTCCTTGACCTTTCAGGGATCTTTGCCCCATTCCCCTGTAGCTGCCACCCCACCCCCCTTGCCTCCTGCCCCCAGACCACTCCATCACTGAGAACCTTCCCTCTCTAGACTGGCCCAGACTGACCATAGCGTCCTTTTCCTTGAGCTCTCCGTCAGTTACTTCCAGGACTTGGGCTGTTTGCCTCCCAGTTCCTTCTGCCATTACCTCCCGCCCACCAGCCAGCAAGGTCCACTGTTTCAGCCAGTCTTCCACCAGGATCTTGGTGCCCTGTCTCCCCACCACCCGCTTCTGGTAGCCTGCCCTCCAAAGACAGCCCTGGAAGGATGCACTCGTTTCCCCTGCTCTGCACTGCCACCTGGAGGCCAACTTCTGTTGGAGAAAAGTCGAGGGGAGGAAAGCTATAAATGATTTGTCTCCTGGGCTCCTTAGCTTCTTGCCTGGGCATGCCCCGCCCCCTGCCCTCCATGGCACCTCGCTGCACCCCTGCTTCCCTAGCCCTGGTCCCTCTTCCCCACCCTCGCTCTTGGCCGGTGGCTGAACCTCCTGCCCTAGGAGGACCACAGGACAGGTGGCGTAGCAGCGGCCCACATCTTGCTCTCTGATGACCGATTGACCCGACCCCATCACATCCCTCCCCATCCCTTCTGTTAGGACTAGAGGACGCCCCCTCTAGGACTCACGCCTCCTCTCCCTGGCCATGCCCTCCTGCCCCCTTGGGAACCTCCTTCCATCTCCCCATCCTCATTTGCATCTTCAAACACTTCCTGTGGGCTGTAACTAAGCACCCTGGAGAAGTCCCATCTTTGCATGCACCCCCCACACACAAACCATTTACCCTTCAACCTTCACCCCCTCAGTGCTCCTTCCTTGCCCCAGTCCCCTGCCTTTCCCCACCATGCCCGTGAGCCCTGCCACCATCTCCAGGGTAACCTCCGTGCCTCTGAGTCCAGTGGTCACCTTCAGTCCTAATGCCCCAACACTCTGCTTCCCTTGGGTTCAGGAGGTTTCCTCCTGCAGCTCTGCGGGTCCTCCTCACTCCCCCTTCAGCTCTCTTTGTTTTTTTAAATGTTGTTCTTCCAGCTTAGGTTCTGGGATCTCGTCTCCTAGAATCTGTACACTCTCCCCATGATCTCAACCATGCGCACAGCCGCATAGCAGCCGCCCAGTGTCTCCACTCAGATGCCCCACAGAAACCTCAAACTTACCTTGCCTCTTGTCCTCTCTGTAAATTGCACACATCTGCCTAGTTGCAGAAGGTGGGACCCCAGAGCTGCCCAGGACTCCCCCTACCCTTTTCACTATTCCTCAGAGCCAATCACTTTGTGAATCTTACCATGTTCTAAATTCCTCAGAAAGCTGGTTACTTCTTTCTATCCCATAATCTTGATAACATTAAAACAAGGCTAACCCTGGATGGAAGTAGAAGCCTGGGAAAGAAAGAGCAAGAGAAGGATTCGAATGCTGTTAATCTGGCCAGACTTCGTGAGAGTCAGGTGGAAGTCCTGAAACCAGCAATATTTTGGTGGCGGGGGGCGGGGGTGGGGTCAGACTAGCACTTAGCTGTCAGGCAAGAAGCCACTAGGTGCTATCTGAGGTTGATCAACTCAGGAAGGAGAAGTGCATTTCAGGTTACAAAGAATTAAATGATTAGAAACAGCTGCTCGTGTTTGGAGACCAGGTCTGGAGGCAAGGGAACCAGAGGCTCACTACTTTTGTGTGGGCGTTCTTCAGACATGTTTTTAAAATTAACCATTACGGGAGTCTGAAACTTATTGGGGAAAAAATTTTTTTACAAAGCAAACAAATTAGATCCTCCTAAGTAGGTGCGTCTCTCACCCACCTGCCATGCCCGCTTCCAGACCCCTGGTGCTCCCAGAGTTCCTTAGCAGAAGGGGGCAGGGTGATGTCTGCAGGATGCTCCCGGCTCCCATGTCCTCCCCTCCCTGTGGCCTTTATCCGTCCTGCCGCTGTGTGAGAGCTTCGGAATGCCTGCTTAGTCGCTTTAGTTGTATCCACCTCTTTGTGACCCCATGGACTGTAGTTCACCAGGCTTTTCTGTCCATGGGATTCTCCAGGCAAGAATACTGGAGTGGGTTGCCATTTCTTTCTCCAGGGGCTCTTCCCCACCCAGGGGTTGAACTCACGTCTCTTACGTCGCCTGTGGAATAGTGGCCTGCTAAGATACTGTGTTTTCCAAGTGTACCAGGGCATGCAAGCCCCCAGCTTGGGCTGCAGCTGTGTCAGTGGCTGGAATCCAGACATGTCAGGGCTCTGGCACTGATCCGGTGTGGTGGGCAGGGCTGGGGAGAGGCTGCTCGAGCAGCACGGGTGTTCTGTCAGAGACCTCGCCCCTGCTGGGAGAGGCAGTGGGGCTGTACTCTTGGGGTGGAGAGGGAGTCCCAGGTCTGATGCTGGAGACCTGGGGTGAGGACTGTGCTTAAAAATGAGGTGGGTCAGCCACACCTCTACTGGGGGCCCTGTGTCAACAGAGCCAAAGGAGAAAAAGGTAGATGTCTTCACCCACTCTTGGAACAGAAGATGCCCCAGTTCCTGGTAGCAACAGGACAAAGTGGAAGCAGGAGGTGGCCTTGCCGAGGGGGCAGCCCCCAGAAGAAGTGCATGGTGACCGGCAGTGGAAGGAAGGCCCAGGGGAGCAACTGACCCAGGGGAGGGACCATGATGCTGGTGAGTGTGCACATCAGAAAAAGACACAGGTGCTTGGCTGAGGAGATGGGAGCCGTGGCCCCTGGAGCCTGCAGAGGGGCCAGAGCAGGAGACAGAGGGCCGTAGGGACCACAGGCTGGCTAATGGGATTATCTGGGTTAACAGATAACATGTGCGGTATCTCTGGGGCCTTCAGGCTTTGCAAGAGCTAGGGTTTTCTGGCTGCAAAATACAGGCATGCGTGTGTCTGGCCAATCTGATCCCAATTGTAAGCTCAAGTGCTGAGAAAGTTCCTCAGGAGCCAAGGACCTCTCAGTTCAGTTCAGTTCGGTCACTCAGTCGTGTCCGACTCTTTGCGACCCCATGAATTGCAGCACGCCAGGCCTCACTGTCCATCACAAACTCCCAGAGTTCACTCAGACTCATGTCCATCGAGTCAGTGATGCCATCCAGCCATCTCATCCTCTGTCGTCCCCTTCTCCTCCTGCCCCCAATCCCTCCCAGCATCAGAGTCTTTTCCAATGAGTCAACTCTTCGCATGAGGTGGCCAAAGTACTGGAGTTTCAGCTTCAGCATCATTCCCTCCAAAGAAATCCCAGGGCTGATCTCCTTCAGAATGGACTGGTTGGATCTCCTTGCAGTCCAAGGGACTCTCAAGAGTCTTCTCCAACACCACAGTTCAAA
>NW_011494753.1:9398196-9398397 GCF_000754665.1 Bison bison bison | reverse complement strand
TGAATGTTGAGCTTTAAGCCAACTTTTTCACTCTCCTTTTTCACTTTCATCAAGAGGCTTTTTAGTTCCCCTTCACTTTCTGCCATAGGGTGGTGTCATCTGCATATCTGAGGTTATTGATATTTCTCCCGCCAACCTTGATTCCAGCTTGTGTTTCTTCCAGTCCAGCGTTTCTCATAATGTACTCTGCATATAAGTTAA
>NW_011494753.1:9391440-9397875 GCF_000754665.1 Bison bison bison | reverse complement strand
TGTTCCATGTCCAGTTCTAACTGTTGCTTCCTGACCTGCATACAGGTTTCTCAAGAGGCAGATCAGGTGGTCTGGTATGCCCATCTCTTTCAGAATTTTCCACAGTTTATTGTGATCCACACAGTCAAAGGCTTTGGCATAGTCAATAAAGCAGAAATAGATGTTTTTCTGGAACTCTCTTGCTTTTTCCATGATCCAGCGGATGTTGGCAATTTGATCTCTGGTTCCTCTGCCTTTTCTAAAACCAGCTTGAACATCAGGAAGTTCACGGTTCACGTATTGCTGAAGCCTGGCTTGAAGAATTTTGAGCATTACTTTACTAGCATGAGTGCAATTGTGCAGTAGTTTGAGCATTCTTTGGCATTGCCTTTCTTTGGGATTGGAATGAAAACTGACCTTTTCCAGTCCTGTGGCCACTGCTGAGTTTTCCAAATTTGCTGGCATACTGAGTGCAGCACTTTCACAGCATCATCTTTCAGGATTTGAAATAGCTCAACTGGAATTCCATCACCTCCACTAGCTTTGTTCGTAGTGATGCTTTCTAAGGCCCACTTGACTTCACATTCCAGGATGTTTGGCTCTAGGTGAGTGATCACACCATCGTGATTATCTGGGTCGTGAAGATCTTTTTTGTATAGTTCTTCTGTGTATTCCTGCCACCTCTTCTTAATATCTTCTGCTTCTGTTAGGTCCATACCATTTCTGTCCTTTATCGAGCCCATCTTTGCATGAAATGTTCCCTTGGTATCTCTAATTTTCTTGAAGAGATCTCTAGGCTTTCCCATTCTGTTGTTTTCCTCTATTTCTTTGCATTGATCGCTGAGGAAGGCTTTCTTATCTCTTCTTGCTATTCTTTGGAACTCTGCATTCAGATGCTTATATCTTTCCTTTTCTCCTTTGCTTTTCGCTTCTCTTCTTTTCACAGCTATTTGTAAGGCCTCTAGATTAGCATTAATGTCGATACTAGATACTTCAGGTGAGAATGTTGAATAGCAAAGAGCTTGGCTTCTGTCTGCTTTGCTGATGCCCAAACGTGGAATGAACCCGTAATTAGGACAGTTGTTCCCAATCCTGGCTGCGCACTGCTATCACTTGGGGGTCTTACCAAGGACAGATTCCTGAGTCCCACCCCCAGGGAGTCTAACTATATTGGTCTGGGGCTCAGCCTGGACATAAAGATTTTTTTAAACTGCTTATGCACAATCAAGGTGGTTGTGTTGTTCAGTCACTAAGTCGTGTCTAACTCTGCGACCCCATGGACTGCAGCACACCAGGCTTCCCCGTCCTTCGCTATCTCCCAGGGCTTGCTCAAACTCATGTCCATTGAGTTGTTGATGCCATTCGACCATCTCCTCCTCTGTCGCCCCCTTCTCCTCTTGAGGGATTTGATTGAATATCTGTGTCAAAGAAATGCTGCTCATTTGTGTACGTATCAGCCTTGAACAGAGGTGACGTATACATGCTGGGATATGATCCAGGTTGGGAAGGGGAGATGCTGGGTCTTTCCAGATAAACCTCCTAGAGGTTTTTTGAAAGGTGATAAGCTAGCGGCTTCCTAGGAGCACCTCAGTATGGCCATTCCACCTGCTGTGCTAAGTTGAGATGTGGTTAATCTGCTAAGTTGACTGTGATGAAGATGAGTGAAATGGAGTTCGTGAACCCGATTGCACATGTATCCTGATTGTCTGTGTATCCTGAGAAATATCCCAGATCCCACATGGCTCAGTTTTGCAGTCAAAGAAACACAGTCCATTAACCAATTATCTAGTATATAGTCATCTTTCAAAGACTATTACAGAGAATACAACTCATAACTCACAGCAACACTCCTTAAATCCTTCATCCCTTCATACTCACCACCATCATCTCCTACTCACGGGTCCCTCAAAGCCTTTTCTCACTTTCCACTTTCCAGTCCTCACATGAGGGCTCTGATCTCCTCCACCCTCTGGTTCTTTCTGCTGCCATTCCTTTCCCTTCCAAGCAAATCTCAAGCTTTTTCCAACAAAAGGCCCTCTCCTGGATTCTTGGGTTTAGGTCTCTGCTACTCTCCCCCTCTATGCTCCATGCTCCTACACCCCCTTAATCCTGATTGTGGAATGAGGTCGAGGAGTGGCAGTGGGGGGGCGTGGAAGGACAGAAAGATATCCAGCATCGGAGCTGGATATCAGCTGGATAATCAGCTGTGCTGATTCTGTTAACCCTGGGTCTTTAGGAAAGTCTTTTTTAAATGTCAGTACTTCCCAGCTGTACTGCTGGGATTTAAGGCAGGGATGGGGAACTGCTTGCAGTGCTAGCTGGAGTTCAGTGGAAGGCATTCCTGTGAGACCAGCCCAGTGGAGTAGCCATACTTTATGGTCATCCCCAAGGGCAAGAGAAATCTGGGTGGAAGAGGAGTCAGGGCTGGAAGATTCAGCCTTCCCTCCCTTGACAACTCAATGGAAAGGGGTGTTCTTTTATTAAGGCGGCCAGCAGGGTCTTCAGTAAGTTCAGGACAAAGGATATTTCCATGACTATAAAAGAGAGAATGACCCCAGGGCCACGAGAAGCTCTTAAAAAGTGAGGGTCTCGTGGCTATCATAAGTGACCCTGGAATAAAGATGGGGGAGTTAGCTCAAAGATGCTGCTCTCCAGGGAGATCAAGTCTTGGAAAGGACTATCTGAAGAGAAGACGCTGGCTTTCCAGCCTGAAGAGACAGTCCTGGAAGACAGACGGAAGCACTCAGGGCCACTGTGAGGGCTTTGGCAGTTTGGAGCAAAGAGAAGAAGGAAGAGGGGAAGGCCAAGTCGGTGGGTGACAGAGAAGACTGGGCCAAGGGGACGGCACTTCACCTGAAGCTCAGGGGAGGCCGCAGCAAGGGGAGTCCAGCTGTTTCCACCAGCCCAAGTGTGAGAGCACCCCTGCCTGTGATCGGAACAGGCACTGGAAGCTTGGAGACAGGAAACAACTAGATTCTTCCCACGGGGGAAGAAGGTAGTGTCTCCTGTCTGTGCTCTAGCAACTTCAAAGAAGACTCCCGGAGAAGGCTCCCTCCAGGGAGGCATGGGAGCCCTGACAGCATGACAGAGACTCAGCAGGACATGCCAAACCAGCCTTGGATGCGTGGCCAACTCGAGGATACTGATCCATAAGGCCTATATTTTGTCAAAGTAGGGCCTCGGATATAAAGTCCCAGAAAACTCACAGGCTGCTTTAAGCCAAACCAGCTCTATATGGACTCAGTGAGTGTCTGTTTTTATCAGCGCCTAGGAGGAAGTTGGAGAGGGCTATGAAATGCACATAAAGCAGAAATCAGCCACTCGCAGGAAAATCCCAGCACATTTTAGTTGTGGTTAGCAAAGACTTTGCACTTGGCTAAAGTTTCAGTAAAACAGAGGTTTGACCTGGAGAGTGGAAGGGCCGAAGACAGTAGGCTAGTTCTGCCCCAGGCCAGGGACGACAGCCAGACGTCAGAGTTCAGAGAGGCCTCGGGCGAGGCCAACTCCATCAGCCACCAGGGCAGTCTGTCAGAGGGCAAGGTTGGGGCCCGCTCTGGACTCTGTCCCAGCAGTGCCCTCAGCAGGCCCTGTGACAGTGGCCACGTCCCTTCCTCCTGGTGTCTGGTTAATATCCATAGGTGACACAGGAAGTTCTGAGCGGGCCCCCAAGCTTTGCCAGGTGTGCAGATGATAAGCAATTACCTATATTATGAAAGGCTCTACCTCCCTTGTTCGCCCCAGCCCCGGGGGTCTAAACGCTTACAGCTAGAGCCCCTCCCACCCCCAGGGCCCTTCAACAGCGTTCACACCTTGGTGGAGAACAGAGCCTCAGGTGCCCAGCCTGGCGGAGCCCCAGCCTGCTTGCCTAAGCAGCTGTCTTCTGGACGCCAAATGGCAGAGGGCTCCCGGGTCTGAGCCGCCGCCTCTCCACTACTCTCACAGCCAGGCACCTTGTGCCTCCTAGAGGTGGCGTCCCAGGGGCCGGGCGGCCCTCCCCTCTCCTTTGCGCAGGGTGCCGGGCCCTCAGCTCACCTGGGGGACAAGAAAAGCCAGGCGTCCTGCCCCTTCCAGAGAAACACCTGAGGTTCGAGATGGGACTCCTTCCCCCAGCGCCCCCCAGTTCATGATGTTTGTTCTGAGTCAGCTCAAGGAGTTGAAGCGAGGAGCAGACACATTGGGCCCTGCCCACCTCAGCCCCGACACCTTCCCTGAGCCTCCCCCCGAGCCCTGCTCACCCATGTGCACACTCAGCCACACAGTATCACACTTGCACACACACCTGTGTCAACGCAGGCCCACAAACCCACACCCCCCATACACACACACACACACACACAATATTTGCATTCATCCCCACACTTTTTTCACACTCACTCACACTTGCCCCCATGATCCCATCCTACTCACGCACTGACACACGTGCCCTGATTCACACGCATGACCCTCACACGTGTGCATGCACGTTCACATCTGTTCAGGCACTCGCTTGGAAGTGCCCCCTCTTTCCCAGTAACAGGCCCTCCCTGAGGCACACACAGACCCCCCGACATACTCACGCACTCTCATCGCCCCCCGCCCCACGCTCACACACACACCAGCACACACGCCTGTTGACGAGGAACCGGCTCACATGGCTGCTGCCCGCTCTCGGCCCCCATAGCCCCCTGACCTGTTGGTTTCTTCTGTGTTGCAGGACTCCCGAGAGCTGGCCGACAACAGCAGCGAGTCCAGTGACCTCCAGCTGGAGGGCCCCAGCTCCCTCGGAGTCCTGGACGACAGCCCCTCCAATTCCCTGGTGGAAGACAAGCCCCTCGTTTTCTTTGACCTCAAGATTGACAATGAAAGTGGGTTCTCCGGTGGCCACCCCCCAACCCTTTCTTGCTCAGTCCCTAAGTCCCCAGGATAAGTGCAGGCAGAGCCATCTGTGAGCCCGGGAGAGCCCTGAGCTGTGGCCAGAGCACCGCACTTCCCGGGGACTCTCGGGTGTTTGAACTTGGTTCTCTGAATAAGGACGTCTGCTTTGACCAGGCCTGAGGCATGAGGCAAGCACCTCCATGAGTCCCTCCCTGACTGGTGCTTCCATTAGGGAGCCTTGGGAACACACTTCTAAATAGAAACCGCAACGTTAAAGTCGCCGAGGTGACACCAGCAATCCAAACACAGCCTTAGGCTGAGTACAGAGCCCATTCTTTCCATGGTTGCTGTAAGGTCACAGAGAAATGTGACCCCTTCTCCTTCAATTCCGCGGTGCTTACCCTGGCCCTGTAGGAAGCTGGGTCCCATCCAGCTGCCTGGGCTCAGCATGAGGCCAGCCCAGGGAGACACAAGCAGCGAGTGTTTCACAGGACAGGGAAGCCGTTTGCAGACCTCACTGGAAGATTCGGGGCCATGCTCTGAATGGAGTGGATTGGGCAGGTGTGCTGTCTGAGCCAGCACTCTGATGCTGAGGGCTTTAGCTACATGGCTGATGGGGTTGGCGGCCAGGGGAAAGGGAGTGAGGGGCTAGGCTGAAGCAGTGAGGGGTCCCTAGTGTAGGTGGGTGGAGGCTGGCAGAAGACAGGAGGGACCCGAAGTGAAAGGGTTTGGGGAACTCCGGAACGTGGCAGGGCAGGGGGGAGCAGGACTCCCAGCAGGGGAGGAAGGGGGCCTGGAGGGCAGCCCCCCTCCCCTTCTGACCCCCATCCCTATCAGAGCCAGGGTCAGAGCTGCGTTTGAGGCTGATGCTTGATTCCTGCCATCAGGCCCCAAGGTGGGGTCTCTGGATGGTGGGGTTGGTGCCCCTAGCCTTGCCCTTGAGGCCTCACGCCGCCGTTCTCTCCTGCCCAGCCCAGAAGATTAGCCAGCTGGCAGCCGTGAACCAGGAAAGCCAGTTCCGCGCGCTCATCCAGCCCGAGGTGCTCAACGTGTACTCCAAGGCCGTCTCCCTGGAGGTGGGACTGCAGCACTTCCTGCATTTCCTAGCGAGCATGCGCCAGCCCATCCTGGCCTGCTATAAGCTGTGGGGGCCCAGTCTCCCCAGCTTCTTCCAGGCTCTGGAGGAGATGAACATGCTGGGGAAGTTCCAGAAGTCCATCTCGGGCTTCTTAGCCACCCTGCCCCTCATCCGGGAGTGCGTGCCGGGGGCCAGCAGCTTCAAACTCAAGAGCCTGGCCAAGACCTACCTGGCGAGAAACATGAGCGAACGCAGCGCCCTGGCGGCCGTGCTGACCATGCGCGACCTGTGCCGCCTGCTCGAGGTGTCCCCCAGCCCCCAGCTGGCCCTGCACGTCCACCCCTTCAGCAGCCTGCAGTGCTTCTCATCCCTGCAGCCCCTGGTGCGGGCGGCCATCCTGCCCCGGGCCGAGGCCCGCTTGCTGGCCCTCCACAAGGTCACCTTCATAGAGCTGCTGACCGCACACCACCATGACCCGCAGGGCGGCCTGAAGAAGTACAACCGATTCCTGAGCCTCCAGAGCC
>NW_011494753.1:9384974-9391340 GCF_000754665.1 Bison bison bison | reverse complement strand
TCTAGGCACCTACTTCGAAGGCCTGCTGGGGGCGCCGGCCTCGGCAGGGGCAGGAGGCGTCGCTGCCCCTCCGACTGGCCACAGCTTGGCAGAAAGGGCTACGCAGCAGACCTGAGGGGAGGGGCTGACTAGCTCAGACTCTCTGGGGACAGAGAGAGATGGGGTCCCTGAGCCAGCCCCTGCCCACCACAGCATTCCCAGGTCCTGGTCCCCAGTTATCTCCCTTGTCATTTGGTCCTTCTCCGGGACCAAATTCCACCTCTCTAAAAATTCCACAGAGAAGGTTCCAAGGCCAAGCAACCACCCGACAGGGGCCACCAGATCCCTGGGTGGCCCTGAGAGCACCATGAGTTAGCTCGAAGACCCCCTGGGCCTCCCACTCCAGGAGCCAGAACCAGGGGCAGGGCGGGGTCCCTGGTGAAGAAGGCCTGGTCGCTAGGCTCTCGAAGCAGCCCCCATATTGCCCCAGCCAACCTCAGAGGGGCCCTTACTGCTCCTTCCTGAGCCCTGGCATGGCCCCAGGGGACCTGCTGACAGCACCCACAGACACTGCCTACACCACCAGGGGCCCCACGGGTACCAAAGTGCCTTTCAAACCAAACCTTCCCTGAAGGGTTTGGGTTCTTCCAGCCTTTGCCTGCCTGGAGGCCAGCCCAGTTCATGTCCCCTCTGGGGCACTTTCACCCCCAAAGGGCCTCCTCTCAGCGGAGATGGGGCCTGCCACTCCCTGCCGCTCCCTGCTTCCAGACATGACCTTCCAAGCCTGCTTCCCTCCTGCTGGCCACACTGGGCCCTTCTCTCTCTCTGCCATGCCACCACCTGCCCCAAGCCCTCCCAAGGGGTGACCTCCAACCCAGCACTGCTCTCAGTGGAGTCCAGGGACCTGCAGCATGGGAATCTCTGGGGTGGGGCCCAGCAGATTGCTTTAGCAGGTTCTCCAGATGATTCTGAGGCCCGCCAAGTTTCAGCGCCTTTGCTCTGATAGACTGCCCTCCCAGGAGAAGCAGTGTGGAGCAGCAGAGGAAGTCCTGGCTCTGGTTGTGTGCGCCGAGTGGGACCCAGGAAAGGGCCCCTTCCTGAGCCCCCACGTCCCCACCTATAAAATGGGCTGGTTATCCTGCATGGTCCCAGAGCTCTCATCTAGCCCCGCCATTCTGGGGTTTTAGGAATGAGCAGCAGGCTTCTGGGGCAGTGGTGAAGGAGGTTTTCGTTCTTGAGCCCTTGGCCCCAACCCTAAGCTAACTAAGGCCCCCAAACTTGAGCAGAACACAGGCAGGTGGTCTCATCTGACTAGCGGAACCACTGCCCCTTCCCCTCAGCCCCTCTGCCATCCCTCTTCCTTGACGCCCTGATCCTGGGGATACCCCCATGGCCTCAGCTTTCACATGGGTGAAGGCTGTGTGCCCACATCCCCACCCCCATCCACTGGGGACCCTGAAGACCCACAGAGGGATCACATAGGAACTTGTTGCCATGTGAGAGTGCTGGCTCTAACAGTGAACTCTGATGCATTTAAAATCAGATTCCGACTTAAAAGTAGGCACTGGCTCTGAAGCTCAGTAAAACTAGTGGCTGGGTGAGGGGAGGAGGGGGCTGGAGCCTCAGTCTGCCTGTGATGACCATCTTGGCTGCAGCAGGGAAGGAATTGGGCCCCTCCTCACCGTATCTTCCCCCCAGCCCCACCCCAAGACTGAACCTGCTGATTTCCAGCTCCAAGCCAGCCCCACAAGGCTTTCTTCCTTCAGATGGAGTTGATCACATTTGTTATAGCAAAGGACTGTTCAGCCCTCTTGCCACTGTCAAAGCCTTTAATAAAGATGTGAATCTTCAAAGCCTGGTGTGCCAATCACAGACTGCCCAACCCACCCCAGAGTCCTGAGCAGTCTCTTGCCTGGTGAAGAGGAAGCTTGCTGGCATAGCTGTTCTTTGTGAGGGCGTCTTTCAGGACTCAACAGAGCTGAGAACCCCTCATTGCTCAGTGATGAGTGTCTCAAGGACATAAGCCCCTGTTCTAAGTGGAGATACCAGGGTGGACCTATCTGGGATCATCTCCAAGGGCGGGTAACCACATGGAGGGAAAGAAGCACCAGTTTCAAGAATCACCCCCTAGAGGTAGTCAGGGACCAGAGAAACCAGGGACTTTACATCTGCCTCCTGCTGGGTAACTTTGTACCCTGGCCGTCTCAGGTGGAGTTCTCATTAGTGCCTGCAGGGGTTCCCTTGGCACAGGCGCTGTAGGAATTAGTGCCCCCCGGCCTGGGTGAGGACCCAGGTAATGTGATTTGATCAGTGCCCCCATCCTTAGCCTCACCTACCTGTCTCACTTAGCCATGTCCGACTTCTTGTGGCCCCATAGACTAACCCGCCAGGTTCCTCTGACCATAGAATTTTCCAGGCAAGAATACTGGAGTGGGTTGCCATTTCTTTTTCCAGGCAATCTCCCCGGCCTAGAGACCGAACCCGTGTCTCTTGCATTTCCTGCATTGGCAGGCAGGTTCTTTACCACTAGTGCTACCTGGGAAGCCCAAGTCTCTAATGGCAAATCCAGATACTTCCCCTGTGCTTTGAATCTCTGAATCGATCTCAGGTTTACCTATGTCAATGAACCACAAGCTTGCTGGGCTGGAAGCCAGGGCAGAGTTTCAGTCCTCACTCAGTAGCCCCTGACTCTGGTCTGCTGCATCAAGCTCACTGATGTTCAGGCTCCCAGTCTGTAACATGGTATAAGATGGGTCGTTTTTTACTTCATAGGATCCTGTGTGAACCAGTAAGGAGACGTTTGTGAAAATAGCCTTTTAATGTATGAAGAATTGCACAAATGTAAGATCTTAGCGACAAACAAGATGACAGTGTTATTGCTTTATAAACAATAGAAAAATAAACAGATACTGGATCTTAGTAAACAAAGGACTTGGGCTTGCCTTCAGGGGGATGAAGAACAAGCTCTGGGATGGAGCAGAGAACTAAGGAGTGGGGTTGGGGTGGGGTGTGCTGGTCCTGGGTCCCAGGAAGGAGAGCCAGGGAGTCTACCTTGGAGTGGTCGAGCAGTGGGTGGCTTTGCGCCCCCTAAACACCCAGATGGGAGGTTTCAACCACACAGACCTGGAGCTGAAAACAGCCTTCCCGTGACAACCAGCTCGGCCCTGCCCAACCCTCCCCAACTCTAGGGCCCCCTTCTGAGGCCCAGGAGCTCACTGACACCCCCAGGAAGGTGATCTGCAAGTCCATTTTCATCTCAACCTCGCCCTGCCTTTTACCTGCACAACTTCACCGCCGGGTGCTGCTGTTCCCCTGAGCTGCACCCTCCTCTCATCCAGCCCTGGCCGGCCCTGCCCTTAACATCTACCCTAGACTCATTCCAATCCCTCAGTCCCGTCCCTGACAATCCTCCGTAATTCAGAGTTGACCCTTCACCCCACACCTGCCCGAGGCCCAGCCCCCGCCCTGTACCCACCTCCTCCGACCTCAGGCGGGTCTCCACCTTGCACCCCAAGTGCCCCAGCCCCTGCACCTGCAGCAGGGGGTCCTTTCTCACTTCTCTTCACGCCTCACAACGAAGGAAAACTACACCGCTAGTGACATCAAACGTCCAGTCGGAGAGAGTCCCCCCTTGTGGCTCCAGCCCAGGCGGAAGGGGAGTCGAGCCGGAGAGGCTCCCAAACCGGCCAGCAGAGGGCGCTGCAGCCCCACTGAGACCCGTGCTGAGGCTGCTGCTCCTTGCGGATGGGGAGCGGCGTGGTGTGGGCTCAGGCTCGTGATGGCAGCATCTTTTCCAAAGCGCCACGCGTACCGCCGGTGGCGTGGCAGGTATCTTTAAGTAGATGGTGCATGGAGAAGCATTTTTAACGTGTTGACAACTTTGTATTTATTTTAACATCTATCAGAAAATATATAACCAGCCTATCAATGCCCTGATTTCTGGAATCTGGCTGCTCAGAATGATGCTAAAAGAGAATTCTTTAAAGGTCTGATTTAAGGACAACTATGAAGTGACTTGGAGAAGGCAATGGCACCCCACTCCAGTACTCTTGCCTAGAAGATCCCGTGGACGGAGGAGCCTGGTAGGCTGCAGTCCATGGGGTCGCTAAGAGTCGGACACAACTGAGCGTCTTCACTTTCACTTTTCACTTGCATGCATTGAAGAAGGAAATGGCAACCCACTCCAGTGTTCTTGCCTGGAGAATCCCAGGGACGGGGGAGCCTGATGGGCTGCTGTCTATGGGGTCGCAGAGAGTCGGACACGACTGAAGTGACTTCAGCTGCAGCAGCAGCATGAAGTAACTACAAGCTCAGAAGGATCACAGGAACAGCAAAACTTACGGCAGTGGAAGTGGAAGACTTAATCTGGGGAAATACTGGGTTTGCTGTTGCTCTGTTGCTAAGTCATATCCGTGTTCGGTGGCTAAGCGTAGCCATCCTCTTCTAGAAGCATCCAGCAGGGATTCCACCTGAGCTTACTGAACCCTGGGGAGGACACAATGACCATCCAGGTGAGAGTGCCTGGGACAATCAGGTGAATAAAGCTCCCAACTAACATGACTGAAAGGTCACTGGACACTCGTTTCTCACTCAGCAGAGCAGCCTTATCGTCTCCCCAGACACCCTGTGCAGTTTACATTATCGTCCTCATTCTATTCTGGACCTGGGATGGGGGCTGAGGAAGGAAGGTTGAGTACCTTGCTCCAGGTCATTGAACTTGAATGCGGCAGAGTTGGGATTTGCCCCACAGGGAGGCTGTGTCTACACTGGAGCCTTGTATAGCCCACACTGCCAGGTATCTTGCCATGCATTTGGGTGGGGGTTTCCACCCTCTCCTTCCGGTGGCCTCCTGGGCTGTTTGATCTCACACGATGCAAAATACAGGGCCCAGAAAACTCACACCAAAACCTTCTGGCCCCAGGGTCCCAGAATTTGAACTTATCCTAGTTCTATTTTTTTCTTTAAAGACCCTGCTTCTCCAATTTCTTTCTCCATTATTGCCTGACACCCCCCACCACCAAGGAGCCTTTTTAGACAATGTTTTTTCCTAGTTGAGACTCTCTCCCATGAAATTTTAATACTTGATTCCTTAGGGTTTTCTATATACAAAATTATGTCATCTGCAAATAGAGATCATTTTACTTCTTCCTTATACAGGTGTCCTATATATCTGTGTATGTTCTGTGGTCCTTTGGAAGGTCAGAAACCATTGGAATATCTAAAGTGTTAGTGCCCTCTCTACCCTGAACCAATTTTCATCCTCTCTGGGGCAATATGGCCCCTGTTGAGAGTGCATAATTTAGGGTAAGGCCCTATCTCTGATTATAATGCAAGTCAAGAAGTCATGATTGGTGTCAGCCCCTCCATGTGGCTTGGTTCACAGTGGGGTTGAGGTGAGTCTAGGCTACAGGGAGATGGGAGGGAATGTGGGCAGAGGTCTCTGAGGACATGTTTCCCTGAGGTGGCCTAGATCCAGGCTGAGCCTGGGGCTAGGAGGGATGGGGCAGCACCATTATTGATTATTATTTATTATTTATTTTTGTCTTGGAATCCTGGTGTCAGCTCCAAAGCTTTTGGACCTGAATAAAGCAGAGATAGATCTAGAATTTCAGCTGACTCCCCCTCTCAAAAACAAAACCCAAAGTTTGAAAATCTCTACCCACTCCTACAGAATGCATTTGCTGCCAACAGAGGGGAAAAATTCCTTCATTCTTGGCTCAAGGAACTTCCTTAAACTCAGCCCAGAAGAATTCTTTAAAGACCAGCTGCCTGGACTATGCTGAAGTCAATTGATAAATATTATAACTATCCCAAAGTTGATAGCTAAGCAGATTACAAAAGCTAGCTAGCAAACCACAGAAAATTTCCACAAAGCTATCCAGCCAAACAATTGTGACCGGAAATATTCCAAAATCCAGTGTCTCGTGTCTGATTGTCTAAAACTGCATTCTTTGTGCAGACAAAATGCAGAGGGCCTGGGGGTAGGGTTTATCTGAGGGCTTTCTTTCTGGAGTTCTCCTGGAGTTCTCCAGCCATGAAGCTCTGGCCGACACCACAGCAGACTGATTGTAGAGTAAAGCAGACCAACCAAGGAGAAGGCAGGGGGTGGGTGGCCCTGGGCCCACGGTGACAGTGCCCTTGTCAAGTCTGCTTGGGGGCGTCGCGGGGGAGAAGATGAGTAGTAGTTAGGACGTGGGCTTTGGAGGGACCTGGTTCAAACCCTAGCTCTGCTGAATGACCTTGAACAAACAACTTAGCCTCTGAGGTCTCAGATGCAAATTGGAGGTGATAATACATACTTATAAAATTGTGAAGATCAGATGAAATACATACAGCATTAACTTTGTGAATTGAAAAGTGAAAGTGTTAGTCACTCAGTCATGTCCA
>NW_011494753.1:9384652-9384874 GCF_000754665.1 Bison bison bison | reverse complement strand
GCTATAGCCCACCCGGCTCCTCTGTCCATGGGACATCTCCAGGCAAGAATACTGGAGTGGGTTGCCATTTCTTTCTCCAAGGGATGTTCAGATGCAGCAATGCTCAGTAAAAAATAACTATACATCCAGTGCCACAGAGAAGGCACTGGGTTGACTCCCAGAAAGCGATTGGTCTATAATACTCCTCTCCCGTGCCCTCCCCTCCCCCTCCCCCTTCCCCTA
>NW_011494753.1:9375849-9384552 GCF_000754665.1 Bison bison bison | reverse complement strand
TTCCTCCCTCCCCTACCTCTCTCCCCTTCCTCTCTTCTGGTTCCAGTTCATTAGGATTTGGGCAACTCTGTCCCCAGCTCCGTAGACTAGTACCTCTGTCCGCATCTCTTCAAGCCTCCTCCGCCATCTCCTCTACCCCGATGGGGTCACCCTGCAGGCTGCAGGTTGGATGGATTTACTACAGCTTCCCCCCCCGCCCAGACACAGCTATCTGCAGGAAGGTCACTTTCTTGCAGTACCAACAAAGATGTGGGTTGGACAGAGGAGGTCCTGGGAGAAGCTAATAAATACATCAAGTTCCCAGCTGGGTCTGGAGATAAGGGCTCCGGAGACAGGCTGTGGCATCGCTGTATGGGTTCACGCTTCTCAGCCTGTCCACGCTGGTTTTCCTGGCAGCAGGAAACCCTATTTGGGGAACTTCAGAGATGACATTGCAGAGAACTGCGGGGTGGGGGCGTTGAGGGCAGGGACGGGGCTGTCCCTCCTGGGGATGAATTTGGTAGGGACAGGCCTGACAAAAAAGAATATGATGGATCCTAGCTACTGTTCCAGCTGGGGCCGGTGGGTGGGGAGGGATGGTTAGCCCCAAGGCTCAGGAAGGGAAACTGAATCCAAGAACGGAGAGAAGCTTTTCCAAAAGGCTTAGAGGAAATTGGTGGAAAAGCAGGTACAGCTCCCCACCCCTGATCTCCTGTTCTGGATCCCCTTACGCTGACCACCACCAAGGGGTGGCCATTAGAACTGGACTTGCCCAGCTACAGATTGGAGGCCCCTCTGCATCAGGCCAAGACCCACTGAGGAGAGCTCTCCTTTCTCTAAACCTCTGGCCCAGCTGGCTGCCGGGATGAGGGCTGTGATCAGGGCTGTTCCAATCCAGGGCACCTCAGTCTGGCTCAGACATGGGCACGGCTCAGCTGCTGATGACCACGGGGCCCAGAGGAGAATGACAGGGTACTAATACAAGAAACCTGAAGTCGGAGCACCTGTCCCACTCCAGAAACACCTGCCCTCTGCTGTCGGAGAGTCCACACCTACCGAGAGTCTCGAGGGCTTCCTAACCAGCAGGGTCAGTGATGGCCACTGAGCTCAGCCTGCCCTTGACCAGACTGCCCTGGGAGAGCATCTCAGAGAAGCTGCCTGCCGGGGGCATCTCGCAGCCCTGCCTGCTCTGTGACCTCCGTCTTGGCCTGTCTTCTCTCCTGTAAAGTGGAGAGGTAGGGGGAGAGGAGCTCCAGGGCCTGAGCTCTGATGCTCTGTAAATCCAGACAGCTCCTTATCTGTCCTTCATCTCAGGCAGGTGCAGGCTTCAGAGAGTCCTTCTGACTTTGGCCCAGGTGACCTTTTGGAGCCTGTCCAAGGGATACTTGCCTTCCAGAAGCTGGTTCATACACACAGGAGATCTGATCATGCTGGGAGGTACAGGGGCCCATAAGCTCTCTTAGGGCAGAGACAGCGTCTGCCTGGTTCACAGCTTGCCCAGGCCAAGCAGGGCACCCGGTAACAGGGTGGGGGGCTCTGCATAGTCGCTCAGTTGTGCCTGACTCTTTGTGACACCCCCCACCCCACACCACCCCATGGACTGTAGCCCACCAGGCATCTCTGTCCAAAGGGATTCTCCAGACAAGAATACTGAAGTGGGTTGAAGAATACTGGAGTGGGTTGCCATGCCCTTCTCCAGGGGATCTTCCCAACCCAGGGACTGAACCCAGGTCTCCAGCATTGCAGGCAGATTCTTTACCAGCTGAGCTACCAGGGATGGGGAGACTCAATTAATATTTGTGGAATGAATGATGTAGCAAACCTGTCTCTGCTTGCCATCCCTCTGCTTCTGTGTGCTTTTATTTGGCGAGGGGCGTGGTGCTGGGTCTTGCAGCAGGTGGAGGTGGGACCTTGGTTGTGGTGCAGGCTTCTTTCCAGAGCCCACAGGTTCAGTAGTTGTGGTGCATGGGCTTAGTTGCTCCTTGGCACATGGAATCTTAGTTTCCAGACCAGGAATTGAACCTGCGTCCCTTGCATTGGAAGGCAGATTCTTAACCACTGGACCACCAAGAGAGTCCCTGCTTCTGTGTGCTTTACTTCTGACAGCTCACACCTGCAACTTTCTTCCAAGGCCTGCCCTTCAGCTGCTGAAACTGATTGCCTACAGGCACAGAGAGGGAAATGCCTGGAAGCTTCCAACCCCAGGGGCAGCCCCTTAAGACTACCTGTGTCTGTGGAAGCCAAGCTCCCCTCCCTAAATCAGGGCAAACTCTGAGGTGTGATTACGCCTAGAGCTTCCTGGGATCGGGCTAAGCCTGCCTGAAATCACACCCTGGCTTGGCTTCCTCCCCTTCCTCTCCTGCCTCCCTTCTCCCTTGCTGGTTTCTGCTGAGGCATTTCCTTAATGGATCACTGGGGTGCAAATCCCTGCCTCCGTTCTGCTCTCTGGGAAACCATATTCAGAAACAAATGAAAAGCCTGATTGCCACCGGAGACTAAAGATTCCCAGGAGGAAATTCAATTTAGTCCATGCCGCCACATGACCCCCATGGGCTTTGATGGGGACAGCGGATGCAGAGACCCCGGGTGACCCTCCAGGAGCTTTGAGTCTGAGGGATGGAAGTGGCGGAGGTTCCCTGGGCCTTGCTTGCCCTTGTGGGCTCTGCCAGAGACCACACTGGGTTGGGGGGCAGAGAGTCTCTGACAGCATATTTATTGTGATCTGCTCTCCAAGTCCTCTGATAATGCCAAGCAAGAGAGAGCTGAGGGCCCCGGAACGGAGATGAGTGGCCTCAGCTGTTGGAAGGGTTGGAATCCCTTCTGCATCCCTACCCGCAACCCCACCCCACCAGCCAGGGAGTCCCTGGCAACCTTGGCCTTTCTTTCTAAGCCTACCTGCCATGTTCTTGAAATATTCATTGATTGGATTTAATCTCTAATTACATCACGCCCTCTGCCCCCAGACTCCTACTATGTGAAGGACCTTCAGGAAGTGTTTTGTAGCAGGAATCCCCCTGCCCACAGAGTTGTGGACAGCACTCTGGGGAAGGGTGAGCTCCTGGGCGCAGGGATGCTGATGGCCTCAAGAGATGAGGTGGGCTGCAGTGTGATGGGAGGGGAACAAGAAACCTGTCTGGGGGCATGAGGAGGAGGGCAAGAGGTGGTCCCCAGACTTGATGAAGAGCCCCTCCTGCAGGAAGCCCTGGCAGATGCCCCCTAGAGGCCTCAATTCAACCTGCAAGCTTGCTTCTCAAGCTGCAGCACCCCAGACAGCTCTTCTAGTCCATTTGTCTACCTTCCCAATGGTAGAGACTTAGAATGAGAGAGGGCGAGGAGTTGCTTGAGATCACACAGCAAATCTGTGAAGCTGACACCTTTGTGCCACCTCCGCGTTCTTCACAAGACCAGTAGAATTCTTCCTCCTGTTTTCCACCTCGACAGTAAAATGCCTCTCTCCCCTGCCTTGGGACCCAGTGACATGTTCAGGATGTGAAGTCATGTAGGAACAGTCTTTGAATTCAGAAACATCTCCTGTTCATAAATACCCAACTAACGACTGAAACTTCCACAGCTCCCAAAATAGCTTTGGATCCAGCGCTGGCATTTCCAAGAACAGATTTTTATCCTTTCAAGAATTCTATGAAAGCAGAGAATCCTCTAGTCTGTATGCCTGCTCAAGAGAGCTCCCTGATCCTGGTCACACGTTGAGCCTTGACCATGGTCACAATCTGTGGACATAATCTGGTCTTATTTCCAGATAAAAGGTATCTACTACGGTTCATTATAATTATGTCAACCTCAATTCATTTTAACACAATGTTAGATTACTCTGATCATGCAATTCCCCAACTTCTATTGAAAGGAGATTTCTTGCTTGTAGTGAATCTTGGGACTGACTCCTCAACATCTATTTCAGGACTAGATGATTACTCTAAGCCAATCAATCCTATCCCCTCTGCCAGTGACTGGCTCAAAGATGGAGAATCCTAAGCCAATATGTGTCCAAAAGACCTAATGATAGGCAATAGTTCCAGTCTCTCTCTTCTGGGGTGTGCTACTGATAAGCATGTTACCTGAGCTGCTGCCAAAGCCCTCCAATGACGCTGAGGGACATGAGGCTCAAGTTGAAGCCCTGTTGAGAATGGGAGAAGAGACAGAAGAACCCAAGCCTGCCAATGTCATTGAGCTACTGAATCAGCCCGCCCTGAAGCCAGACCTGCTTCCTGCTTGTAAGATGATGCACTTAATAGTTTAACACACTTTAAGATGGGCATACTGTTATCTGCAGATGGAAGCATCATAAATGACTCCCTGGCCTCCCTGCCCCTGCTTCCCCCTGCCATGGAGAGGCTGGCTGCCCAGGACTCCAGCTCTAGGGGTTCCAGTCATGCCTGGACTGGGTAGAATAGCTAAGCGTGTTGCCCAGGCAGGCGTGTTGTATCTTCCAGGTGGGACTTTCCCATCTTTGGTGAGACAAGCACAGACTCAGATAATTACATGAGATGCCACTGGAAAAGCTGTCGTTAATTTTGATGGCAATAAAGCGCCTTGCCAGCAAGTTAAGCTAATTTCATGAAAGCGCTGGGAGGAAGGTCATGGACTGGATTCCAGCTTATTAATAATGTCGAGCTTCATTTGAACCATTCAGGAAATTCCTCCCAGTTGCCTCCAGCAAACTGCCACAGGTTGCTACTTTCCTCTGAAATCAACAGTCTTCCCATATGCAAATGTGGATTTTTCTGTTTTTCCCTAGAAAATAATTAAAGTCACAGAGCCCAATAAATACTTAAACAGATTGTGGTTTTAATTAAAAACCTTTCTCCAAGCCTGCAGCTGCAGGTCTCTCTTCCCAAACAGGCGCACTGGTGACAGCTGCAAATATGAGAACCTGGGTTTAAGCATCTGAGACTAGAAAGACTTTACAAATAATGATAATAGCAATTCTGATTTTTACCTGTGCCATGGTGTGTGGGAGGTACAGGAGGAATGAAGAGAGATTTTAGGGGGAGGGCCAAGGCCTTTCTTCCTACTGGAGAGGCAGTACACAAACATATAGGAGCATGCTCAGTGGAACATCTCATCATACCTGTACCCAGTGCTGTAAGATAATAATGATAGTTAATTCTAGCTATTGTTGGGAGGCAGGGAATAGCTCATTTCTGAGTACTACCTAAGTGCCAGTGTTTTGCATGCATTGACTCACTTAATCCTCACAGCAACCCAATAAAACAGTTATTCTTATTTATACCCTCCACTCCACTGCCCCCACTCCACACAGAGAGGTTAAGTAACTTGGCCCAGGTCACACAGTGCATACACGGTGAAGTCAGATGCTAGCACCTTCCCCCTAACCACTATGTAGAGTGGGTATGAGGAGAAGGAGAGATGGAAGTTGGGATTGAAGTGTGTTAGTCGCTCAGTCGTGTCCAACTCTTTGTTGAACCCCAAGGACTGTAGCCCACCAGGCTTCTCTGTCCATGGAACTCTCCAGGCAAGAATACTGGAGTGGGTTGCCATGCATTCTCTAGGGGATCTTCCTGACCCAGGGATTAAGCCCAGGTCTCCTGCATTGCCAGCAGATTCTTTATCATCTGAGCCAAGGTTGAGGACAGGCTGGGGGGGGTGGTGGTGGTGTGGTTTTATAAACAAGGACTACAGAAGCTGAAAGGTGGGAAGCTGTGGGTTTAAGAGATTTTGGCTGGAGGGCAGGTGGGAAGGGTCTCCTGAATAGGTTGCTATGCTGAAGATACTTGATGCCCTTCTGGGTTCTGGCTTTCTTACTCTCAGAGACCCTTGTTCTTTCATTAAATCACCTGCCTGTCACATTAAATACAAGGGCATGATTTCCAAGTCATTGTCTGCTAATTCCATCATCTCTGTGATTTCTATTTCTGTTGACTAATTTTTTTCTTAGTTATGGGTCCTATATCCACCTTCTTTACAAGTACAGTAAGTTTTGGTTGGACATTGCCCATTATGGATGTTTGGATTTTTGTTCTTTTCCTTTAAAAAGCATTGAGCTTTTCTTTAGGAAGGCAGTAAATAAATACAAGGGCGTGTACAACTCTGCGTGCAGTTGCAAAGGAATGGTCTGCACAATGTTATATGTCCTAAACATTTCATCAAACGTCTACTACTTCCAACTCTGCAGTTTTCTATTTCCTTCTTAGAGCCTGAAAGAGATTTTGTTTTTCAGATACAGGCATTTTATAGGTCTGGCAAAATCAGAAGACCTAAGGTCGGCCTTCCAGCCGTGTGTGTGTGTGTGTGTGTGTGTGTGTGTGTGTGTGTGTTAGTCGTTCAGTCGTGTCCGACTCATTGCGACCCACAGGCTGTAGCCTACCAGGCTCCTCCATCCTTGGGATTTTTCCAGACAAGGGTACTGGAGTGGGTTGCCATTCTCTTCTCCGGTCCAAGCTTGGGTACTGGACTCAAAGAGAAAGCACTTAGCCCACACAGGGAAGGTAGGGGAGGAGTACAGGGTGGCTTCCTCCCAGGAGAAAGAAACTTCTTCGTTGCTCACCGAGTATCCAGAAGGTGCCAATTGTGCCCTCGGCGTGGGAAACACAGCCGGGTGCAAAGCGAGGACTGTGCCTGTGTTGTGCGGGGGTGAAGAGGCTGCAGATTCCTGGGACGTCCGCTGAGTGGTGGGCATGGGGACGAAAGCTTTGTTGCTTGGGTTAGCATGTCCCACTTCGGAATGTCGCACCGCGGGATGAAGAACCGGGAGCCGCGCAGGCTTCGGTCCTGGCCCCGGTTCGAGCCTCAGAACCTCCCGGCCCAAGGTACCCCAGCCGCTGCCCTGCGCCTCTGAGCCCGACAGGCGGTTTCCAGCAGGGGGAGCGCGCGAACCAGCCCTGGGCCCTAGCTTGGAATAGAATCCGGGTAGCTTAGTGCCGGGATCCAGGGGGTCTCAACTCTCCCTACCCTCGGAACCGTGAGGGTCGGCAAGGTCGCAGTTAAAAGTCCACAAAAAGCTGCCCAGAGCTCGAGTTATCCTCTCTGGGTGAATCTAGGGTCGGCACCACAGCCTGGTCCAAAAACCTTAGCCTAGATTCTGCAGATTTCAAACCTGGGCCTCCACGCTGGCGTCTTGGAAACTTGTACCCCGTCTCTCCCCTATTTCCACGCACCTAATTAGGTGTCTGTTTCTTTAACCATAAAAGACGTAGGCGGAGGTGGGGGTGGTATCTTCGCTCCCGGTTCCCCAGCCCTTCAGTAACTGTACCATCATCCACATTACAAACATTAGAGAGGCTGGCTCCTGCGCGCCTGGCGGCGCCGGTGGAAATACGCGCAGCCTTCTCCAAGAGGAGCTCGGAGCCTGATCCTGGAGTCGTAGCTCCCAACCGAGACCTCGGCGGACTCTGCCCGGGGCGACTCGGGCTCCAGCCCTGCCTTGGCGGGCACTGAACTCTTCAGGGTTCAAGGCGGGGGTAAGGGTTGTCTTTTTTCCCCAAGGCAGGCTCGGGGAACAAAAGCGCTTGCAGGAGAGTGGGTGGGAGCTGCGGGGGTCCGCGGGAATTGACGCCCTCTCCTGGGTGGCTACTGCGCCCTTAGCCCCTCTCCAGGCGCCTGGAGCCCTGTCTCCCTGCCAAATTCACCTGGCTTCTGCATCCCCGGGAAAAGAGCAAGGAAGGGGGTCTTTCTTGGTTCTCGGGCCCCAGAGGTTCCCAGGTTGGGCGAGTCCCCGCGGTAGAGGGAAGTTCTTCTGCGGAGAGAGAGGTCATTTTTCCTTCCATTCCCCAGCCTCTGTCTTCCAGTCCCTCAACCCTTCCGAGCTACCCTAACCCTGCCTCCCCTTAGGCTTCCTAGCCCAAGGCAAAAAGAACCAAAACAGGGGGAGGGAGTGAAAACTGGTCCACAAGTCACCTGCCTCCAAGCCAGAGTCTAGGTCACTGCCTTTAAGCCAGACACCCCTCCCCCTGCCAAAGAAAGTCTCCAGGACCCCCCATCCAGGACTCTATTCTCCAACCTGGCTGCAGGGCCCCCATCTCCCCAGATCCCTCTTATTCGACCAAGGCTCCTGGAATTGCCCTTCAAGATTCCCAAGACGCTCAGACTGTACATCCAGGAAACCCCCCTTGCTGAGCAGACAAAGAAGCTGTGCCAGGCCCGCGGCCGGCGCCATGGGGACCTACTGGTGCCGCCCCTACCTCGTGGTCAAGAGCCTCTTACCCCTCCTCCCTCCTCGAAGCCACCTTCTCCCTCTGGGTGCCCCCATCACCTTCCCCGGAGGTGTCTGTAGGGATTACAGACACAGGCAAGTGAAGTGAAGTTCAGGGTTCTGAATTCTGGGTTGATGAGATGCGCTGGTCCCATCAGGGCTGCCTGTAGCGACCGCAGGAATAGGCGAGAGGAAAGGATGCGGAGTATGCATGGAGCAGTCTGTTCATATTTAATTTACAAAGCCTCCTCGGAACCCCTCGTGGGGTGGTCTCTTTAGATGCAGCCCTCCTCACCCGTCGCTCTCCCCCACCTACTCAGCTCATTAAAATGCTCAAATTCAAGTAAGAAGATTGATCTCAGAGGCCCCAAACCGACCCACCTCCAGAGACCGCCTTGGCCGGAGTGAGGGCTGGGGGGCCAAGAGCCCCCAGAGTGCTCAGTGTCTACGGAAAAACCGAGGAACGGGGCTCTGCATGTTCACCGCCTGCACCCTCCTTTCCGATTCTGGTCAGCAACTCTGTCTCCAGGGCTGTCATAGACACTGTGGGGGAACAG
>NW_011494753.1:9375223-9375742 GCF_000754665.1 Bison bison bison | reverse complement strand
TGAGGGTGTGAGACAGTAGGGCGGTATCGGGGCTGCGGAGGCTGTCAGGGATAGTGGGGGGGGGGCGGTGGTGGCTGATGGTGTGTTTGCTGGTTAGACCGTGAAGACGTTGGTGGGGGCGGAGGAGGGAGAGAGATGCTCAAGCCTTACATCCCCAACCCACAGTGCTCAAAAGGAGCAGACGTTTTGTAACCATGCCTCTCCATCCCGCCGTCTGCTGCAGCCTCGGAGCCCCAAGCTAGCAAGACCAGAGGGCGAGGCGCTGGGGTGCGCCTGGGTGGGCTTCCTGGGAGCGCAGGATGGTACCCGAGCGCCCTGCCCTACTCTGCGATACGCACGGTCCCATACGCTGGGCGGTGGGCTTCAAGCACTGGGTTAGCCACAAAAGACAAGACGTACGCAGTCCAGCTGAGGAGGCTGGGCTGGGGCGGTGGTGGGCTGGGGAGGGGAGCGTCGCTTCTCCGCGCGCCCAGCAGGGCGGTGCGTTCTAGTCTCCGGGTTGGGCTGTTGGGGGTGGGG
>NW_011494753.1:9370000-9375024 GCF_000754665.1 Bison bison bison | reverse complement strand
GCCCGGATCCAGGCAAAAATAGCAGGGAGGGTGAGGCGCTCTGCTAACACTATCAATTATGCATCGTGTTCAACGTGGCTTCGGGGAGGAGGCGGCTAGCAGCGAGGGTGCGGGAAGGAAGGGTCCGCGCGAGCCGGGCGGCGCGCAGCTCAGCCAGTCCCGGGCGAGGTCTGTCGGCACCACCGCCTGCCTTTGCAGAAAGAGTTTTAAGGCAAAGACACGCCTCCCCCACTTCAGGCGTGCGCCTTTCCTTCCCCCAATTCCTCAAAGATGGTTTGTCTCACGTGTTGCGGGGCGTAAAAGAGGCTCGCATTCAATTAGCAGCAAAGCTAACGGGCCCTGGCGGGACCCGGGCGTGAGGGTGAGTGCGCATGAATGTGTGTGCGTGCAGGAGGAGGAGAATGGTGAGTGTCCCGGGTGTGAACACTCACCGGCGAGTGAAAATGTGCGTGAACGAAGCGAGAGCTCAACACATTGGCGCGATTATTACATGATGATGGGTGATTCTAATATTGAAGAGCAACTGTGTGGACGGTGTGAGGGTCTGTGTCTGTGCCAACATGTTTGAACAGGGGGAGGGGGCTGTATAATTAAGAATAGTGATCATGTCTGCAGATGTGTAGATGTAGGGGAAACGTGGGTTTTGGGAGTGCGGTGAACTAGAAAGAGCCAAGTCGAGGGCAGTGGGCGTGGGGGCGCCTCTTTGTGACCAGGGGACGAATCTCTACGGCTTTAACAAATGTAGATGATGCGGGAGGTGGGAGAGGCTGCGCAAAGCCCCGCAGCCCGGGAGGACTCTTCAATCTGCAGCCGGTGAGAGGTGCGGGGAGACAGATGCGAAAGAGAAAACTGAAGTGGGACCTCAGGGCCAGGGGAATCCGCAACTTACCTGTCCCTTTCTCTGCCTCTCTACCATCTTCCCCCACAGTCGCAGCAACAGATGTGGGAAGCGCCCTTGGGCTGTCGTCCTGGCTCCGCGACATCCAGTCTGGAGAGGGGGTTGCAACCCGAGGGCAGCGCACGGAGAGTTGGAGAGCAGCCGGTAAGCCTCGGAGACCACTGCACAACCCTGACCCAGGAAGGGGTAGAGTCCGTCCAGGGTGCCAGACCCTGCTGGCTCTTGCAAGCAGGAGACGGGGAGCAGAGGGGAGGGGCTTTCCCTCGGGAACAAGAGGAAGTGGGGGATGCCGGTTCTAAAGACCGAAGTGTGGGAGGGGCTCTGGCAACCTGTCAGGAGCCCTAAGTGGAAGCCGGGATTCTGTTTGTAGGTGCGTTTGTTGTGACTGGGGATAAGAATCTTTTTTGGGGGGAGGCGGGGGCGTTGTCAGGCATCTGGGCTGCAGAAGAGAGGCCAAATCTTGAACCTTCTACTTGATTAGCTAGTGACAGCCGCCTTGACCCCACTGGCTAGGGACACCCCCTCACCCCATGGGAGGTCCCGAGGGGGAAGTAAGAATCTTTAGTGACATCCCTCCATTGCTCTTGGTCCCAGCTTGGAGAAGGAAGGTTGACTGAGCAGCCCTGATGGTTTTCCCCTCCCTGGAGTTGCAGCCCCTGGGAAAGGCAGCTTTGATTGCAGCCCGAGAGGGGCCTGGCGAGTCTGCTTCCCCGTTCCCGTCCCAGTCTTCTTGCCACCTGCAGCAAGTTCACACCTTTTGCTGAGCCGCTGGGATTTCAGTCTCAGAGGGCTGTCTACAGACGCAAGTGCCCGCCTGTGTCCCGGTATGTGGGTCTGCGCATGTGAGGATTTGTGCCCTGATGTCTGTCAGTTCCAACAATGAACAGGAAAGTGCCTTGCCCGGTGCTGGAGAACGCTGTACAAATGCTGTGTTCAGTTCAGAGAACAATGAGGTCTCCAGAGGATATGGTGCCTGTGTCTGGGTGTCTTTGTGTTTGTCTGTCTATTAAATGTGTTGGGACCCCCTAAACAGAAGTCCCGGTTTGATGGCAGGCGCCTGGGCTTGTGTTGTATTGTCCGGTGTCTGTATGGGCGTGTGTGGGCGATTTCTGTGCAGTGCGACAAAGAGTTCAGGGGAGGACAGACAGTCATGGACAAAAATAGCCTATGTATCCCTTTCACTGAGTTAAACCTAGGGTTAGAAACAGAGTCAGGGATCAATGCAAAGCTCAGGGCAGACCGGGTATAGGCCCAGCCTGTGGAGGGTCTAGCTGTGGAGGCTGACGGGATAGGTAGAGAGAAAAGAGCGAGGTAGGAGGCTGCTAGAAAAGGAAGTCCTGAGAGGGAGCACGCATTGAATCCCGAGACTTATTGAGCTCCAACTCGTGCCTAAGAGAGACTCTGGGCCCAGAGCAGAAAGTTACCAGAGCCCTGCGATCTGCCCTAGACAGGTTTACAGGAGGCAGAGCTTGGCAGGGGAGGGAAGCTGGAGCTCGGTGAGTCACATTCTCCCCCTCCCTCTCCCCGTCCTACGCCTACCCCCTCCCTCTCCCATGCCTATCCTACCCCCACCCCACGCCTACCCATCCCCTCACCCCGCCCCACCCCCACCCCCGTTTCCACCTGCAGGATCAGCGATGGTGCCCTTGAGGGCCCTGTGTCTGGCTTGGGCGCTGCTAGGAGCGGCCGCAGCGTGCCCAGAGCCGTGCGCCTGCGTGGACAAGTACGCGCACCAGTTCGCCGACTGCGCCTACAAGGAGCTGCGCGAGGTTCCAGAAGGACTGCCGGCCAACGTGACCACGCTCAGTCTGTCGGCGAACAAGATCACCGTATTGCGGCGCGGGGCTTTCGCCGACGTCACGCAGGTCACCTCGCTGTGGTTGGCGCACAATGAGGTGCGCACGGTGGAACCCGGCTCGCTGGCCGTGCTGAGCCAGCTCAAGAACCTCGACCTGAGCCACAACCTCATATCCAGCTTCCCATGGAGCGACCTGCGTAATCTGAGCGCGCTACAGCTGCTCAAGATGAACCACAACCGCCTGGGCTCGTTGCCCCGGGACGCACTCGGTGCGCTGCCTGATCTGCGCTCTCTGCGCATCAACAACAACCGGCTTCGCACACTGGCTCCCGGCACCTTCGACGCGCTAAGCGCGCTGTCGCATCTGCAACTCTACCACAACCCCTTCCACTGCAGTTGCAGTCTTGTGTGGCTGCAGGCCTGGGCCGCGAGCACCCGGGTCTCCTTGCCCGAGCCCGACTCCATCGCGTGCGCCTCGCCTCCTGAGCTGCAGGGCGTGCCGGTGCATCGCCTGCCAGCCCTGTCCTGTGTACCGCCCAGTGTGCATCTGAGTATGGAGCCGCCGCCCGAAGCGCCAGGCAGCCCCCTGCCCTCCGGCCTGACGCTCATGGTACATTGCGTCGCCGAAGGACACCCCACGCCCCGCCTGCAATGGCAACTTCAGATCCCGGGTGGCACCGTAGTGCTAGCCCCGCAAGTCCTGAGCGGGGAGGACGGCGGGGACGGGGCGGAAGACGGGGAGGGGGAAGGAGATGGGGACGGGGCAACGCCGACAGAGGCCCCACCCCCGACTCCAGCACACGCCTGGCCGGCTCCCCCAGCCACCCAGCGCTTCCTGGCCCTCACCAATGGCTCCCTGTTGGTGCCCTTCCTGAGTGCCAAGGAGGCAGGCGTCTACACCTGCCGTGCCCACAACGAGCTGGGCGCCAACTCCACGTCGGTTCGTGTGGCAGTGGCAGCTGCCGGCCCCCAAAGCACGCTCCTGGCGCAGGGGGAGACCCTGATGGGCAGGCTCCAACCTCTGAGCGTAAGTCCACAGCTAAAACCCGGGGCAACAGCGTCTTAACGTCCAAGCCCGAAGGCAAAATCAAAGGCCAAGGCGTGGGCCGGGTTAGCGTCCTCGGAGATTCAGAGATGGGGCCGGAGCAGGAGGAGGCGGAGGAGGAGGCAGGTGAGGGTGAAGAAGCGGAAAATCAGGTCCCCGCCGACCCAATGGAGGAGCAGCGCTGTGGCCAAGGAGACCTCTCGCGGTACGTGTCCAACCACGCCTTCAACCAGAGCGCCGAGCTCAAGCCTCACGTTTTTGAGCTGGGCGTCATCGCGCTGGACGTGGCGGAGCGGGAGGCGCGGGTGCAGCTGACGCCCTTGGCGGCTCGCTGGGGCCCGGGGCCCGGGGGCGCTTCGGGAGGAGGGCGACCCGGGCGGCGGCCACTGCGCCTGCTTTATCTGTGCCCGGCGGGGGGCGGCGCAGCAGTGCAGTGGTCGCGTGTAGAGGAGGGCGTCAACGCCTACTGGTTCCGTGGCCTGCGGCCCGGCACCAACTACTCCGTGTGCCTGGCGCTAGCAGGCGAGGCCTGCCACGTGCAAGTGGTGTTCGCCACCAAGAAAGAGCTGCCCTCGCTGCTGGTGATCGTGGCGGTGAGCGTGTTCCTTCTGGTGCTGGCCACCGTGCCCCTGCTGGGCGCCGCCTGCTGCCATCTGCTGGCCAAACACCCGGGCAAGCCCTACCGCCTAATCCTGAGGCCGCAGGCCCCCGACCCCATGGAGAAGCGCATTGCCGCCGACTTCGACCCGCGCGCCTCCTACCTCGAGTCCGAGAAAAGCTACCCCGCAGGTGGCGAGGCGGGCGGGGAGGAGCCAGAAGAGGCCCCCGGGGAGGGCCTTGACGAAGACGCGGAGCAGGGGGACCCCAGTGGGGACCTGCAGAGAGAGGAGAGCCTGGCAGCTTGCTCGCTGGTGGAATCCCAGTCCAAGGCCAACCAAGAGGAGTTCGAGGCGGGCTCCGAGTACAGTGACCGGTTGCCCTTAGGTGCCGAAGCGGTCGACATCGCCCAGGAGATTAACGGCAACTACAGGCAGACGGTGGGCTGAACCCCAGCCTACCTGGCGGCCCATCCCCGTCCCCGACCTCGGGTATCTGGGAGCAGAGGCTTAGGGCTGTTAGGATTTATGCCCCAACCCCACCTTCACTTACTCCACCTCCTTACCCTGACTACTGGGAGCGTCCAGTGAGGAGTGGGACGATTTCACCAGTCCCACCCACGACGGTCGTTGTCCCTGTGGACTGAATTCCCCTCCAGCAAAACCAAATATGCTTAAGAGGAGCCA
>NW_011494753.1:9369128-9369900 GCF_000754665.1 Bison bison bison | reverse complement strand
TGAGACACAATCCGCTGACCGTGAGGCGAACTCCAAGCCTCTCCATTCCCATTCCAATTATCTGCGCAATCCCGCCCCGGAGCCCACTTCACTGTGGGCCCGGAAGCCGAAGGAAATAGAAAAAGACGTTGGAAACATCTGATGGTCATGCTGTGGCTCCCGGTCAGCCCGGGACCCCCAGCAGACGTCCCTGGCGTGGAGCGCTATGGCGTCCCGCCTCAACCCCCTACTCTGCCCTTTCCCGGGCTGCGCATCCCAGAAACCAGGATTCGGCGGTAATCCCGTTTCTAGTTTCAAAGCCCCCTCATGCCTGGAAACCAAACGCTTCTGTACTTTCACGTTTCTCCGCTTCGGACCGGCTGGAGCCGAGCCGGGTGCCTGGGGCGCATTTCAGCGCCGCACTTTGATTTTCATATTTTCGTTGTGTTCCAAGACAGCGACTCTCCGGGTCTGGTGCTAACACTCCCTTCTTTGCCTCTGGTGAAAAATGTGTGTGTGTGTGTCTTGGGGGGGGGGGAATCCGTCTTCTTTCGCCCTCTCCCCTAACTTAAAGTGCCGGAGAACCACGCACCCCTTTTCCGCTGAGGGTGCGGCCTTGGTCCCGGGCCAATTTCGTTGTGGGGGACTTGGGGTTTCCGGAGACTCGACAGCTCCGCTTCCGCTGCTGCTCGCGGCCTGGACCTCAGCTAGAGAAGGGCCGGGGAGCCCAGGAAGCCTGCTCTGGCCTCCTGGATCAGGTCTCCCGTGAGGGGCTAGTGCTCCAGTTCGCACA
>NW_011494753.1:9357038-9368896 GCF_000754665.1 Bison bison bison | reverse complement strand
AGTCGGGCGGGAGGGAGGGCGGGGTGGGCGCGGCAACTGGGGCGGTGGTCTTTTTTTCGTTCTTCTTGCAGAAAAGCCTAGGGGTTGGGGTGGGGGGTTAGGGGCATCGGGGACCAGACCTGTCGGTGAAGCGCAGCACAAGTGAGGCCTCGGGGCGGAATAGCCCCCTGGAGCCAGCGCCCTTTTCTAAAGGCGTCTGTATGATGTAAACAGTCAATAAAACAATCGATTTGGACTGGGCTTGGTGACTCTTTGTCGGGGGTGGGGAGGGGAACAGAGGGAGGGGATGCAAGAGGAAGCCGCAGAAGGAAGGAACCCCTGGGATCCTCCCTTTGGGGTCCTTTGTGTGATTTTTTTGCTTGACTGCTTTGTGATTTTTTCCAGGTGTTTACATCCTGGTGCCTGCTCTGTGCGCCTCCACCTCAGGGATGGAGCCGGGAGACCAAGTGGGATGGGGGAGGCTGCAAGTGAGTGAGGAAGGTTAGCAGGGAGGGAGGGATAGTTTAATGCAGACTGAACTCTTGGGGAGCTCCAGAGTGTGTGTGTAAGTGTGAGAGCATGCACAATCCTCCCTGGTTTGACCCTATCACCATGATGGGCTGTGGCTTTGTGTGTGAGGACTGCCTAGTTTCTGTGTCTCAGCACCAGCTTGGGTTCTGTGAGGAGGTAGAGGGGCAAGACTTATGCACAAAAGTTGGCACAAGTCATGTAAAGGACAGAGCGGGCAAATGATGGAGAGCAGCAAAGGGGGAAAACTGCAAAAACAAGCTGGCACCTTTACCCCAGGAGCCCGTGTGTGTGTGTGTGTGTGTGTGTGTGTGTGTGGTGGTGGTGGCAGTGATGATGCTCAGTGAAGTGATGCATGGACACTTGGTAGGGCATGTGATGTTGGTGTGGGCTGAGGTACGTACCCTCAGGATTGGAAGCAGACTGATTTTAGTCCTAGAAACTGGGCTTCTTGGGTGGGAAACAGGAGAGAAGAGGGATGAAAAGTGACACTCCTGTCCAGCTTACAGTGCTGGGACTGGGCTGGTGTGTTTCAGCTGAATCGCGGGGTAGGAAGTGGGGTGGAAGAGGAAAGGAATAGAAAAGAGTGGGGCAGGTGAAGAGTCCATCCCTACGCTCCCTACTTCTCGCTTCCAGTCTATCTCATCCCTCACCGTCTCTATGAGTATCAGGTCTTCCTAACTGGATCAGCCCTGTCTGGAGACCAGGCCCAGGTCCTGACATCCAGCATCCTGTCCCAGCTGGGACGCTTCCGGGGCCAGAGCCCAGTTTCCCTTCCCAGGCCAGCAAAGCTGTCTCTGAGAAAGATTCCCCTCTGAGGGTCACAGCCCCAAGCCCCGCCACTGTAGTCCACACCACTGTCAGGGACGTAACTCAGAAGTATAATCTTTTAGGAGGAGGGCTGATTTGTTCTACCTGCAAATGCTGCTTTTGAGCAGGGGGCAGGGACTGGCCTGATGTCTATGATTGGTTCATGAATCCAACCACACAGTTACATTTGGACACAGGCCCGGCTGCTGAGTGCTTGTCGATGTCAATCCCACACAATCCTCTCATTGTGGGAGGGCAGGCTCGGAGGACGAAGGGCTCCTTCTTGTCCTCTCTGTTCTAAGGATTGAGAACCCTCCTGGAGAACTCCTAAGATCCTGCGTGCCCCTAAGAGATTGTGCAGAGTTGCTGAGAGTTCTGCCCTTCTTTGTCCCAGGCCAAGCTTCCTAATGAACACACACTGCTCAGGTGGGCCTCATGCCCCCTGGATGGGGCCAGGCCCAAAGGCTTGGCCCACAGGACAGGAATGGGTGGGTGCTGAAGGGTGCTGTGACACTCTGTGCACCACCCATTGAGACACCAGCCTCTCAGGAACTCTGCACTTTCTATCTGAATATTTGGCCCATGCATAGAACGGTCCCCAGCCTTCGGCCTTCCTTCCTGTCTCTTTTTATATTTTATTCTTTTACTTTCTCCCCCTCTCTCCTCTGTTTTTTTTTTCTTTCCTGCCTCTCCCCTTTTTCTTCCACAAGGAATGTCATAAAATCCCAGGATGGGAAGGGACCCTGAAGACTTACTAATTCAACTACCCCCTGAGATGCAATTCTTTTCCACACTGTCTATCAGGTAGTTGTGCCACCTCAGTCTACATGGGAACTCACTGTTCACTCCCTCTCACTGAAGAACCGGTGTTGAGCAGTTTAAAATGTCTGTCCTCCGCCCTTCCAGCCCCCAGGCCTGACCCTGCTTTGGCACGTGCTCTGTGAGAACTACAGAGGTGCAGAGGTGAGAGTCCTGCCTCCATCCCTCGCTTCAGGGCTCCACAGCTTCTCATGCAAAGCACATTTGTGAGCCTCTACTGTATGCTTTGGGTGCTGTGCTAGCTAGCTAGCTCCAGTGCATTTTGTCATAAAGCTTGTTTGGGTGGGAGTGGTGTGTAATGGGTTGAAGAGACAGACAGAGAGAGAGAATCTAAGTGTGTATGAGGGGACCTGGAAAATGGTCAGAGAATGCAGGATGACAGCGGTAGCCTTGGAACTCAGAGCAATTTATCAGGAGCAGTAATTCTTTGAGCTACAGAAACCAGATGCCCAGGATGTGGCCTTGAATCAGATCGGAAAACTGTCTGCAGAAAGGTGATTTGAAAGGAGTGGCCCCCTCCCACCGCCCAGCATCTCCTAAAGATCAGCTGGAATGAGAACCATCTTGAAGATCCTTAGAGAAAGTCCACTAATACAAAAGGACAAAAGGAGGCAGGGCTTCTATGAGGAAGCAGCAGCTGGTGCAGGGTCCTCTGCGTCCTGATCTCCTGTCTGGAAAGCAACCCCCACCACCCCCATGACACCTGAATAACATCCACAGCTAAAGCTAACATCTCTGAAGATTACCTGAGTCAGTAAATGTTTGAATTGCTATTCCCTGGGGGTGATGCTAACCTTGGATTTCCTTCTGGGGTATCGGGGTGATGCATTTGGTACATAAAGGAAAGGGGATGGATGGCATCTTGCCATGGCTGCCTTGCCCCAGATTTTTTTTTTTTTAAACATAAGTTCTCTAAACTCTACTTTGTTTTTTGAGGATTTTTCTGAAGGAGTACTTTTTTTCTTCTTATTATTTTTTTTTTATTTAACTGTCAGGTCTTAGTCATGGCAAGGGGCTTGGTTGCTTCGGGGCACATGGGATCTTAGTTCCTGCCCAGGAATCAAACCCACACCCCCTACATTGCAGGGCACTTCACAGGGAAAGAGGGACCTTCTGTCTGCACAAAAGAAGGCATCATCTATAAAGAAAGAACCCTGACGGCAAGAGCATGAGCAAAAGAAACTGGGGGACCTTGTCCTTCTAGGGATTATATGTGTTCTCTGCTGAAAAGGCAAGCCCAGATACTAGGATATAAGAAAGGCCCCAGGTAGAGGCCATAAATTGCCAAGTTTGACCTAACAAATACCTTTACCTTGTAAATCTCCAACATAATGACAAGAACAATTCTGGAAAATTGAAGATGGAGCAACCAAAGCCACTTCAGTTGTAATGTGTCAATTAATTGATTCTATTTGCAACACACCCACCCACGCATATGTGCTCAATGACAAGCTTTTGCCTTAGGACTCAACAGAGAATAACATTACATTGAAAATGAAAGGTATCTGCTGTGACTGGCATACAAAAGAGATTGAATTATAAAATGTCTTACAATATTAGCATTTATTTCAAAATATGGCCAGTGTTCCTAATGAGACTTGATATGGATTAAAAAAAGAAAAAGCCATCCAAAGACCCCATGATGGGTAGACTTGTTGGTTTAAATTAGTAGGAAAGATTTTGTATCATCTGTTGGTTGAATAAGCAATTTAGGTAATTTGAAGATGGTATGATTTTTTAAATTGTGCTAATTGCATATGCTTTGTCTGGACACGTGAGAGTAAGTTCAATAATTAAGTTCAAGTCCACATGGAATAAGGAGAATGAAAGTGTTTATATTTTTATCAACTGTTTGCTGCTTAAACATTTCCCCTTGAGTATTAGGAGTTAATTTGGTTTTGGCAAATTAGACGCATTTTCTCTTAGCAACACTCTAGCAAACTGGTCTTTAAATTGAGTCTAAAAGCCATGCAAGGCATCCAACCATTTGTGAGAAAAACTGCCACAATCATAGAGATCAGAGAGAAACTTCATAAGAATTGATCAGTGTGGAAATGGAGAAAAGAATGGGAATGGAGAATTAATTACCAATGCTTTGTAATAAAAGTGGACTATCATGTATTAAAACTGGCTGAAAACACTATTGGTCATCAAACGTTAATAAAAATATTAGTAATAGTAATACTAGCTAAGATTCATTGAACTACCATATTTAAGGCACATGCTATAGAACTTGTAAGCATTATTTTATTAATCCTTACCATAATCCTGTGAGATGATATTATTCCATTTATAGACAGAGACCAAAGCACAGAGAGGGTTAGTCATTTGCTGAAGGTCACATAGCTGTTACTTGCAGAGTTGAGTGAGATTTGTTCTTTGGTTATCTGACTCCAACATCGGAACTCTAAGATGCCAAGCCAAACCTCCTCCCAATACCTATATAAATCAGTTTAAGCAAAGGGTAATGTATTTTACACAGTGTTGCCAAATTTGCTTCTAATTATGGAATTTGTCTAGAAAAAGGATTTCTCTTGCTGTCTCTCTTATTTCTCAAACTAGCATCACCCCACCCCCGCCCCCGCCACAATTATAAAAGGTAGGCATGATTTAATACATATGGTTATAGCCACATTGGGACAAATCTTTGACAGTATTCTAAAGGTAAAGATACAAAGAACTTATGATACAGCAATTTCACTCTCGGGCAAATACCCAATAGAAACGAATGCTTATGTCCATCAAAAGACAAGCGAGACTTTTGATAGACATAAGCACAAGGATGTTCATACTGCCTTTATTTGTAATAGCCCCAAATTAGAAATAACACAAATATTCACCAACAGTAGGATGGGGCGGGGGGCGGTGCCAGGACTGTGGTATATTCACACAATGGGATGAATATCCCACACAACCACGAAAAAGAACAAAGCTACAATTACACACAACAGCATGGATGTCATAAGATTGAGTGAAAGAAGAATATGTAATGTGTGATTTCATTTACATCAAGTTCAAACATGGGTCAAACTAGTTTTTGGTGAAAGAAGTCAGAATAGTGTTGAAAGGGACTGACTAGGAGTGGGAGCGGTCAAAGGAGTACTCTGAATTGTGAGAAAGTGTTTCACAGCTGGATCCCAGCGGTGGTTTTCTTTTTCTTTATTTTGGCCGCTCTGTGAGGCTTGTGGGATCCTAGTTCCCTGACCAGGGATCAAACCTGGGCCTTCAGCAGTGAGAGCCTGGAGTCCTAGTCACTGGACTGTTAGGGAATTCCCCTAACAGTGGTGGTTTATATCTGGAGATAGGTGGTAGTTTCATGGGTCTGTGCATATGTCAAAATTCATCAAGCTATAAACTTGAAATTTGTGCACTTTATTGTATTTGTTATACTCTGATTTTTAAAAATGGAAAAATAACCCTTGGAAACAAAGCAACAAAATAATATGAACTCATTATATTAGAACTGCCCTGACCAATGCAGCAGCCACTAGCCACATGTGGTTATTTAGATTTAATTTTAATTAATTAAAATGAAATGAAAAATTCAGTCCTTCATCGAATTTCACAGTTCCTAACCACATTTCAAGTGCCCAATAGCCACACATGGCTAGTGATTTCAGTATATCGGGTAGCAGAGAGACAGAACATTTCCATCCTCACGGAAAATTCTGTTGGTAGTGTTTCAACAGAAAATTGAAAAATGCTGAAATATATAGAAACTTCCCTGGTGATACAGTGGTTAAGAATCAGCCTTGCAATTCAGGGGATGCAGGTTTGATCCCTAGTCAGAGAACTAAGATCCCACATACCCCAGGGCAGCTAAGCCCCTGCGCCATAACTATTGAGCCCACGCACCTCACCAAAGGGAAAGATCCCATGTGCTGCAATGGAGACCTGAGACAGCCAAATAAATAAATATTTTTTTAAAAGTGTATAGAAAAATAACAGTATTCATAGTACCGCATCCAACAAAAACCATAGTTAACATTTTGTATGCCTTCTAGGCTTGCTCTAAAAGAAGTTTTTATGAAACGTACATGAAACTTTTTGAAATTACATGAGTGATGTGTGAATGCATTCTCATCCTGAAATAATTAAACGCTGATTAATTGAAACTCCCCTTGACCACTAGCTGCAATCCCAGCGTTCTCTCCAGTGATAATCACTCTTACTGGGGGAGCATGTAGCTTTTCACACCCTTTTTGCATGCTCTTGTAAACATGTATGTATCTGTATGGGCACAAGTGGTAAAGAACCCACCTGCCAGTGCAGGAGACATGAGACTCAGGTTCCATCTCTGGGTTAGGAAGATCCCCTGGAGGACGGCATGGCAACCCACTCCAGTATTCTTCCCTGAAGAACTCCATGGACAGAGGAGCCTTGTGGGCTATAGTCCATGGGGTCGCAAAGAGTCAGACACAACTGAAGCAACCTAGCAGGCACACGTGCTTGTGTCTGTATGGAAATATAAGCAGTGTCATTAACACCACCCCAGCTCAGGGAGTTTCCATCTGGTTCAGTTCAGTCTCTCCCAGTTCATGTAAAGGATGTTATCTCCACCATCCACACCCCACCGGGGTCAAGGGCTCCACTCCCCTTCGTCTTGAGCTACTGTGATCCTGAGGTTTCGTAAGAACAAATGTCACGAGGGCAAGTCAGAGAGGGGCCTAAGCACGGTCTCAGCCCAGAGGTGCTTCTCCTACTGGATGCTCCCAGGACAAAGAGCTGACGATAAATCAGGCAGTGTTACTCCATACTGACTGTACGGAGAGCTAGCCTGAGGCCCAGGGCCAGCCTGATTGATGCTGGTGCTTGCTAGGATAAAGCCTGGGAGGTCTGCAGGCAGGACTCTGCTCCCACTGGGTGGCCTCACACAAAGGTCTTTTGCAGCTCTCACACCATGATGGAGCATGGAACTCTTTTGTGAGGCTGCCCAGGATCGCATTAGTACCAACATAATAATTTTCTCTCCGAGCAGCACTGCAAGGGTTGTGGCACAGGCTCCCTCTGACTCAGACCAGTGCAACTCTCAGTGTTTACCTTCTGAGTTCTGTTCTTAATTCATTAAATTTTAAATTTTCTTGATTTTAATATATGCATCTATAGCTATTAATGTCCCCCTAAGTGACACTTTAACAACATCCCCCAAGTTTTGATAGAGAATGTTTGCATTGTCACTTAGTTTTAAATATTTTATTTCCATGAGATTTGTTCTTTGACTAGTGAATTATTGAGACATATACTTTTAAATTTCCAAATGTATGCGTTTTCCCCTGCCACTTTTGTGTTTGATACTAATAGTTGTATTCAAAGAATAAGGACTGTACAATGTTGATTAATTGATTATTAAAACTTGCTCTGAGGAATAGTATGTAATAAATTCAGGTAAATGTTTATATATATTTAAAAGAATGTTTATTATTGAATTGTTGGGTTCATGTTTATATGATATGTTAATTAGATCAATTTGTTAATTTTATTATTTACATCTTCTATTTCCTCACCAATTTTTTGGTCTGCTTGCTCTATTAATTTCTGAGAAAGATGTATTAAAATCTCCTTCTACGATGTGGATTTATCCACTTTTCCTTGTATTTTGCTTATTTTGCATTGTGTATTTTTGAGGCAATGTCATAAGATTCATTCTTTTTCAGTTAGATTTTTATCAAAGTATAACATACATACAGGAAAATATTTTCACAAGCAGAAATCATGTATACCATCATTCACATCAACAAAAAGAAAATGATCAGCATCCACAGCCTCCCCATACTCTCTTCAGGTCACTCCCCTGCCCCTACTATCCTAACTTGTAACATCACAGACTAGTTTTGCCACTATGTACAGCATGTCTCTGAGAGTGATTCATCCAGGTCATTGCATATAGTTCATTCATTCTCGCTGTTGTATAGTGTTCCAGCATGTAAATATACCACAATTCATTTATTCATACTACTGCTGATGGCCTTTTATGCTGTTTCCATGGGGACTATTAGAAATAATCCTGTTATATACATTCCTGTATATGTCTTTGGGGAATTGATACATTTTTGTAGGAGTAGAATTGCAGGACAATACAGTGTGCATACACAGCATTGGTAGATACCGCCAAACAGGTTTTCAATATGTACCAATTAACACTTGCACCAACAATGAGTCTTCATCAGCACTCAGCACTGTCTCCTTTGGTCTTAGTCATTCTGTTAGGTATGTAGCAGCACTGCACTGTGGTTATACTTGGCATTTCGCTCATAAGATGAACATTGTTCTTTACTACCAATTTGGATATATATATGTATGTATTTGGCGTCACTGAGTCTTAGTTGCAGCACATGAGCTCTTAGTTGAAGCACATAGGATCTAATAATACCCTGACCATGAGTGGAGTCCCCTGTATTGGGAACATGGAGTCTTAGCCACTGAACCACCAAGGAAGTCCTGGGTATCCTCTTAAGTAAAATATCTTTTACTCATTCTTCTGTTGGGTTGTCCAGCCTTTTCTTTCTGATTCCTAGAGTTTTTAATATATTCTGGGTAGGACACCCCTGTATTTAAAATGTCCTCTCCCTGTTTATGTCTTCTATTTCCATTCTTTGTGTGTTGAGGGGGTGGATGGGTGGGTGGCAGGGTGGATGAGTGGGTCTGTGCTTTAATGAAAAGTTGTTCTTAATTTTTGTTGTTCCTATTTAGTTGCTAAGTCTGACTCTATTGCAATCCCACGCACTGTAGCCTGGCTCCTCTGTCCATGGGATTTCCCAGGCAAGAATATTGGAATGGGTTGCCATTTTACCATTTCTTTCTCCAGGCGATCTTCCCAACCCAGGGACTGAATCCACGTTTCCTGCTTGCCAGGCGAATTCTTTACCAATTCTTAATTTTAATGTATTCCAGTTATTTTTTTCTATATGGTTAGAACTTTTTTGGAGTTTAAGAAATCCCTGCCTATCCCAAGGTAAAATATTCTCTTATATTTTCTTCTAAAAGGTGTTTTTTGTGTTTTTTTTTGCCTTTTACATTTAGATCTACAAGCCATCTGGAAGTTATTTTTGTGTATGGAGCAAGGTGAGGTCAAGATTCATGTTTTTCTAGGTGGATAACCAGGTGATTGCACATCTTTTATTGAAAAGATGTTCTTCCCCCACCCCCCAGCCCCCAGTTTAAGGCTTTGGCACCTTTATCATTGGTTAGGAGACCATATATGTGTGCTTTTTTTTTCCTGGACTCTCTGATCATCTTTGGTCATCATATCTCTTTTTGTGTCTCTTTTCTATGTCTTTCTTCTATTTTTAAGGATCTTTGTGATCATGTTGAGTCCATCCAGATAATCCAGGATAATCTCCTCATTTTAAATCAGCTGATTAACTATTTTAATTCCATGTGTAACCTTAATTCTCCTTAGGCACCAAACCTGAAATACTCAGAGGCTCTAGGGATTAGGGTATGTACATCTTTGTTGTCGTTCAGTCGCTAAGTCACATCCAGCTCTTTGCAACCCCATGAACTGAAGCACACCAAGCTTCCCTATCACTCTGTCTCCCAGAGTTTGCTCAAACTCATGTCTTTCCCAGCTTCAGGGTCTTTTCCAGTGGGTCAGCTCTTTGCATCAGGTGGCCAAAGTATTGGAGCTTCTGCTTCAGCAACTGTCCTTCCAATGAATATATCTTTGGAGGTCCATTATTCTTCCTACTGGAATGAGTGATTCAGTTTTTCTGCATCCTCACAAACATTTGGTGTTTTCACTATTTTTTATTTTAGTCATTCTGGTATGTGTATGGTGATACCTCATTGTGTGGTTTTAATTTGCAGTTCCCTAGTGGGGAATTGCACCCCACTCCAGTACTCTTGCCTGGAAAATCCCATGGACAGAGGAGCCTGGTAGGCTGCAGTCCATGGGGTCGCGAAGAGTCGGACATGACTGAGTGACTTCGCTTTCACTTTTCACTTTCATGCATTGGAGAAGGAAATGGCAACCCACTCCAGTGTTCTTGCCTGGAGAATCCCAAGGACGGGAGAGCCTGGTGGGCTGCCATCTATGGGGTCGCATACAGTCGGATACGAAGCGACTTAGCAGCAGCAGCAGTGGGGAATGATGTTCAATATGTTTTCATGTGTTTACGTGCCATTTACACATCCTTCTCAGCAAAATGTCTGTTCATATCTTTTGTTGATTTCCTAATTAGATTGTTTGGAATTTTTTGCTATGGAATTTTGAAAGTTCTTTGTATATTCCAGATTCTAGTTCTCTGTTGGATATGTGGTTTGCAAGTATTTTCTTCCACACTGTAGTTTTTCTGATTGTTCTCTTAAGAGTTTTTCATATAGCAAATATTTTTAACTCAGATGAGGTCAAATTCGGATGAGGTCAAAATCTTTCCTTTTGTGAATTGTGATTTTGCTTTCAAGTTGAAGAAGACTGCCAAGCCTAAAAGAAGATTTTCTTTTATATTTTTCTCCAAAGTTTTACAGTTGTAGGTTTTATATTTATATCTGTGATCTGTTTTAAGTTAATTTTTGTATAAACTGTGAGGTTTAGGCAGAGGACCCATTGCCTGTGAATTTCTCCAACACCATCAGTTAAAAAAGGTATCCTTCCTCCAGCAAACTGCTTTTGCATATTTGTTAAAAATCAGTTGGGCGTATTGGAATGGGTCTATTTCTGGGTTCTCTATTGTCTCATTGATCTATGTGTCTATCCCTCCACATACTGATATCATAGTGTATGGATTATTGACTGAATATCATGTAGAATGATTCCTTCCATTTTACTTTTCCTTGTCACGATTGTTTTAGTTATTCTAGGAACTGTTCCTTTCCATGAAATTTTTAGAATAGGCTTGTCTATGTTATTAAAAGAAAACAAAAACCTCACTGGGATTTTTATAGGAATTGTATTAAACTTATGGACATCTTTACTATATCAAGTCTTTGAATCCATGAACATGATATGTCTCTCCATTTGTGTAGGCTGTGTTTGATTTTTTTTCATCAACATTTTGTAATTTTCAGCATGGGGATTCTGTACATACATTAATAAACATATACAGAAGTATTTCATTTTCTTTGGGGTTTCTGTTAAAGGTGCTGTGCTTTTAATTTTGGCTTGCACATGTTCATCATCAGGATATAAAAATGTGATGGGACTTTGCTGGTGGCTCAGTGACAAAGAATCGACCTGCCAAGGCAGGAGACACGGATTTGATCTCTGGTCTTCGACGATCCCACATGCTGAGGGCAAATAAGTCCGTGCGCCACAACAGCTGAAGCCCGTGCACCCTAGAGCCCGTGCTCCAGAGCAAGAGAAGCCACCACAAGAAGAAGCCCAAGCACTGCCGCTGGAGAGTAGTCTCCACTTGCACAGCCAGAGAAAGCCCGTGTGTGGCAACAAAGACCCAGCACAACAAAAATAAATTCATTACTTAAATTATTTTTGATTTGTGTATGTCAGCCTTATACTCTGCAACCTCATTGAGCTCACTTATTCTAAGAACTTTTTTTAAGATTCCTTGGAATTTAATAGGCAGATATTTTAATGTTATTTTTATAGCCAAGTCTTATATTTATTTATCCGCATGATCAAGTCCTCATTATCGTTTCTAATGTTGTTTATTTATGTCTCTTCTTTTTACTTGATTCCCAAATTGTGGACTTTTAAAATGAGCAAATAGACTTCCTGTTGTTCCTGCTCAGCTGAGGGCTGGGCTGAGAGGAGGGCCGGCGGGCGG
>NW_011494753.1:9340907-9356938 GCF_000754665.1 Bison bison bison | reverse complement strand
GCTCGTCGCCTGAGCCTGGACTGCCGCGCCGTCCGCTCTCCATGCTTCCATCTGGCCCTCGGCTCTCCGCGCGGCACCATGCCCGCTGTGGACAAGCTCTTGCTAGAGGAGGCAAAAAAAAAAAAAAGAGCAAATAGCTTTTGTTTTTGTTAATCAACTTTACTGTTTTTTTTTTTCTTTAACTCATTATTTTCTGATTTTTATCTTTAACAATTTTTCTACTTTCCTTGGGCTTCTTTTTCTGAAAAACTTTTGCTTTTGAGTAAATTCCTTGAAGGTTATAGATTCTTTGCATATCATTTTAGATAAATCCCACAAGTTTTCTATGTCATGCTTTTGTTTTTATAAAAAGTCTATGTTTCATTATGGGATCATGAAAAAACTTCTGGAGATGGAGAGTGGTGACAGTTGCATGAAAGTACGAATGAACTGACTGTCACTGAGTTGTACACTTTAAAATGGTTGAAATTTTAGGTTGTGTATATATTTGACTACAGTAAAAAAAAGAAAAGTTTGTAATTGCAGTTTGAATTTCCTCTTTAACTTGAGAGTTTTCCTAAGTGCATTTTAAATTTCTCAATTTTGGTTTTGTGGTTGTTGTTGCTGTTGTGTCTTTTGGCTATTTTTTTTTAACCCTAATTTTATTATATGTGGTTTGTGAAGGTATCGTGTATGCTTTGCTATTTGAACTTTATTGATTTCTTTTGTGGCCTAAGAAAGTTTAATTTAGGAGGAACACTTACTGTGTTCGTGAAGAAAATATGTACTTTCCCATTATTGGGTAAAATATTTTAGGAAATTTTTCCATCTAGCTACTTAATGATTATCAAACCATCTGTATTCTTACTTATTTGCTATCTGCTCTCATCTGCTGCAAGACGTGTTAAAAATCTCCCACTTTGACTGTAGATTTTTCTCATTATACTTCTGTCACAGCTGTGTTAGTAGGTGCATACACGTTTATGCCCATTGCATCTTCCTGATGGACTATACCATCTATTAATATGAAATAGTCTCCCTTTTTAAGGTGGGTTGCTTTGAATTTTATTTTTTCCTGATGTTAATACTGCAACTCCTACTTTTGAAAAAGTGTACACCTAGGACTTCTCTGGTGGTCCAGTGGTTAAGAATCCTTCTGCAAATGGGGACACGGGTTTAACCTCTGGTCTGGGAAGAATCCTCGTGCCTCAGGGCAACTACAGCTCGCAGGCCAAGACTACTGAGCCCAAGGGCCGTAACTACTGAAGCCTGAGTGCCTAGAGCCTGTGCTCTGCAACAAGAGAAGCCACTGCAATGAGAAGCCTGCCCACCACAATTAGACAATACTTCCCACTGCCACACGCTGAGAAAGCCCGTGTGCAGCAACGAAGATCCAGTGCAGCCAAAAATAAAGAAATAAATACTTGTAATAAAAAAAATCAAAATGTATATACCTAATGTATGTTTTTCTAGTATTAAAATTAATTTTCAATGAAATAATTCTCTAAGGCTTATGATGAAAAATAGTCCTGATTTCAATTCTCTAAGGCAAACACTTTCAATTTTTTCAGCTACTTCTTCCAACATTTCCCACTGTATTAAAAAAATACTTTTGTGTTATTGCTTTCAATTTTGTGTATTACCTATTGACTTTCTATGGAAGTTGAAGAATTAGCTCTCTTACATACCCTCTCTCAACCTCCTCTATCTTCCGATATGATTAAATTATCATTTTTGCTAAAATCAGCGTTCAGTGTTTACATTATGGTAATTACCCAGACGTTATTCACAGCTGGTTCCTGTAACTAATTACGCTTCTATTTCTTTTCTTGTAGAACCTTTTGTTCTCTCTGGAAGTGATAATTACCTTGGTTGTTTGGTGGGTTTTTTTGTTGTTGTTGTTTATTTTTTGTTTGTTTCCATTACTCTGCCAACGCAAGAGACGCAGAACTCGGGTTTTATTCCTCAGTCGGGAAGATCCCCTGGAGGAGGATATAGTACCCGACTCCAATATTCTTGCCTGGAAAATTCCATGGACAGAGGAGCCTGGCATGCTACAGTCCAAGGGGTCGCAGAGTCAGACACGTCTTAGCAACTGAGCACACCCTAAAACTTACTGCAGAAATATGCATTTTCTCTCAGTATACCCTTAAAAGTGAGTTACTTGGTCAGTTTCTTCTGTTTTCTTGGAGATAGTCCTCTGAAGCCCTCCTTCCTTCTGCTCCCATCCAGGCCAGGCTGCTTGCTCCTATACTTGCTGCACAGTTGCCATCCGGGGACTTCCCTGTCTGATGTTGGATCACCCCTTTCCCGGGTCTTTTTCTTCTTGGTATATTCCCTCTTTTTGATGGAGTACCTTCTCTAGAGAAGCAGGAAAGGATCCTGGTTTCATGGGGCCTAAGATATATAATTATACAAGATTAAATATGACAGAAAATACTTAGTGTGAGAAAAGAAATCACAACAATTTGCATTTTTTGAAAATGGTAACAAATACCACAAACAACACAAAATCCAGGAAATAAGTCCAACATTAAACTGTATGATATACCTCTGTAACAGTTTTCCTCCTGATATTTTAGTTGTGCCTCTGATGCCTTCTGTATTAGTTGAGGTTCAATCAGAAACCAATCTCACTAGAAGGAAAAATTTCTATCTATCCATCCATCGTCTATTCATTTTTCCATCTATGTATCTTTTAACTATCTACCCATACACCTATCATGTATCTATTCATCTATGTGTCTTATCTCTATCTATCTATAGATCTGTTAGAGGGCTTTGACTTTGCACATCGTGGGAGCTGGTTAAGCAGACTGTGTAAGGCTGTTGCCTTTGCATCTTTAGCTGGAGCCTGATGTCTGCAGGGCAGGGAGGGTGTAAAGGAAGCTGGATGTAAACTTCCATCCAGTTTATGGGAGATATCATGGACAAGTTGGCACCCCAGAGCATAAGCTGGGACCCACAAGGACTGACTGGAACTGTCTCCAACCTTGATGGTGTGGCTGTCCTGGGAGAGAAGCTGGCACCCTATGTCGAAGAGCTAAAAACACAGTTGACTCAGGAGTTGGAGAAGCTGAAGCGGCTCTAGCGGAAGGTGGCGCCCTGGCTGCTGCCCCAGACCAAGGATGTGAGCCAATTGGAAAGAAGCAGCATGTGTGAGCTACAAAGTAGCTGCTGGTTCTCTCCAGCTCTCTAAACGTCCCTCCAAAGTGTCCCTTGTGGTCACCCCAAATGGAGACATACAAGAAAGGGAGTTCTGGGAAGCAATTCAACCTGGCCAAGTCAACTCCAAAGGCACCAGCGCTTCTTTAGTGGTAATGATTTTGTAACATTTTATATTCTACATTGAGAGAATAAAAAGGTAATACAGTCTTAATCATATAGTCAAAGCTATGGTTTTTCCAGTAGCCATGTATGGATGTGAGAGTTGGGCCATAAAGAAGGCTGAGTGCCAACGAATTGATGGTTTTGAATTGTGGTGCTGGAGAAGACTCTTGAGAGTCCATTGGACTGCAAACCAGTCAGTCCTAAAGGAAATCAATCCTGAATATTCATTAGAAGGGCTTTTGCTGAAGCTGAAGCTTCAATACTTTGGCCACCTGATGTGAAGAGCCAACTCATTGGAAAAGACCCTGATGCTGGGAAAGATTGAGGACAAGAGGCAAAGAGGGCAGCAGAGGATGAGATGGTTGGATGGCATCACAGTCTCAATGGGCATGAATTTCAGCAAACTCGGGGAGACAGTGGAGGACAGAGGATCCTGGTGTGCTGCAATCCATAGGGTCACAAAGAGTCCGACAGTGACTTAGCAACTGAACAGTAACAACAGTCTTAATTGTAGCATGTTCTATCAAAATGTATTTCTAGTATTTCTAGTTGAGATTCATAAAACATGCAACCTCACACAGTTGGACCTGAGATTTACAATTCTGTTATAGTTCTGTGTCCCACAGACATGGACTCTGATAAATTCCATTTCATGTGGTTCTCACTCAAAAAGAAAAAACAAATGTGCCCTGACATTTAATCAATAATTTGGCTGGGTATGGAATTCTAAGTATGAGATTATTTTCCCTTAGTATTTGGAAATTATTGGTCTATTTTGCAATACTGAATATATTCCTGATAGGATTCACCATTGGCATTGACCAAGCTTCAGTGAGAACTGAACTCTTTCCTTATAATTTTGTACATCTGATGATGGGAGAAATTTCCTACAGACTAGCTTTTGGTTCCATGCATCTCAAACCTTGTTTTTTCTCTTCTGCCCACCTAGGTAATTGCCAGATGCCATAGAATATATTATGATTCAATATTTGGCCTTGCACCTTCCAGTCACAGTGCCAGGTAAGTCAGTGGGTGATGGAAGTATTCCCAAACATGATTTTTCTTTATTAATTTTTATTGGAGTACAATTGTTTACAATATTGTGTTAGTTTCTGCTATACAGCGAAGTGAATCAGCTATATGTATACATTACCCACCTCTTTTTTGGATTTCCTTCCCATTTAGGTCACCACAGAGCACTGAGTAAAGTTCTCTGTGCTATACAGTAGATAATCTATTTTATGCATAGTGTCAATCATATATACATGTCAATAGCAATCTCCCAGTTCTTCCCACCCCCAAACACCATTTTTACAATTAGATGTGAGTAATCACAACTGCTTAAGAAAGTGACTTAAAACCACATAAAAATACATAGGTCACTGTGAAAGGTTGCTGCTATGAGCTTCGTGTTGCCAGGATTCGGGACCTCCAGAGGAGAGGATTTCGATTTGGGATTAGAGACAAGGCTTGACTACTTGGAGATTTTTGTGTAGCAAGGTTTTATTAATGTATAATAGACATAGGGAAAGCTTCTGACATAGACATCAGAAGGGGACAGAAAGAGTGCCCCCTTGCTAGTTTTTAGCGAGGTGTTTTATGTCTGTTAGAAAGCTATTAATCAGATAAGAGAGACACCTCAAGACTGAGGGAATTGCACCAGGTCCCTCTCCCACAATATGTACTTTTGAGATAGGATGACAAAAGGTGTGTCATTTCCCAGCCATAAAACAATTGACAGAAATCCTGGTATGTTGAGCCATTATCAGCCCAAGGTTTGGGAAAAGAAAAAACATTAATTTTAGGCAGAACCATGTTGAAGAATGGAGAAGGTGATGGCACCCCACTCCAGTACTCTTGCCTGGAAAATCCCATGGACAGAGGAGCCTGGTGGGCTGCAGTCCATGGGGTCTCTAAGAGTCGGACACGACTGAGTGACTTCCCTTTCACTTTTCACTTTCATGCATTGGAGAAGGAAATGGCAACCCACTCCAGTGCTCTTGCCTGGAGAATCCCAGGGATGGGGGAGCCTGGTGGGCTGCCGTCTATGGGGTCGCACGGAGTCGGACACGACTGACGCGACTTAGCAGCAGTAGCAGCATGTGGAAGAAAGGCAGATTCCGAAGCAAATACATAGTTTCAATAACATAGTTTAAGAAAAACATTTCCATAAGAAAAACGCATTGGTTAGCTCAAGGCAGAACCAAGTGTCCTCAACACAGAATTAAAGAAGCCTCTCTTAATTTTGTGTAGAGAAGGAATAAAATGCCTGCCACTTGCAGCTTGTTTCCTCAGGCTGCTTGGGGATCTCTGGCCTTCCTGACTGTTACCCTGTCAACTGAACCCAAATTAAACGTACCCCCAGCTCAATACACTCTTAATCTGATCCCAGATATCCCTGCAGTCACTGCTAACACCGGCCAGCAGCACGTGCTGGACTTGTGACCACTCTGATGGATAGAATGTGGCAGAAGTAGCTGTGGTTTCTGAGACTGAGTCTTCAAAAGCCTTGAAGCTCCCTCTTTGGCCCCCTGGGAACCACCCAATCATCACGTTGTGACGAAGCCCCAGCCAACCTCCTGCGGGATGAGAGGCCACATGGAAGAGAGCCCAGGAGCCCCGCCGAAGCCATTACCAACGACCACGCACGGACTGCGGACATCCGGGTTTCTTCAGCTTCAGTCAAGCTGCCCAGTGCCGTCAGCCACATCAGCGATCCCAGGCCAAGACAAGCAGAACTGGCCAGATGGCCAACCCACAAGGTGGTGAGAAACATTTCTGTCTTTAACCACTATGCTTTGGAGCGGTTTGTCATGGAGCAGTAGACAACCTAATACATGTTAATCACACAATCACATGTAACTAGGTTTTTAAAAAACCCAGTTTGAATCCCTTTCTTTTCATTGATAATTGCTCACAATTTATTGTACTTAGTGATATGTTCATGTATGAATACGTGCTAAGTCACTTCAGTTGTGTCCGACTCTTTGTGACCCTATGGACTGTAGACCACCAGGCACCTCTGTCCATGGGATTCTCCATGCAAAAATAATGGAGTGGATTGCCATACCCTCCTCCAGGGGATCTTCCTGACCCAGGGGTCAAATCTGCGTCTCTTATGTCTCCTGCTTTGGCAGGCGGGCTCTTTACCACTAGGGCCACCTGGGAAGCTGATACTTCATATCTACTCCTAGCACCTTATTTTGAGTTTTCTCTCTACCACGCTTTTTTTTTTTTTGGCTTTCCCCACTTCCCATGTCTTGCCTTTTGTTAATGTGGTCACGTTTTATTTATTGTATTTTTCTTCTCATGACTTAAAAGTTACAAATTCTATTTCCATTCTTCTGGCTTTTCTATCCATGAGACAGAAGAATATATGTGAACCTGTTTCTTCGTTTATCTTTGGCTAGCGGGTGTGCTTTGGGGGTAATTAGGTTGACTTTTACCCATTGGAAGGGAAGCTACTGCTTGTGGTCTAGAAAAATATAAAACATAGAGTAAAGCAATCAAAATCACAACAGGATAGGAGCCCTATGAGCCTCTTTGTGTGTGGGTGTGCGAGTGGATGGTTATTGGAAAATGGCAGGAGTGAAGCTCGTCAGCTCTGGTCTTGCACTTATCAGCCACCCACCTGACACTTACTGAAAGTGTCTGCAGATGGACCAAGCATCCACATTGGCCCCTTGCTTATCCTCTGCTTTTCCTTGACTACACTTTAGGCAGGCTTCTCTTTGCACTCCAGCTCCTGATCTCTGTTTTCCCCCAAGCCTGCGCAAGCACAGAAACATTGGGATGTGCCCCCCTCCCCCATCTGCCTCTCCTGGGAATTGCCAGACCACAGAGGAACACTTTTCCTGCCAAACCTCACTGGTATTTCCCCTAGTGTTTCAGCTTTCCCTCCAAAGATTCTGCTTATCACGGCTCTCCTCTACCCTATAAACGAAAATCCCTTTTCTGTTTGATTTTAAGATGTTTGCAGATTTCTGAGATGACTGTTCTCCCTATTGCAATAGTTTTTCTAATTAGAGTCTCTATCTAAGTCTCTTATCTAAGTCTTGACAAGACATAATTATTTGCTGAACTAAAGACCTGGATAACATCAGAAACCTGGAAGGTAAACTCTTTACAGGGAGTGGGACTAGCCCCTTATTTTTCTTTCCATGAACTTAAACTGCTCTTGAAACATTATTGGCATTGAATAGGCGTTTCCTAAATGGAGGAATGAACAAATGAACAGTTGCTGAACTCAGGAGATGGAGGAAGAGACTGGGACACCTTGTGCCTAGTCCCTCTTTGCCTAGAAGTTAAGTTCTCCCTGTTCAAATCTATAGCTACTAGAGATTCTGGAAATACATCTTCTACCTTAGAAATGTGTGTAGTCAGAGCGAGAAATTTGAAGCTACTTTAAAAAGCTACACTGTTTCGAAGCAGACCTCCTTACTCCTGCAGGAGGCCATGGCTGGGCGACAGTGGCGGAGTCACATGGTTGATGATGACAGTCTCACCCGAAGCTAAAACAATAGCTGGAGCTGCAGACATTTCTGCCACTCACTGAGTTCCCTGTGTCATTTGCCTTGCTTTCTCCACTTTTACCTTCTCTAACTTCTTGCAGCTGGATGCATATGTTAGCAGCAGCAGCTCAGCCCTCCCTAGTGACCGAGGCAGGAAGTTGGTCTGTTAGTCTCAGCAGCTCTTGACAAAACCCAGTCGGCTAAAATCTGTCAACCCTTCCCCCAAAGCTGTTGCTAAAGCGAGTCCCCACCCCCTGGCGGCTTTGTCAGGCCTTGTTTATCTTTTCATCACTCTTGACCGGCTCTGGACTATTTCTGGATCCCATATCTGGGATTTCCCAGACAAATCCCACATCTCTGCCAGCTCCCTGGTGTCTGAGATTCTGAGAGGTGTGGAAAAACATTGTCTAACTGAACCAGCATTCTACTGTGGCAAAAAAAGTAGATTTGTCCGAAGCAATTTGGGCACACGTGAATGTCCCTAGTCACCAAACATCCCCAATCACTGGTTTTCCCCATGGTGAGCTTTTGCCAACACTTACTCATCTCTATGCATTTTTATGCCTTGATATTAATTTCGATGGATTTTTCTCTCCCCTTTACTTAAAAAATCATTTAAATCCATTTTTAGTTGATTATTCCTTCTCTGAGCTGTTTCTAGAACAGCTAGAAACAACATAATTATTAATGGCAAGAGATATTCCCCCTCACCTGGTGTGGGGTCCCTGTGATTGCAGGCTGGGGCTTACCTTTCTCCCTTCATTGGCCTCATTGCAGCTAACCTGTAGTCTGGTGGCCTAGCCTCTTTCCAACCAACTGAATTCTACCTGGTCCACCCAATCTGACAGAGCAGTGGGAGGATGGGAGAGGAGCAACTGAATGGGGCAGAGAGAGGCCTGCCTACGAGTAACTGATGACAAAGGTGCAACTGGGGACTTCCTTGGTGGTCCAGTGGTTAAAACTCTGCATTTCCACTGCAGGGGTCATTGGTTTGCTCCCTAGTTGGGGAACTCAGATCCCACATGCTACACCGAGCGGCCAAAAAATAAGTAAAGAAATAAATCTTTTTTTAAAAGGTGCAACTGATCTATGCAGCCAACATGCTCTCTCTTCCACAAATGTGGGCTGCGTCCCTGTAGCTGCATCTGCTCACTCTCCCTGCTCACCTCCCCAGTGCAGAGCATTGAGGATACTATGTTAGTGAAACCCTCCCCTCGCTTACATTGTATTGGTAGAACACTCCCCCACGGCTCTCAGTCAGGTGTAAGGCCCAGAAGCAGTTACACCACTTAGAGCATCACCTCCTACCTTTCCGGCTACACAGTTGACTAGCTGTGCATCAGTCTAGAAAAGTCGTCCTGAAACCTCACTCTAGTGTGGGGAGGTGACACATTCTTGCTTTGTTCTAAGAGATGTTCTTCTGAGGTCTCTGTAATGGAGCGGAGTACCTCGCTGGCCAAGCACAGCAGCCTGGCTGGGGAAGGAAGGATCTGTTCGCAAGTCTGGGATGCGACAGTTACTTCTAAATCAGTCAAGAGTTTTCATCTCCCCAAAGATACCAATGCTCAATTGAACATGCTGCTGCTAAGTCACTTCAGTCGTGTCCGACTCTGTGTGACCCCATAGACGGCAGCCCACCAGGCTCCCCCGTCCCTGGGATTCTCCAGGCAAAAACACTGGAGTGGGTTGCCATTTCCTTCTCCAATGCATGAAAGTGAAAAGTGAAAGTGAAGTCGCTCATTCGTGCCCGACTCTTAGCAACCCCATGGACTGCAGCCCACCAGGCCCCTCCATCCATGGGATTTTCCAGGCAAAAGTACTGGAGTGGGGTGCCAGAACATAGCAGCCGCTGAATTAGACTGGGTGCATCATTTATTATGGTGCTGTTTTCTCGATTGTCTTGTGAAACTAAGTTACATTTCCTGATTCAGAGGTCGAGACGAAAATGTTCTTTGGGGAAACAAAAGGGGGAAGTTTTGTTTAACAGATGTGTTGTCCCTTTGCGGGGCAGAGTGGATTCTGTGAGCTGTTCCAACATGCACACATTCAGTAACGCATCTAGCAATGTGCTGAGCATGGTAACCCAAACAGGTTCTCCCGAGGTCTGTGGTATTTTGAGTTGAAAGATGGAGTTTTAAATTTTTTCCTGATTTCTTTGAAGGCTTAGTGAAATCACAGATTATATGAAACAAAAGATTGTTATCTTATCTAAATGCTAACTTTGCTCGTCTTTTGGCATATTGGCAAACAGTGCAAAAGCAAATGTTGAAAAATTCCATTTCGTCTATGAACTTCTCACCAAAGAGAAATTTTTAAATCTTACCAGGTAAATGTCCTGTACACCTTTTATATAACACTACTAAAAAGAGGTTTGATTTGCTTACCTAGCATATTGAGATTTTCATGATGAAAGTTTAGGTCACTTTTCCATTTCCTGAAAGCATGAAGAAGCACTCAATGAGATTTTTAATCTATAGAAGCAGAAGAACATAGCCTCCTTCTGCTGCTGCTAAGTCGCTTCAGTCGTGTCCGACTCTGTGCGACCCCATAGACGGCAGCCCACTAGGCTCCTCTGTCCCTGGGATTCTCCAGGCAAGAACACTGGAGTGGGTTGCCATTGCCTTCTCCAATGCATGAAAGTGAAAAGTGAAAGTGAAGTCGCTCAGTCGTGCCCGACTCTTAGCAACCCCATGGACTGCAGCCCACCAGGGTCCTCCGTCCATGGGATTTTCCAGGCAAGAGTACTGGAGTGGGGTGCCATTGCCTTCTCCCATAGCCTCCTTAGGCATACGCTTACAAGACGTCTTATGGAATAGACATTAAAATATTGCCTACTATAAAATAACACTTTCCAAGTGTGGGATCAGAAGAATGTCCTTCTCTAACTTAGAAATACACTGACAGGGAATTCCTGGTGGCTTAGTGGTTAGGATTCTAGACTTTCACTGCCGTGGCCCAGGCTCAATCCCTGGTTGGGGAACTGAGATCCTGAAAGCTGGGCGGCATGCCCTTGACCACCACACCTCCTCAAATATACTGAGGATAAGAGTGGAGAAAGGGGTTACTGTGACATGGAAATCTATATCCATTTCTTCACAACTATCTGATGATCTTTGAAGAAGTTGCAGAAAAGGATTAACGGAGTGCACCTGACTAGCTCCATTCAGGTGCAGGTTGGACGGAAGCTCATCTAATGAAAAAATGACTCATTTCTTGGAAGTAAAATGACTTGACTCAATGAAATGACTCATTTCTTGGAGACTGCTTCGGAATTCAAAAAATTATCATCAGTAAAGGACAGCCAAGCTGAACAGGACTTTCTGAATTCTTTTGCCCTCACTCATTTGAAATCCAAATTCAGTTTCACAAGTTCAAATGGCCTCTGTGCTTTAGAAACACTTTTCCTGAGAAAAGAGGTTTAACTTGTGATGACATTTGATATGCTTCAAGATGTTTTAAAATGATGGACATTTAAGGCTTCCTTGGTGATCCAGTGGTTAAGAATCCACCTTCCAATGCAGGGGACGTGGGTTCAACCCCTGGTCGGGGAACTAAGATCCTACATGCTGCGTGGTAACTAGAGAAAAGCCCACGTGCCACAACCAAAAATCCCTCATGCTGCATCTAAGACCAGACCCAGATAAACAAATCAGATTAGTAAGTATTTAAATAAAGTGATGGATGTTTTAGACATGGAGAACATATGGGATGAATTTATAGACACAAAGGACTGACAAGCAGCTGGTCTCCCAAAATGAGCTTGGAGGTACAAAGAGGAAGGGCATTTTTGGAGAGGTGGAAATTAATTTCTACAAGTTCAAATTTCTGCTGATGCAAATAAGTAAAATCCTAAGTATTCCAGGCTCACACACTTTTCTTGAGAGGCTACCCAACAAGGTGTTGTCGCACTGAGCCAACACTAGGACCCTGTATAATGAGGCTTGAGAAGAGCAGAACTGCAGGACAAAGTGCCTAACGTTTTAAACTCTATTTGTCTCTATTCCATTTCACCACTACATAAAGGAAAAGAAGGCTGTCATAAAGGCTGCAGGCAATTCAGAGCGGTGTCATTGGTAAAAGAAGCTGAAAGAGTAAAAATATGCTACCATATCATGGGACAGAAGGAAAAGCATCTTTGTTACTTTTTATTAAGTACAGGTAATATCCGTTTTGTTTAACTGATACTATTATATTTATAGAGTATTCCTTTCAGAAGTCTTACATGTATGTATCTTAATATATGATTAACTTATAAAATTTAAATATCCAATAGAGTTTAAAAAGATAAACTGCTATGTCAGAGGATATAAAGAGTACAAAAATATTTTTACAGTTTTTCTCACACTTACTCCATGCCTAGTTTAATGACCACCGTTGCTACTATTGTTTAAATGATAGCTTTTGTGTAACAGAAAGTAAGCTATATAGAATAATACATACTTTCAAATAAAAACCTATTTTTATACTTGTATAGTAAAATTTTTAAAGTAATAGCTTGTATGTATATACTTATTTATTACATATGATATTATTATACATTTATTTTTTGGTCTGGTATGGCATAGCTGTCTTAGACTTTCTGAAAAGTTGATCATCCTGTTTGTCATTCAGCATAATGGTTCTGAGATTCATCCATGTCATGTGTATCAGTTATTCAATGTTTTTTATTGCTAGGGAGTATTCCATAATATGGACATATGCCTGTTGTTTCTTTTAATTCATTCACTACCTGATGTTGTTTCAGTATTGGGTGATTATGAATAGTGCTATTTTAAACATATGCATGCAGGTTTTTGTATGCACATGTATTTTTATTTTTACTGAGTACCTCCCTAAGAGTAGAATTGATAGGTTGTACACTAAACATAAAGGTAAGCTCTTGTATTATTTCCCAAAGTGGCTGTGCCATTTTGCATTCCCCTAGCCATGTACGAGCTGCTCCACATCCCAGCAAGCACCTGATTATTTTAGAGTTTTTTTTTTTAAATATTCCTTTTCAGCCATTCTAATAGGTGAATAGTGCTATTTCACTGCTTTAACATTTCACAGCAGTCATTCTGATGGACATGCACAACTGCCTTGAATGGAACTGAGACAAAAAGAAAACAGAAAGAAAAGAAGCCCCCCAGTGAAATTGGAGAATGGGACAGGTGTGGGAAGGGCCCTGGGGAATGCATGTGACTTTGGGTAAAAAATCAGCTTGCAGTTGGGGAGGAACAGGAAGCGGGATCAGCCAGACTCTCCGCTCCCCTAGAAGCTCACACCCGAAACCCTAAGAGTTCTCAAGAGGAAAGAAGGAATGGGGGAGAGGGGAAGAACTCTTGCTCAGAGAGTTCACTCTCAGGGACTTTCATAAACTCTATGAAGGCAGCCTGCTGTCCACCTCATCCCCTGCCCTCTGTCCCCAGAAACTGCCTCATCACAGGAGCCCGGGGAATGCTGTGGAGTGAATGAATGAGGGTCTCTGAGCCACTGAAGCTGCTCCCTCTCACCATCCCTTTGTTAACCTTGCTCAGAAGCAGTGACTGCTCTCTCTGCCAGCCCAGAGAAAGCCCCTTTGCTCACCCTGTCAGCAGAAACACACTGACTGAAGCCACCCACCCTGGCCAAGCACCATAGTAACCATTTGTGTGAGTTATTTTAAGACAGGAGGTCCTGGTAAGGAACATGGAACTAACAAGCCACCACCAACCGGAAGAGTTTGGGAAAGGTCAAAGGGAGACACCACGCATCCTACCACCTCCCAGAATCCTCGCTTGAAGCCATCTCGGCTGAGCAATGTGTGTGCCACCAGGAAAAATCCTGAGTCAGGATGACTGGCCAAAGACAACCCAGAAACTAATCCTACCATCATAAAACCCAAGACTGTGAGCCATGAGGCAGAGCAGTTCTCTGGGGTTCCCCTACCCTTCTGTTCTCTGCCCAGGCGCCCCTTCCCAATAAAGTCTCTTGCTTTGTCAGCACATGTGTCTCCTCAGACAATTCATTTCCGAGTGTTAGACAAGAACCCACTCTTGGGCCTTGGAAGGGGTCCCCCTTTCTGCAACAATCCCAAGCACAGGCCCAGCTTGTTCCCATCTGGTTACTTCCTCACTTCCTCTCACCCCTGCCCACTCCACTGCTCCCCTCTTCCTACTGCTTTTCCTCTGGGTGGTTGACACAACCTCCTGACAATTCTCCCTGCACCCCAGCCCTCTTCTCTCCCACCTTGCTAATCTATCTCCTCTGCACCAGATGCCAAATTCAGAAATCCCAGCTCTTGTCCTGTAGTTCTCACATCCAAGCATCTTCACCGGCTCCTAGGTGCCCACATGAGAAAAGTCAATGGACTGTTGGGGCCTGGCTCCCTTCCTCACTGGCCCTCTGGCGGCTGGTATTTTGGTCAAATTCTTTCACGTCTCTTATCCTCCTCTTTCCTGATGAAGCCACAATTGATCCAGAATGTCAGGCCCCTTGAGAACTGGACAGAGTTTGCATTCTGGTCCCTTTCTTTCCTAAGCAAGCGGACACTGACGAATTTCTTAACCTGAGCCTCAGTGTTCCCTTCTCTGTGTTTAGTCACTCAGTTGTGTCCAACTCTTCATGACCCCATGGACTGTAGCTTACCAGTCTCTTCTATTCATGGGGATTCTCCAGGCAAGAATACTGGAGTGGGTTGCCATGCCCTCCTCCAGGAGACCTTCCTATCCCAGGGATCAAACCCAGGTCTCCTGCATTGCCGGTGGATTCTTTACCATCTGAGCCACCAGGAAAGCCTAAGAATACCAGAGTGGGTAGTCTATCCCTTCTCCAGGGGATCTTCCTGACCCAGGAATCGAACCACGGTCTCCTGCACTGGAGGTGGATTCTTTACCAGCTGAGCCACCAGGGAAGCCCTCCCTCCTCTAGAATGGGTAATAAAAATGCCTGTGTTTTGTGTGGTTTTAAGGAGATAGTTTGTATGAAAGGTCTGGCACATGGTATTTAAAGAATGGTAATGATAGGATACTGAAAGAGGAACTCCTCAGGTCGGTAGGTGCCCAATATGCTACTGGAGATCAGTGAAGAAATAACTCCAGAAAGAATGAAGGGATGGAGCCAAAGCAAGAACAATACCCAGTTGTGGATGTGACTGGTGGTACGAGCAAGGTCCAATGCTGTAAAGAGCTATATTGCATAGGAACCTGGAATGTCAGGTCCATGAATCAAGGCAAATTGGAAGTGGTCAAACAGGAGATGGCAAGGGTGAATGTTGTCATTCTAGGAATCAGCGAACTAAAATGGACTGGAATGGGTGAATTTAACTCAGATGACTATTATATCTACTACTGCAGGCAGGAATCCCTTAGAAGAAATGGAGTAGCCCTCATGGTCAACAAAAGAGTCTGAAATGCAGTACTTGGATGCAATATCAAAAATGACAGAATGATCTCTGTTCGTTTCCAAGGCAAACCATTCAATATCACAGTAATCCAAGTCTATGCCCCAACCAGTAACACTGAAGAAGCTGAAGTTGAACGGTTCTGTGAAGACCTACAAGAACATTTAGAACTAACACCCAAAAAAAAAATGTCCTTTTTATTATAGGAGATTGGAATGCAAAAGTAGGAAGTCAAGAAACACCTGGAGTAACAGGCAAATTTGGCCTTGGAATATGGAATGAAGCAGGGCAAAGACTAATAGCGTTTTGCCAAGAAAATGCACTGGTCATAGCAAACATCCTCTTCCAACAACACAAGAGAAGACTCTACACATGGACATCACCAGATGGTCAACACCAAAATCAGACTGATTATATTCTTTGCAGCCAAAGATCGAGAAGCTCTATACAGTCAGCAAAAACAAGACCAGGAGCTGACTGTGGCTCAGATCATGAACTCCTTATTGCCAAATTCAGACTGAAATTGAAGAAAGTAGGGAAAACCACTAGACCATTCAGGTATGACCTAAATCAAATCCCTTATGATTATACAGTGGAAGTGAGAAATAGATTTAAGGGACTAGATCTGATAGAGTGCCTGATGAACTATGGATGGAGGTTCATGACATTGTACAGGAGACAGGGATCAAGACCATCCCCATAGAAAAGAAATGCAAAAAAGCAAAATGGCTGTCTGAGGAGGTCTTACAAATAGCTGTGAAAAGAAGAGAAGCGAAAAGCAAAGGAGAAAAGGAAAGATATAAGCATCTGAATGCAGAGTTCCAAAGAATAGCAAGAAGACATAAGAAAGC
>NW_011494753.1:9340455-9340807 GCF_000754665.1 Bison bison bison | reverse complement strand
GACAGATATTAAGAAGAGGTGGCAGGAATACACAGAAGAACTATACAAAAAAGATCTTCATGACCAAGATAATCACAATGGTATAATCACTGACCTAGAGCCAGACATCCTGGAATGTGAAGTCAAGTGGGCCTTAGAAAGCATCACTACGAACAAAGCTAGTGGAGGTGATGGAATTCCAGTTGAGCTATTCTAAATCCTGAAAGATGATGCTGTGAGAGTGCTGCACTCAATATGCCAGCAAATTTGGAAAACTCAGCAGTGGCCACAGGACTGGAAAAGTTCAGTTTTCATTCCAAGCCCAAAGAAAGGCAATGCCAAAGAATGCTCAAACTACCACACAATTGCACTC
>NW_011494753.1:9339799-9340355 GCF_000754665.1 Bison bison bison | reverse complement strand
AGCTGTGAATGTGACTGGTGATAGGAGCAAGGTCCAATGCTGTAAAGAGCTATATTGCATAGGAACCTGGAATGTCAGGTCCATGAATCAAGGCAAATTGGAAGTGGTCAAACAGGAGATGGCAAGAGTGAACATCGGCATTCTAGGAATCAGCGAACTGAAATGGACTGGAATGGGTGGATTTAACTCAGATGACCATTATATCTACTACTGTGGGCAGGAACCCCTTAGAAGAAATGGAGTAGCCATCATGGTCACCAAAAGAGTCCAAAATGCAGTACTTGGATGCAATCTCAAAAATGACAGAATGATCTCTGTTCGTTTCCAAGGCAAACCATTCAATATCACAGTAATCCAAGTCTATGTCCCAACCAGTAACACTGAAGAAGTTGAAGTTGAATGGTTCTGTGAAGACCTACAAGACCTTTTAGAACTAACACCCAACCTTTTCATTATAGGGGACTGGAATGCAAAAGTAGGAAGTCAAGAAACACCTGGAGTAACAGGCAAATGTGGCCTTGGAATATGGAATGAAGCAGGGCAAAGACTAATAGCG
>NW_011494753.1:9332563-9339404 GCF_000754665.1 Bison bison bison | reverse complement strand
TGGAAGGAAAGTTATGACCAACCTAGATAGCATATTCAAAAGCAGAGACATTACTTTGCCAACAAAGGTCCGGCTAGTCAAGGCTATGGTTTTTCCAGTAGTCACGTATGGATGTGAGAGTTGGACTGTGAAGAAAGCTGAGTGCTGAAGAATTGATGCTTTTGAACTGTGGTATTGGAGAAGACTCTTGAGAGTCCCTTGGACTGCAAGGAGATCCAACCAGTCCATTCTGAAGGAGATCAGACCTGGGATTTCTTTGGAAGGAATGATGCTAAAGCTGAAACTCCAGTACTTTGGCCACCTCATGCGAAGAGTTGACTCACTGGAAAAGACTCTGATGCTGGGAGGGATTGGGGGCAGGAGGAGAAGGGGACGACAGAGGATGAGATGGCTGGATGGCATCACTGACTCGATGGACGTGAGTCTGAGTGAACTCTGGGAGTTGGTGATGAACAGGGAGGCCTGGCGTGCTGCAATTCACGGGGTCGCAAAGAGTCGGACACGACTGAGCGACTGAACTGAACTGAACTGAGGTACAATTTTTGGTAATTCCTGCCTCAAGTAAGAAGGAAAAAAAAGGCTAAAAATGTAACAGGAGGCAAAAGGACAGGGTACAACTTTTGAAAGAATGACATAGCCCAAGACAACATAAACTGATTAGAATCAAATGGGGCCAAGATGGCAGACAAGACTAGACCTTGATCCTCAGTCAGCAAGCTAGATGACACACCCGGAGGCGCCATGACAGTTCCACGGCACTATCAAAAGAGCAAGGAGTGGGCAGTGGCCCAATTCCTGAAAACCTCCACCCATTCTCCAAAATAGATGGAATAATGCATATGAAATTACCCAGTCTATAAAAACTAACCACACCACATTTGGCCGCCACACTCTCTCTCTGCCATGGCCCACACTTTGTCTGTGCTCCTCTCTAAACCTGAATAAATCCACTTCTTATCTATCACTTTGTCTCTCAGTGAATTCTTTCTGCTATGAGACATCAAGAACCTGAGCTTCATTAAGTCCTGAAACCAGGTACCATGGGTTTTGGCTGGGTTCGAGTCGCAATCTGAGGTAAACAGTTTCAAAAACAGGGGTATAATTAATTTTTTTCAAATCTCCTTTCAGCCCCAAACTGGAAGATTCTTCTCTAAAATTCATCAGAGGAACCGCCTGGAAGAGATAGGGTTTCAAGGGTGGGTGCTGCTTTTGATGCCGAGCAGGGCCCTGTGTGCTCCTGGGCATGGAGGCTTTTTTATTGTTGTTCTCCATTTCTTTTGGGTAAGACTCCAGCTCCCAAGACCTTCTCTCAGTTCCAAAGGTTAGAACATCTGCCAGTCAAAGGAGGAACAGCAAGCAAACCACCTGAGGTAAGATTAAAGGACCAGAGACTCATCAAGATTAGGAGACTGGCTGGACCACCTAAGATCCCAAACACACCCTCCCCTTGTCAACAACCCCATCCTTTTGAAACTTTATGAAAGACTGTTACTGCCTTGATTCTTACTGCCTATTCCTGCCTGAGTACATGCTGCTGCTGCTGCTAAGTTGCTTCAGTCATGTCTGACTCTGTGCGACCCCATAGACGACAGCCCACCAGGCTCCCCGTCCTTGGGATTCTCCAGGCAAGAACACTGGAGTGGGTTGCCATTTCCTTCTCCAATGCATGAAAGTGAAAAGTAAAAGTGAAGTCGCTCAGTCGTGTCCGACTCTTAGGGACCCCCATGGACTGCAGCCTACCAGGCTCCTCCGTCCATGGGATTTTCCAGGCAAGAGTATTGGAGTGGGGTGCCATTGCCTTCTCTGGCCTGACTATATAACCTCTCTCTACTCACTGGGGTTAGAGGGTATAGTTCTTATGGCATTGGCCTGCTGTGTTACCCCTTTGCCTGGCAAAGTAAAAAAGCCACTCTTTCCTTCTCCTCCATAAGTCTGTCTCCTTATTTATGTTTGCCATTGGTTCACAAGGAGCCAAGATTTTGGCAACACTGCCTCTGAGTTCAATGGCCCCATCCTGGCCTTTGGGGTATCCCCTAATGGTTCATACAACCTAAAGAGGAGTGAGTCAATCGATGTGCCCTCCCAACCCCTCTCTGCCCTCTTCCCACCAGCAACCAGCCTTCCTTCTTGGGAGAGAGGTCTCAAGTGTCCAATAGGAAGCGGTAAGGAGAAGAGCCAGAGAAAATATCTCATTCTCTGGGATGGGCAGTTGGGTTTTTCTTCATGTGTGAGCCTCATGTAGCGGCAAGATAAACCAACAGACTGGAAGCTTCCTGAAGGCAGTCACTGAACTGGGGCTAGGCACAGGGCTCCAGAAACCATTAATAATGTTTGGAATTCTTCTAAGAAGGATACCCTCAAAATTCTCCAAAGTGATGGGCCTCTTTGGAGTAAAAACTTCCCCAGAATTGATGGTGTTCTAGAGGGAACATTATGATTGAGTATCAGGGAGGAGCTTGAGGCTTCTAAAGGGGTCTTTTGATTAGATGCCCTCTCAATTCAGTTCAGTCGCTCAGTCGTGTCCGACTTTTGCGACCCCATGGACTGCAGTAGGCCAGGCTTCCCTGTCCATTACCAACTCCCGGAGCTTGCTCAAACTCATGTCCATCAAGTCAGTGGTGCCCTCTCAAGCCTGGCCTCATTCTGGGCTCTATAACTGAACAAGGCATCAGGGTTTCAAAGGGCTTCCAGCTGCTTGAAAAGCAAAAATAAATAGAAGCTGCTCGTTTATCAATAAAGCAAATCATTAAGGAAAGTAGGGGCTTTTAATATGAGGCAATGTCAGCACAAGGAGATGTATACAAAGGGGGTCATTTTTAGAATATGGTGAAGGCACATTATTCTTTTGACAATAGGAATAAAGAAAGCAATTAGAAACTCCATGAAAATCAAACGCTGTACAAAAAAAGCCATCACCCAAATATAAAGCAAATGAAAATGTGGCAAGCCTTTGAGTACTTGATGGAGCCTAAGAAAACTGAATACATGTGACCTTGAGGCATTCTTAGCCACCCTTTAAATGGCCTGGGCATCATGACCTCAGATCAGAAGGGAAAGAAATCATCCTTGGGTACATATTCCTTCGCTCAGCAGTGAACTATACTCCTAGTAATATTGGCTTATTGATTTTTCTTAACTTTTAAAGTCAATCTAAAGACAAAATGCACCTGTCATAATTATGACTTCAACACAGCATTTGAATATCATCATTCTTTTCAATGTCACACTGTTACAGACAGGTTGAGAGGTAGATGAGTGTGGGGGAGGGGAAGAGGGGAGAAAGGAGTGGTAAATTTCTCATTTTGTTTAGTGGGAAGGCATTAGATGGTGTCTCCTTCCCTGGTGGCTCAGATGGTAAAGAATCTGCCTGCAATGCAGGAGACCTAGTGTCAGTCCCTGGGTTGGGAAGATCCTCTGGAGGAGGGCATGGCAAACCACTCTAGTATTCTTGCCTGGAGACTCCCCGTGGACAGAGGTGTCTAGTGGGCTCCAGTCCATTGGGTAGCAAAGAGTCGGACATGACTGAGTGACAAAGCAAGCACACAGCACCACTCCATGGAGTAGGAAGGAAGGGGTACTATTTAGAGAACAAATGCAACCAGCAGAAGAACCAGGACTATTTTAACTAGCCCTGCACTTTAGAAGGCTCTGCTCTGACTCTAGCCTAGAGTTGCCATGTTTAGTAGAATTTCAGATAACAAATATGGTTGTTGTTGTTGTTGTTTCTTCAGTATTAGTATGCTCCCATTTACTATTGGGGCCATACTTACACTAAAAAATTATTGCTGTTCAATGGACATCCTGTATTTTATCTAGCAATCCCATCTTGCTCATGCCTCTAAAGGGGATTTTTCTACCTAGAGCCTGCACCCACTTCTAGACCTGGGAATTCTCTGCCCAAATGAACAGCCTGAAACCTACTTCCAGGGCCTCTGTAAGTCTTCTCACCCTAACCACTCCTCCTGAGGGAGAGCAACACCAGGATGTATGTCCCCTGAGGCCTGAGTCAGTTTGAGGGAAGCAGGGGATGTGGACAGAGCTTGGGTGGAGGGACCGGGGCATTCACTTCTCTTTGCATAGGGCTCCTCGTGGTACAGGATGGAGCCTGGGGTGGGAAGAGAAACAGGACAGCTGTCAGCTGGGGGCTGTGGGAGACAGTGGGTGGGCCCTGCCTGCCTGTCTAGTTCTAGGACTCCAAAGAGTACAAGAATTCTAAATTTGAACTTGGCCTTCAAGTGGTTATGAAAGTACATTTTTCAAGGTAGGAAAATATAACACTTTATGTAGCTTGCAGGATTTACAACTTCTAAATATTTAGACACATGCTGTGTGTACCCCCAATGTGCCCTTGTCCCAGGCCCTGCAAACGTTCTGGGCAGGCCTGATGTGTGTAACCACAGCAGAACTAAAAACAGAAACCATCCCAACTTGTCGCCTCTGGGGAGGACGGGGGAGGAAAGGATGGGAGGCAGAGAACTGTAATATTTTACATTAAGCCTCTGTCCATTTGATTTGCTGTTGAACGATTTGCATTCTTTGTTATGAAAAACCATTCAGGTTCCAAGCTCCTCCCTCAAATCTTCCTGACCCCCAGCTCACACCCCCTCCTCCCAACCCCTACACCCCTACGTGGTGCAGCATTCTGTCCTGCCTGGTTCTCTCCCAGAGTTCTCTGCAGCTGAGGCCACCTTGCCAGCTTGGCCAGCCGCCTGTCTCCTCTTCTTGTCTTCCCCTGAGAGGCGGCCTTAGGCTGAGGTCAGCACAGCCCTGTGGCCCTGCTTCCCCATGGTCAGCGGCCTCAGCAAGAACTCCTGTCCTCTCTCCATCTCCAGGTGGTGCTCCCACTGGTACCCCCCAGGAAGCCTCTCAAGATTGGGAGAAGCCTGCTGCCCTGCCTGCAACCTCTTTCTGCAGGTTTGTGTGGAGCAGGATTCCATGGAAACGGTGCTGCACCCTGGCCGGTTAATGGGAAGCATTAACCTGGAGGGCTTTCCGCTGCTGGCAGGATGCTCCGCGCGCCTCCTGGCTGTCACCACCTTTCCCACCCTGCTCTCTCATGGCTCCGGTGCTGCCTGCTCTCTCCTCTCTTCTTCCTCTCTCTGCCCTTGTCTCCCTGTTTCTCCTTTGGTCTGTTTACATTAGTCTGTAGTCTTCTGCCTACTGCCAAGGATTTCGCCTTCCAGTAAGGCACAGGAACCATTGCTACTCTCCCATTCTGGATCCCAGACCCTGCTTCAGACCTGGTTTTAAAATACTCCTGTCCCACCCTCTAAACCTGCACCTTCATCCAAACCTAGCCTTTCAAGCTGACCCCTAACAAACAGCCTCTGGCCTGTTTCAGCACCCTAGAGCTACTTAGGGACAGGTATCCTGACCTATAACTCTGGTCCCAGTCTGGAACATTAATTCAAAGCCTCATTCATTCACAGCAATCTCCAATCCCACCTCTAGCCTTGGAGAAGGGCTGGAGCTGAAAACTGGACATCTGCTATGTGCTCTGGGTGTGTGGCCAAGGTCTGAATTTCTGGAAATTGTGGGATTGACCTGCAGAAGAACAAAAATAATTCCAATGAAATATGTCCCAGTTGGCGCTGCTGCTGAAAATGGTCCCTGTGAACTAAGGGAAAGGTCAGGAGAGGGCAGTGAGGATGGTGCTAGGAGGTGGGGACCAGAAAGGCCAGCTAGAGAGTGTCCAGTGACAGAGGGCAGTGCCACACACAAGGGAGGGGCTGGTGAGACCCTGGGCAGACAGAGGAGGGCTGCGGGCAGAGGCTTCCTGCTAGGAGCCTAGAGGTCTTTCTTCACTAATTCATTCAACACTATTTATTGAGCACCTACTAAGTGACTGGCCCTTGGCAGTGGGGGTACTGCAGTGAACAGAACCAAGTACCCCCTCCTGTGGAGCTCATATTCGGACTGGCGAGATGGAGAAGGATTAGACTCAGGTACATCAAAGGCGTTAGGAAGAGGGACAGAGAATTCCCTTGTGGTCCAGTGGCCCGGGTTCAATCTGTGGTCAGGGAGCTAAAATCCGGTAAATCCCACAGCCATGCAGAAAAAAAAAAAAAGAGGGACAAATAAGGCAAGGTGAGGGGACAGATTCAGAAATTGAAGAAAGTAGGGAAAACCACTAGACCATTCAGGTATGACCTAAATCAAATCCCTTACGATTATACAGTGGAAGTGAGAAATAGATTTAAGGGACGAAATCTCTTAGATTTCTTCAAGACAGAGTGCTTGAAGAACTATGGAGGAGATTCGTGACAATATACAGGAGACAGGGATCAAGACCATCCCCAAGAAAAAGAAATGCAAAAAACCAAAATGGCTGTCTGAGGAGGCCTTACAAACAGCTGTGAAAGGAAGAGAAGCAAAAAGCAAAGGAGAAAAGGAAAGATATAAGCATCTGAATGCAGAGTTCCAAAGAATAGCAAGAAGACATAAGAAAGCCTTCCTCAGTGATCAGTGCAAAGAAATAAGGAAAACAATAGAATGGGAAAGACTAGAGACCTCTTCAAGAAAATTAGAGATACCAAGGCAACATTTCATGCAAAGATGGGCTCAATAAAGGACAGAAATGGTATGGACCTAACAGAAGCAGAAGATATTAAGAAAAGGTGGCAAGAATACACAGAAGAACTGTACAAAAACGATCTTCACGACCAAGATAATCACAATGGTGTGATCACTGACCTAGAGCCAGAGATCCTGGAATGTGAAGTCAAGCAGGCCTTAGAAAGCATCACTATGAACAAAGCTAGTGGAGGTGATGGAATTCCAGTTGAGCTATTTCAAATCCTGAAAGATGATGCTGTGAAAGGGCTGTACTCAATATGCCAGC
>NW_011494753.1:9331782-9331997 GCF_000754665.1 Bison bison bison | reverse complement strand
TGTCAGACTTTATTTTTTGGGGCTCCAAAATCACTGCAGATGGTAACTGCAGCCATAAAATTAAAAGACAGTTGCTCCTTGGAAGGAAAGTTATGACCAACCTAGACAGCATATTCAAAAGCAGAGACATTACTTTGCCAACAAACGTCCATCTAGCCAAGGCTATGGTTTTTCCAGTGGTCATGTATGGATGTGAGAGTTGGACTATAAAGAAA
>NW_011494753.1:9331131-9331682 GCF_000754665.1 Bison bison bison | reverse complement strand
GAAAACTCAGCAGTGGCCACAGGACTGGAAAAGGTCAGTTTTCATTCCAATCCCAAAGAAAGGCAATGCCAAAGAATGCTCAAACTAACGCACAATTGCACTCATCTCACACGCTAGTAAAGTAATGCTTAAAATTCTCCAAGCCAGGCTTTAGCAATATGTGAACTTCCTGATGTTCAAGCTGGTTTTAGAAAAGGCAGAGGGACCAGAGATCAAATTGCCAAAATCCGCTGGATCATCAAAAAAGCAAGAGAGTTCCAGAAAAACATCTATTTCTCTTTTATTGACTATGCCAAAGCCTTTGACTGTGTGGATCACCATGAACTGTGAAAATTCTTCAAGAGATGGGAATAGCAGACCACCTGACTTGCCTCTTGAGAAATCTGTGTGCAGGTCAGGAAGCAACAGTTAGAACTAGACATGGAACAATAGACCGGTTCCAAATAAGGAAAGGAGTATATTGTCACCCTGCTTATTTAACTTACATGCAGAGTACATCATGAGAAACACTGGGCTGGAGGAAGCACAAGCTGGAATCAAGATTGCCAGGA
>NW_011494753.1:9290872-9331031 GCF_000754665.1 Bison bison bison | reverse complement strand
GTAGGATGAGATGGTTGGATGGCATCATCGACTCGATGGACATGGGTTTGGGTGGACTCTGGGAGCTGGTGATGGACAGGGAGGCCTGCCGTGCTGCAATTCATGGGGTTGCAAAGAGTTGGACACGACTGAGTGACTGAACTGACTGAACTGAACTGAGGGGACAGAGTGACAATATGGTGACTGGGGAAGATCTGGGGAGTTGGTATCTGAAAGTCTCCAGAGATAGAAGAAGTGAGCCCTATAGAGTCCAGTTTGAGAAAAGAGCAATAGCAGGGCCCCACGGTGGGAGCAGGTGATATGAGAACTGAACACAGGGAGCAGGGTGGAGGGTGGGGCAGATAAGGGAGACACTTTCTGGTTTTCAGGGTCTGAGGAAGTGAAACCAAAGAAGAGAAGGAAGAGGCTCTCAGGCTAGATGGACGTTTGTTGGCAAAGTAATGTCTCTGCTTTTGAATATGCTGTCTAGGTTGGTCATAACTTTCCTTCCAAGGAGCAACCGTCTTTTAATTTTATGGCTGCAGTTACCATCTGCAGTGATTTTGGAGCCCCAAAAAATAAAGTCTGACACTGTTTCCCCACCTATTTGCCATGAAATGATGGGACCGGATGCCATGATCTTAGTTTTCTGAATGTTGAGTTTTAAGCCAACTTTTTCACTCTCCTCTTTCACTTTCACCAAGAGGCTCTTTAGCTTTTCTTCACTTTCTGCCATAAGGGTGGTGTCATCTGCATATCTGAGGTTATTGACATTTCTCCTGGCAATCTTGATTCCAGCTTGTGCTTCCTCCAGCCCAGTGTTTCTCATGATGTACTCTGCATGTAAGTTAAATAAGCAGGGTGACAATATACTCCTTTCCTTATTTGGAACCGGTCTATTGTTCCATGTCTAGTTCTAACTGTTGCTTCCTGACCTGCACACAGATTTCTCAAGAGGCAAGTCAGGTGGTCTGCTATTCCCATCTCTTGAAGAATTTTCACAGTTCATGGTGATCCACACAGTCAAAGGCTTTGGCATAGTCAATAAAAGAGAAATAGATGTTTTTCTGGAACTCTCTTGCTTTTTTGATGATCCAGCGGATTTTGGCAATTTGATCTCTGGTCCCTCTGCCTTTTCTAAAACCAGCTTGAACATCAGGAAGTTCACATATTGCTAAAGCCTGGCTTGGAGAATTTTAAGCATTACTTTACTAGCGTGTGAGATGAGTGCAATTGTGCGTTAGTTTGAGCATTCTTTGGCATTGTCTTTCTTTGGGTTTGAAATGAAAACTGACCTTTTCCAGTCCTGTGGCCACTGCTGAGTTTTCCAAATTTGCTGGCATATTGAGTACAGCCCTTTCACAGCATCATCTTTCAGGATTTGAAATAGCTCAACTGGAATTTCATCACCTCCACTAGCTTTGTTCGTAGTGATGCTTTCTAAGGCCCACTTGACTTCACATTCCAGGATCTCTGGCTCTAGGTGCGAGACCCTCACACTTGAGCAATGGAGAGGGGTGTGTGGAGAGGAAGGTGGAGGGTGGGAAAGGAAACAGGAGTAGAGTCAGCCGGGGGCCAGGCATGCTCTGTCTGGGCGGGGGCCTCTGGGTGGAGGCGAGAAGATGGGGCCTGGCCTATGCCCCCAGTTACAGCCTCGGGAGCCCCCATGAGGAGCTGACGCTCAAGCTTTCTACCCCTCATACCCACAGTGTGCACGTACCAACAAGCACACATGGAAAACCAGCACAGTGCGTGTAAATAGAAATGATTGTGCATGAACACACATGTGCACACAAACTGCTCACGCAAAGGTAGACGTTCATTAGAAATTCTAGAACATCAGGGCTGAAGGACATCAGACAGTCTCATCTGACTCCCACACGAAAAAGAGAAACTATTCTCAATGGCCCAGGACAGACTCTCCTTCCGGGGAGACCCACAGGCTTACCCAGGTCCCTCCAGGAGCAGCTGAGCTCCCTCCCAGTTATTCCCACAAGCTGTGTGGAGAGAGAGTGAGGTTGGGATCAAGACCCACCCACCCTCTTGGCATGATGGCAAAACCCTACCACCACGGCTGCCCTCGCATCTGAGTGCCTGCTGTCTCCTTCCTCTCAAAGCTGATTTCCAGGCCCACCAGACCTTCTCTCTCCATCTCCTTTGCTGTGTCTTCCTTTCTCTACCTTCATTCTAACTCTGGTTCTTGGTGATTCTGCGTTTTCTTTCACCCCTCCCCATCTCTCTGTCTTTCTTTCCTTGGTCTCTCAGCTTCCCTCCGTTTCCCTCTCTGCTGGGCTCTATCCCTCTCACTCTATTTTCTTTCTCTCTCTCTCCAGGATCTTTCTTTGCCTTCCAGGAAAAGCTGACGTGGCTCTGGTCACTCAGCGGGAGTGAGGCCTCTTTGGGGTGGGGGCTTCAGGAGGGCTAAGCCGCTGCAGCTGGGGAGGGATTGGCCGCCCAGCGGGAAGGAGAAGCTGGAGGGATGGGAGGAGAAAGGGCTGGGCTTCCAAGGAGGGCTGGAGAAGGAGGAGCCGGAAGAAAAACTCTGGGAAGAGACGAGCACCACCTCCCCTGTTAGGGCAATCAGCTGTTCCAGCTGGCCTGGGACTGTCTGGACTTTAACACCGAAAGCCCCATATCCCAGGACTGCTGGGCACTCTACCCTGAGGCCTGCAGGAGCCAGGATGGGGCAGGCAGGAAGGGCTTCCAGACCTGACTCCTTCCCTCCCACTCCTCACCTCCCAATTCTCCCTTCCACTGTTGAAGGGCTGCCAGGTATCCAGAGATGGTGTAGAGGTTTGGGGTCTGAGAGATGCTCTCTAGTCCTGGGCCTTTATGCCCGCATCTGTGATCTAGGGACAGTCAGGGTGTCCACACACTCACCAAGGACCCCCATCTCCAGGCCCCCAGGGAGCTTCTGGCCTGGGAAGAGAAAGGGGAGCTGACTCCCAGCTGTGTCCTTACCTGCTCACATCATCTCCTGTGGGACGGGCTTTGCAGGAATAACTTGATAAGGTGATGGCATCCGGAGAGCCGAGGGGCTGCCTAGGAGGTGATAAGCCCCACCCTTGGAGGCGCGCCACCGCTTCTCAGACTCTGTGGTGGGTGGCCCCACGTGGCCCACTGTGAAGTGCCTTGGAGGACACGAGATGCTTCTTAGTAGAGGCCCACTGCGTCCCGGTGGCCCTTGTCTTATTGTCCTTCCTGGGAGAGGAGGGTCATGCTGCCCGCTTTTTACCCTCAGGAGGTGATGGGATCTGGGCAGATGTGGGAGGGTTGTCAGTGACTAATGGGTGCAGACTCAGTGGGCAGGTTACTCCTGCTTCTCCTGCCATAGCCCCCCGTTCCCCCACACCCCCACCCCCAGCTGTTCTGCACGGGATTCTGAGGGTGGCCTAGCGCTGGGTTACCATCAAGGTCTTTGACAATGTGGAATGAGGTGCAAGGACCCCCAGGAAGGCCGGTAACATGCTCACACACTCAACAGAGTGCGGATCCCCCACGCACGCTCATGCTCATGCTAAGTCGCTCAGTCATGCCCAACTCTGTGCGACCCCATGGACTGTAGCCTGCCAGGCTCCTCCGTCCATGGGATTCTCCAGGCAAGGGTACGGGAGTGGGTAGTCATTCCCTCCCAACCCAGGGATTGAACCCATATATCTTATGTCTCCTGCATTGGCAGGCAGGTTCTTTACCACTAGTGCCGCCTGGGAAGTGGGTCCCCTACATTGTGTGAGATAGCCTTAAAATGTCCTAAGGAACCCGGTCTGGACCCAGAGTCCCTATCTGTACAAGAGGGTGTGGAGAAGGGAACCTCCAAAGTGCTTTCACTTCTGGCATCTGATGCTCACCCAACTCACCCACTCATTGAGTCAAGAGCTATTTATCGAGCATCTTCTCTTGTGCCAGGGATTAACAACAACTGGGAGAACAAGTAGTCTGCCTCCAGCAGGCTTCCTCTCTAGTACAGGGATCTCCCTTTAAACACGTGAGAGTACATTTATGTTGAGTGAATGAACTGAGAATACCTCTAAAAGGAAAGACAATTCTAAACAAGTAAAACTAACAGTGGGGGGAAAAAAGCAACTTGAAGAAATAGACAATGCAGATAGAAGGACACTTTTTTTAAAGGCTATTATTAGCTTCAGAGAAATAAAATATATATATACATGAAACAAGAACTGGGTGTAAGTCTCCTCCCCCGCAAGGCAGTTAGAGTTGGGACAGTGGACTTCAGAGAGCGATGCCGCCTCTCCAGACAAGCAGCGCCAACGGTGGGGTTTCAGGTCCTTTGGGAGGCCCCAGAGAGAATATTACAGGAGGAGCAAGGTCCTCAACCTCACCTGGCTGCCAGGTGGACAGTCCTGGGTGATAGAACCATCTCTGTGCCTGAGTGCCTCAGAGTCCCCATCAGAAAGCTGAAGCCCAGCCGATTCCTGTCCGGAGCTTCCTGTTACCCGACTGGAGTGCAGTCACACCCCTGCCTGCCTCCGCCCTCCTCTCCCAGCTTGGCTCATCCGGAGACCTCCCGGGACTTCAAGTGTTTAGGGCAGCCCAGCCTTGGAGCCAGCAGGCAGGCGTGACTTGGGGTGGCGGGCTGGTGAGGAGGATATGTTTTCTTACAAAAACAGGTCTGAAGTTTTGGCTTCTCCCTGAGACTCTGCATCACGGTGGGTGTTTTATACGCTTTGGCCCCAGCGTTTCACTGGAACACACCCACCACCCACACAGACACATGATCACAGAGATGCACATTCATTTCTACACATAAACACACACACACATGCCCAAATATACGAATTAGACTCACGCACATCCACACAAACACACGAAGACTTAACCTCACAACCTGCACGAATACACACACTCAAACATTCCCAAACACACAAATTCACACATACATGATCTCACACCCACATCCACACACACACACACATACAAACTCATCCACACACAGAGATGTCACAGCCACACTCAGACATGCACACAGTCCCTCACATGGTCCCAACTTGGAGAATGCCCTCTCCTTTTTCTCCTGTTCAAAGTGAGGTTAAAAGTCCCCCACCTTCCATGGGATTCAATTTCTCACCCCTCCCTCCCATAAAGTCCTTCTGGCCCCATCTTTTCTTGGGTCCTGTCCAGCTAGTGCTGTGTCTTTAAGGAAGTTGAAGCTGCTAAAAGTGAGTGAGAGAGAGAGAGAAGAAAAAAACAAAAAATTTGGCATCTTTTCCCCCTCAAGTTTCTGGTGTCACTTATGAAACACGGGTCCTTGTTGCTGCAGAGAGGCAGTTTTGCTGGAAGGAGGGAGTAAACGGACTGCCTGGGTTCTCTTCCTGCAGCCTTGTCTCAACAGATGGTCTCAGGCACCCTGTCTGGATAAGGGCAGGCCCAGGTGTGCAGACTGAAGGTGGGACAGGGACCAGGCTGTCCCTTCCTCCAGCATCGTCATCTTCCCTTGGCCCTGCAGACTGTCCAGGACTAACTCTTTCTTTGTTGCTCATTGGTTCCATCTTAGAAGAAGCTCTGCTTGACTAAGAAAGAGTAGTTTGAAGGTAAGTCAGCGGCAAAAGGGCTCTAAGGTCCAGTGGGAGGAGAAAGCAGTCTACTGGGCACGGGGGCTGGGCACTTTCCTGTTGGTTTGGGGTACTCAGACAATCCCTTGCTTGGATCTGTTCAGGGGCCATGGATCCCTCTAACAACCACAGCTCTGGAAACCCCAGCAGTATTTGGGTTGAGCCACTGGCCTCCTCCAAGCCAGCTGAGAGGTCCTGGCAGGGGTTTACTTAGGCAGCTGCCTGGTGTAGTTTGGACCGAAAAGGCCAAGGGTGTGAGTCTGTAGAAAGGGTCTGGTGTGTGCTGTGGTCACGGCTGGTAGGAGCGGGAGAGCAGTGGGTGGGGCTCATGGGGGTGGTGTGCGCTGCACAAGGGGCCTTGTCTAGGCCAGGGGGCAGAGCATACCTTTGGGGGGCTCCAGGGGGAGGGGCTGTGGCCAGGATGTGGGAGGGCAGGAGGGAGGCTCTGCCAAATGCTGGGGGAGGAGGCGGCTGGAAAACAGATTTCAAGTCACAAAGTCAGCTAGGAGCCAGCCGAGGCAGGGAGAGCTCTCGGCTCAGAGAAGGAGCTGGGGTCCTCTTCCGTCCTACCTTCGCCCCCTCCTGACTGCGTGACCTCGGGCAAGTCCTGGACCTTCTGTGGGCCTCAGTTTCCCCTTCTGTAGAATGGGGGTGGTGGGCTAGGTGGTGTGGGGGTGTCTTATCTGGATTATGTGGGCAGGGCCTTCTGATGGGGAAGAGCTCTGTGTCAGGGTGCTGAGAGGGACAAGTGCCTTCTGTGGGTCTTTGGGGGTCACCTTGTAGGCATATCCTTCTCTGCAGGATGCAGGAGCTGCGTCTGCTGTGCCTGGTGGTCCTCATGGGCCTGGCACAGGCCTGTCCAGAGCCCTGTGAATGCGGGGAGAAGTACGGCTTCCACATTGCTGACTGTGCCTACCGTGACCTGCAGGCAGTACCATCCGGCTTCCCGGCCAACGTGACCACGCTGAGCCTATCGGCCAACCAGCTGCCAAGCCTGCCGGGGGGCGCCTTTAGGGAGGTGCCCCGGCTGCAGTCGCTGTGGCTGGCCCACAACGAGATCCGCAGTGTGGCCGCGGGTGCCCTGGCCTCTCTGAGCCAACTCAAGAGCCTGGATCTCAGCCACAATCTCATCTCCGACTTTGCCTGGAGTGACCTGCACAGCCTCAGCGCCCTTCAGTTGCTCAAGATGGACAGCAACGAACTGACCTTCATCCCCCGCGATGCCTTCCGCAGCCTTCATGCCCTGCGCTCACTGCAGCTCAACCATAACCGCTTGCACACGCTGGCCGAGGGCACCTTTGCCCCGCTCACTGCACTGTCTCACCTGCAGATCAACGACAACCCCTTTGACTGTACCTGCGGCATCGTGTGGTTCAAGACGTGGGCCCTGACCACGGCCGTGTCCATCCCAGAGCAGGACAACATCACCTGCACTTCACCCCACGTGCTCAAGGGCACGCGGCTGAACCGCCTGCTGCCGCTGCCCTGCTCCGCACCCTCGGTGCAGCTTACCTACCAGCCCAGCCAGGATGGGGCCGAGCTGCGTCCGGGCTTCGTGTTGGCACTGCACTGTGACGTGGATGGGCAGCCGGCCCCTCAGCTCCACTGGCACATCCAGACGCCCGGTGGCACCGTGGAGATCGCTAGCCCCAACGTGGGTGCCGATGGGCGTGCCCTGCCTGGTGTCCTGGCAGCCAGCAGCCGCCCGCGCTTCCAAGCCTTTGCCAATGGCAGCCTGCTCATCCCTGACTTTGGCAAGCTGGAGGAGGGTACCTACAGCTGCCTGGCCACCAACGAGCTGGGCAGCGCGGAGAGCTCAGTAAATGTGGCCCTGGCCACACCAGGTGAGGGTGGTGAGGACGCGCTGGGGCGCAGGTTCCAGGGCAAAGCGGCCGAGGGGAAGGTCTGCTACACGGTCGACAACGAGGTGCAGCCGTCGGGTCCAGAGGACAACGTGGTCATCATCTACCTCAGCCGCGCCAGGGGCCCCGAGGCTGCAGCAACAGCAGAAGGGGTCCCTGGGAAGCAGCCCCCTGGGCTGCTTCTGCTGGGCCAGAGCCTCCTCTTCCTCTTCCTCGCTTCCTTCTAGCCCCACCCCTACCTGGGGGCTTGTTGACTCCTGCCCTGACCGATGGCTGTCCCTCACAAGTGGTGCGGGGGCCTGGGGGTAGCAATTCTTGGAGCCTGCATCAGGGACTTCCCACCTTCCTACCTCCCCTTCTCATCCCTTCTGGGACACTCAGCAACCCCACTTCTAGACTTGCTCAAAGCTAGTGACTAGGATGGAATTGAATCCCCTAACTCACCGTCTACGGTGCTAATTGCTGCTAACCACACTGCACATGCTCCTCTGTCTCGGGGGTAGCATGCCGACCAGGCAATGCCCTAACCACCCAGGGGGAGCCCCACTGATGGACTTCCAGGCACTGGGACTGACAAGCTCTCAAAGGCTATCTATGGTCAGGGCCTGGGGCTTGGGGCTGGGCAGGGAAGTAGCCTGAAGCAGATTGGCACTGGAGATGTAGAATTAGGCACAGAACAAGTGGCTGGCGTGGCTTGGAGGCTCTCTGAACTGCTTGAGCTCCTGCTGACCTTCCGTGTTCTCTAACAACTTGAGGGCTGGGGAGTCTCTGCCCTCAGACAGGACTAGAAGGCCCAGGATGGTGCTCATCTCCAACTCTTCCTCCCTTGGTGTGCCCCTCCATCCTGGATTCCTGCCCTGCCTTCCTCTCCAGGTACACATCTATCGCCTGCCTTCCCCCACAACCTTGGGAGAGACTAGCCAGCCTGGGGGTGGCAGAGAAATAAATAGCATTTCTGATGCTCCCCTGCGTCTGCCTCGAGTTTTGTCTGGATCTAGGTGCCCTGCTGCCTCCAACCCTGCCCCTTTCCAGATTAAAGGGTGCTATGCTTAGGGACAAGAGCCTGTGAGAGCTCTGAAGCCCCTGACCAGAGCCCCCAGAACTGCTGAGACCAGCAAAGTGGAGACAGGGAGGCCCAGGAACGTAGGGTAGCAGCTGTGAGACTTGGAGTCTGGCCAGCCCCCCTTCCCCCTCCTTCTACACACAGTATCTCCCCATCCCCCGTCAGCTTGCAGCTCCCGCTGAGCTGCTGTCACCAGAGCACAGGTTGAGGATGACTGCACCTCTGATGGAAAACAGGTCGAGGATGACTGCACCTCTGATGGAAAACAGCAGGATGGAGCCAAGTCCCTCGTGCTGTGTTACCTTGGGCGAGTCACTGCCCATCTCTGGACTTTGGTTTCCTCAGAAAACAAAGGATGGGGTAGGACATGGTAATGTCAAGAGTTTCGTTGACTCTGAGTATCTAAGGCCTTATAATCCTAACCCAACGTGGACCCCTTGACATCTCTGGCTCTGTTCACCGCTGAGCAGGCTTGGCTTCTTGTAGGATGTGGGCCTAAGATCTGAGTCGGGGACAGCTGGGGAACATTTGTACCCTGACTGAACTAGCTACTCGCTTGTTTTAAAGTCACCTGGGGCCCCCGTACCCTCAGGGTGAAGCCGGAGTCTCTGGTCAGACATTCCTGGCCCCTCTGACTGGCTCTCTGAAGTCACCCATCCCCACCCCTATGGGAACAGCTAATTGTTCCTTGAACGCTCTGAGATGTGTAATCCTCTGTATATTTACTTACGCTGCTCCATCTCTCTGGACACCCTCCTGCTTGTCACTTGACTAAGTCAGCTTTTGAGACTCAGCTTAGGTACCACCTCCTCCAGAAAGCTTACCTGGATGCTTTTCCCTCACCCCACAAACTGGACTAGGCCCCCTCCTCTGGCTCACATAGCCCTGAGTGTCCAGTGTCCCAGCCTGATCACACTCTCATGACTCTGCTTCCATATTAAGGACAGACGCTGTCCACCACAGACACAGGGCTAGGAATACATTTTTCAGTGGGCTTCGGTGGGACCATCTCTGCCTCCCTTGCCCTCTTCCTGGGCACCCTTGAATGTGGGTTGGAGCTCCCTGGCCCCGCCTGGCTTCCTGCCAGTTTGAGGCTGTAGTTTGGGTTGGGAATGTGGTGGGGGGTGGTCTTCACTAGCTGTACAGACATTTCTTGAGGCCCCACAGATCCGGGTGTGTGGGTGGCCACATTTGCCCCACTCTTGGTAGCCCCAGCCCCACAGTAGTCCCCACCTCAGCCAACCCCCAGCAAGAGAGGGGGACCCCCTCAGCAGCGGGGGACCCCCTCAGTGGCCCTTCCCTTTCTAGGCCAGTCTCCTCCCACCTCCGTGTGTGTGTGTGTGTGTGTGTGAGTCACTCATTCTTGTCCAACTCTTTGCCACCCCATGGACTGTAGCCCACCAGCCTCCTCTGTCCACGGAATTAGAGTGGGTTGCCATTTTCTTCTCCAGGGGATCTTCCTGACCCAGGGGTTGCACCCCAGTCTTCTGCATTGTAGGCAGATTCTTTACCCTCTGAGCCACTAGGGAAGCCCCCCACCCCAACCTCCATACTCTTATTCACATTACTTTCTCCTGAAATCTCTCCTCCTCCCCAAATCCTGCCCATTCTAGAAGACCCAGAATCAGTCCTACTTCCAAAGCCCACACTTGCACAGCTCAGGGGTGGCACCCTGGGTCCCCAGTGTCTCCTCCACCCAAAGGGATGTGGCCACGGGTTCCCCTCTGCCCTCTCCACCCAGCCCAGCATGTGACCAGAATACCCCAACCCCACCCAAGCCCCACAAACACAGTTGATTCACTGAGAGTCCGGGTGGTTTTCCCCACATATCCCCCGCCCCCACCCCCCACCTCAGGAGGACTGCTTCTCAAGCACAAGTTTATTACAGAGAGCACACTAACCTCTTTCATAATCTCTAAGGGCATACCAACTACAAAAATATCAGGTTCTCAAGTGTGGCCAGCTCGGTGTGGGGTCTGGTTGAGCCATGACTTTGTTGTGGGGTAGGAGCCCATGGCTTCCTCCTGGGCTGCCTTGCAAGCCATGAGGGCCCCCAGATGGAGACGGGCAAAGCTGCAAGAGACAGGAGGCACTGCATCTCGTCATGGTGGTGAGGTCCATCTGAAGCTGAGGGGGCCAAGCTGGAAAGCTAGGCTGTCCTGGCCTGAATCGCCAACCCTGGTCAGGAGAAGACTTCAGGGAAGCCTGGAGGCTGGTGGCAGGGCTGGGCATCAGGAGGGGCCTGGACCTGCTTCCTGGGCCAAGAGGCAAAACCACCACTCGCCTTCTCCAGAGCCCTCACTGGCTTCCCAAGGTCAAGAGGGGCAGACCAGAGCCTTCCCGAGGCTCGAGGCTCATAGTGCTGACAGACTTCCATCCAACCAGAGCAACCCCCGGCTGGTCCCGCTAAATCCCCAGGACCTGCAGGCAGAGCTGGGGCCAAGCAGAGGGCTGCCATGGCCATGGTGATGATGCTGGGAGAGCCGGGAGGGACGGGCTGGGAGGCAAGGACACGGCAGTGTGGCCTTCCCCCAGCCTCAGGGCTGGGCACCGTTGGGCCGGGCACCTGGCAGGGCTGTCTTCCGGAAGGCCTGCAGAGCTGGGTTGTGCAGCAGCGTGTACGCCAGACCCCAGCGAGCCCTGCCTTGGCGGGCCCTGGGCCCCGCTCCCTTGGCCACCAGGTCCTTGGTCTGTAGCAGCTGAATCCCTGAGAAGAGGCCTTCTGTGGGTCACTCAACAAACACCCAGCCAAACCCCGCCCTCCCTCCGCCACCCCAGCACCAAGATGGGGGCAGAATCTGAAAATCGCACATGTAGAGTGGGGGAGGTTGACGAGACAGGGGCTCCGGGTGCTATTCACAGGGTGGGAAGCCGGGAGAAGTGTGGGGCTGCAGAAGGGGTTTGTTCAAGGTCAGATGCTCATCCTCTGGATGGCCGATAGGAGAGAGAGAGGAGGAGCTCTGTGGAGGCAGGGCTGGGACAAGGGACTGGAGCCAGCTCAGTGCTCCCCTCCCTACTACACCCAGGCTGCAGGGCAGGGGAAGACAGACTGCTTAGGAGAGCAGGGGTGGCCTGGGTGGTAGGGGTGACAGAACCCCTTGGCAAGACAGCGGTCTCATTCCCCAAGTGAGAACTAAGTGTGTGCACACACGTGACAGACGGTGTGTATATGTTAGTATCAAGGAAAAAGTTACCCTGAGACGGACCAGGAAAATTCTCACTTCTTCTCTCCCACAGGCAGCCCAGAGAGGAAGTGAGCATTTTCCTGGCTCTCTCTCCCTTGCCTGCGTTGGAGAGGGGGGCGTGCCTTTCTCCTGGGAGAAGCCAGGTGGGTTCCACTTCCCCCCATCCCCAGTGGAAGGGCGCACCTTCCTCTTCCTCCCCCAGTCTGAGGCCATCCTGGGGGGTCGCGCGGGGCTTGGGCCTCTGAGTCCGCAGAAGCAGGGCACAGAAGGCCGTTGCAGCTGGGTGTGACTGGCTGGCCTCCATCCTCAAGAAGTTGCAATATGTGTGGTAGCCTGTGTGGGGGTGCAGCGCTAGTCGGGGAGGGCCCAGACGGCCCGTAATACAGACCTGGGGAGTGTCCTGCACACCCTGCATGTGAGCGCGTGGCCCCCTGCACATACCCACGGCTCAGGGTTACGGACATCCTCCGAGGAGACTAGGTCAGGGCAGAGCCTCCCTCCCTGCTTGGCCAGCCTGAGCATCCCCCACCTTCAGCTCCTGCCCAGTGACCTTACCGGGGTCAAGAGTGGCAGCTCTAAGCGGCAGCAGGCTGAGGTCCATCCGGCCAAGGTGGACGGCATTGTAGAGGGCGGAGAGGAGCACTCTCCAGGCGGCCACCATGGCGCCCACCAGCACGTTGACGGGGAAGAGAAGGAAGGTGGCTGCATAGAGTGCTCTTCTGTGGGCCAGGAGAGGAGGGCTGAGGCAGGTCCCCACACAGAGGCCCTTCCTCGGGTCAGTGTCAGACTGAGATGACCACAGCTGCCGTGTATTTACTGAGCACACCTCTGTGCACCCGCCCTGTGCCTTATGTCTGCTCTCTTAACCCAGCTCACCCATTCCCCCAATCTGGGAGGCCCAGACAGATGGGGTGACTTAGCTAAGGCTGTCTAGCTGGTCAGTGGAAGATTTGGGGCTTCACTCCAGGTCCACCTGGATCTTTCTATGATCCTGGTGTCTCCCACCTCCCTCCTCTGGGTCCCTTGTCCACAACTCTAAGCCTCTCCTGGGGCCAGGTTCTCCCACAGCCTAGCAGAGAAATGACATGGCTATTAACCTCCTTCCTGCAAAGGGCAGAGCAGGGCTGATCCCCAAGACAGGGAAACTCGAGGGGGTATTTCTGGCCCTGTGACAGGTAAACAGAGGCATTTTTGAACTAAGCTGGGCCACAGCCGCCTCTCTCTGTGGATAAGGCGAGCTCTTTCTACCATCCACCGGGGTTCCCTGTTAGAGAAAGGGGAAAGACGGCAGTGGAGGGAGAAGGGGACAGAAAGGAAGACAGGGAAGAGGCGGCCGAGGGCCTGAGGGAGCCACAAGCCCAGGAGCCAGCTCACCGGTTGGTCAGCCCCGGGCGTCCATGGTGAGTGTCCAGGAAGGCCCAGTGGGCCGCTGCGTTCTGCAGGGTCACAGCCAGGGCCAAGGTCAGCCAGAAGGGCCTGTGGGAGGTGAGGGGATGGGGAGGGTGTCACTGTTAGTGGCCCTTGGGGAAGGGGTCTCAGAACCCTCAGCCCCTTCCTCACTCACCACGAGGACTTCAGGTAATGGAGGAGCAGGAGGTTCCTGCCGTGAAGCATGGGCATGAACACCAGGAAGGCCAGGGTCAAGGTCCCCAGGAAGAAGAGGATCTGCTGTACCAGGAGTCCTGCCAGCAGCGGGAGGAGGGGCGCAGGCATCAGGCCACCCCCTCCATTCCCAGGCACTCAAAGCTTTGGCATCGAGTAGACGCGGTTTCAGATCCCTGCTCTGCTGCTGTTTAGCTGTGCCACCTTGAGCAAGTTACTTAACCTCTCTGAGCCCTGGTTTCTTCCTCTGTAAAAAGGGGAGAGCGGCCCCTACCCAGGAGGGCCGTGCTGAGGCAGCAGTGAGACAAAATCTGTGGCCACTCTTGGAAAACCAGAAAGTGCTTTGCAAGTGTTATTTTCCCCCCAATTGCTCCTGCATCCTTGAGGACAAGACAGTATTTGAAATTAATGTTTACATTCCTACTGGCCAGAGCCTGGCCCATGGTAGGCACCTGAAAGCTGTCTATTGAAATGATGGGCTAATTGTTGACCTAGGATGTGTACAAAAGGGCTTCAGAGGCTTAAAGTTTACCAATTCAAGGAATTATGACTTTTAGTGCTAATAGTCCCTCTACCCCTTTATCATCTTTTCCCACCTTACCCAGAGAGATGAGAACTGAAAGAAGCAGCAGGAAGGGAAATCAGGTCCTTGCTGGCTTCAGCCCGCTCACATTTGAGAGGACTTTGCTCACTGCAGTGCCCAAGGGAAGAATCAGAAACTTGGAGCATGGAAGCGTCCTTGAAGTCCATCTAGTCCAGTTCTCTCAGAGTAGGACCCCCTTTGCAGCCCCCAATAATGGCCACATAACCATGCTAGTGGAGGATGGGGAAGCCTGGCATGATACAGTCCACGGGGTTGCAGAGAGTCAGATGTGACTTAGCGACTGGACAATATCAGTCATGCTTGAATACTCCCAGTGACAGGGATCTCATTACCTACTGAGAGCCCATCATGACATAGCCCTCCCTTACAAAAGCAGGAATGTGCCTCCTTCAACTTTCCAGCCCTGGGTCACCCTCTGTGCTAACACCTGGAAGCACCCAGGAGCCAACCTAGTGATGGATATTCTTTTACCAAGGGCTCCCGCACCTATCCCCTCCCTCTCATCCCACCTGCGTGGACTCCCTGAGGGCAGGGGAAGCAAGGTGGCTCCTTCCTTTTGCTTTTACCCCAGAGCCAGCCCCAGCACAGGCAGACCCGCAGGCGCAGCCAAGACCTGCCGCGCACTCCCTCCCCTACCCGGCCAGCGTCTGGGGTTGGATGGAGTCAGTGCTGAGGTCAGGTGGATCGGGCAAGGGGGGCTCACCAAGGCAGGTAAAAGCAGTCTGGTAGGCAGTGAAGCTCATCCAGCAGAATATGGCCTGGCGGGAGGGGCGGGGGCTCTGGGTCAGGGGGCCTATGTCCAGGGCGCCCCCTCGGTGCAGAGCTCGCAGGTTGGTCCTAGGGTGGGAAAGAGGAAGGCAGGGACCTCAGGGAGTGCACATGCTTCCTTATTCCCAGCTCTGGGCCGGCCTCTGGAAGCCCAGGGCTGTGGGAGCCCAGTGGAGCCTACTAATCCATCCTGGGAGGTCAGGGAGGGCTTCCCAGAGGAGGTGATGCCTGAGTTGAGTCTTAAAGGATGAATAAGAGTAAGCTGGTAGGGGGTGGGGCAGGGAACAAGGGAGACAAATTAAAACAGAAGACTCAACCTGAGCCAAGTCAGGAAAATGAGACACAACAGTAGGGATGGAAAATGACTTGCAGCTCAGCCACCAGGGCAGGAGGCCAGGTTCCAGGTAGGCAGAGGCTTGAGAGCCTTAGCCACCTGACAGGAAGAGCCAACTCATTAGAAAAGACTCTGATGCTGGGAAAGATTGAAGGCAGGAGGAGAAGGAGGTGACAGAGGACGAGATGGTTGGAAGGCATCATTGACTCAACGGGTATGAGTTTGAGGAAACTCTGGGAGTTGATGAAGGATAGGGAAGCCTGGCGTGCTGCAGTCCCCAGGGTTGCAAAGAGTTAGACACGACTTATTAACTGAACAACAACAACAAGTAGCACCAACCCAGTAAGAAAAGATCCTGGAGCAGGAACCCTGAGGCCTGTTCAATGCAAAGCACGGGGACCAGCTCCCTGCTAAGTCCCTGGCCCTCCCCTTCCCACCCACCCTACTCCCAACCAGAACCTTCTCTCCTTCTCTGCTCACACTTCTTCAGTGCTCCTTACCATTCACCATGAAAGGGCGAGGTAGGCGGCGTGGCATTCAATATCCACAAGAATCTCTCCAGTGCCCCAGGCGCCAGCCGGCCCACCCCCTCACCCACACTCACACTTGCTCTTGCTCACGCAGCTCCTCCCGCCCATGGCACCCTGCCTCTCTCGTCTCCCCGTAGGATGCCAGCTCTCCCAGGTAACCCCTCCTCAGAGGACAAACTCCACACTTCAACCCTTTATCAGCCGTGCCCTGCGTTACTCAGGGACATTTCTCCACCCAGACAGGGACACCCCACCTTCTCCGCCCCCCGAAGGGCAGCTGGCCTCAGGGACAGCTCGGTCCTGCAGGCATTCTCCTCCTTCTAGTCCCAAGATTTTCCCCTCCTGGGTCAGGGGTCCTGCAGGCCTGACCTCGCCCCCACATCTGTATCAGGGGGCGTCAGAGCCTGAAACTGACCTGTGTGTCACCAGCGAGTGGACCAGCATGAGGAAGGTCAGCAAGCAAGACAGCACCAAGGCCGAGATGTAGCAAACTGGAAGGCCAGAAAGAGCAAAGTGGGAGGTCAGGGCCTGGGCTGGGTCTCCTGGGAATCTCCGAAGGGCTGTCGAGGGACGGCTGCGTGGGAGTTCCCCCCCCCCCACAGCCACACTGAGCGGAGGCTTCTTGTCTCTTTTCCTGTTCTCAGATCCAGTGTAAGTCGACAATTTCTGTTGGCCCATACAGCCAGGTGACATCTGATGGCCAGGATGGGAGAGGCCAGCTCTGAGGTTGCAGACCTGGCCCTCACCCTGGTCTTGCTGCTTCCACTGCTGCGTGGTGCCCAGTGAGGGACTCCATGGGGGTCTGCCTGGTGTCTGCCTCCAGCTCCATGACCTCCTAGCTGTGAGGCATCAGGAGACCATTCCATCACCCAGCCTCAGCTTGTCCATACCAGGCACATCGCTGAGCTGCCCATCTCCCAGCATATTGTGAACCCTAAAATCCCATCAAGGCCTGCCTCGGTGGCCTTGGTTCAGAGCACAGAAGATACGAGCACCCATCAGTGTGACCTGAGTCCATCAGAATGAGGGACATAACCACTGCTACCCATCTCCTCAACTCCCCATCCACCCTGGCCAGGAGTTCCTTGTATCAGCAGCAACTGGGAGAAAATGCATGGTGTGTTGTGAACAAGCCTGGTCTTTAAGCACAGCAGGGCTGCAACCCTTCCACCCTATATCCACAGCCAGTCTCACTCAGTACCCTCAGAACCACCCCACGGGAGAGGCCCAGGGAGACGTGGGACACACAAAGAAGCTGAGACTCAGAGCTGGTGGGCTTGACCCACCAGCCACACTGCTTAGAAGTTATGGAGCAGGTTGTACAATCTTTTGATCTAGGATAAGCCTGGGAGGTCTGCACCCTGATCTCAGTAGTCATCTGAGGGAAGTGTTCCTGGTTCCCATCAGAGACTCAGGAGGGGAGTAAACACACGCGGGAGAGGCAAGCACTGGGTCCTTGCAGCCACAGGCTCTGTGGGTCTTATCACTGACAGCATATTAGGATCACCTAGAGCTTTTCAGTTCCCATGGCCCAGGGACTTCCAGTGGCCCAGTGGTTGAGAATCTGCCTTGCAATGCAGGAGACATGGGTTTGATTCCTGGTTGGGGAACTAGGATCCCACATGCTGCAGGGCAACTAAGCCCATGTACCACAAGGAAAGATCCTGAATACTGCAACTAAGACCCCACGCAGCTAAAAAAATTAAAAATTTTTAAAATTCCCATAGCCCAAGCTGCACCCCAGAGCAATTAAGTCAGAATTTCTGGGCATAGGAATCCAGACCTTAGCCTTTGGGAAAGCAACCCCAATAATTCCAACGTGTACTCAGGGTTGAGAACCACTGAACTGGGTTTGTTTTTTTTCCCAAAGTCAGAGCCTTAATGATTTCTTTGAATCAACAGTTGATTGAAATCCATCAGGCCAACCAGCATGCGTACAGCGACTGCTACAAGTGGTTCTCAAACTCAGTCTTGTATTTGAATCATGGAGAAGGCTTGTCCAATCACAGAGGCTGGACCCTGCCCTCTAGGTTTCTGAAGTCTGACTAGAGCCTTGGGATTTCTTAAAAGTTACCAGGTGATTCTCAGGCACAGACAAGAGTGAGGATGACCACTACAGAAACCTGGGGCCACTGTGCCTGCCCCTGGTTCAGTCGTGCAAGGAGGCAGAGGGGGGCCCTTTACTGAACATAAGGCTAGAAGAAAGCCCTGGGCATGCACAGCTCTGCTCCGCTCCGTCTAGAGCCCTGCCCTCCTAGAGCCAACACGGTGCCAGCAAAGATACACTCTGGACTGTCTCTGCCAGGAGGCAAGGAGTTTGCCTGCGGAGCCTGCCAAGGTGAGCGAATAGCTTAACTAAGGGGCAGAGTTATCTGACCCTGACCCCCAGCCTGGCCTTTGGTCTCCAGGTGTCTATCTCTTGCTCCTCTCTCCCTCACTTGGTTCCCTCCTAATCTTGGTACTCATAAAATCTTCCTGCTCTTCGCTTCCTCTGGAACTCTGCACCTTCCCCCTTCCGGGCCCAGGTTTTGTGGGTCAGTCTGTCTCCCACACCCGATCAGGAGTCTCGAGGACAAAGATGCCCTTAGAACTTCAACACCCATCTTACAGGTGGGGAGACTGAGATCCAAAGGCATGAACGGCTTGCCCAGGGCACACAGCTGGTAAGTGATGGAGCACAATTCTAATCTAGCTGGCCTGACTCAGTGCGAGCTTTCTGTGAAAGATGCCAGGCTTACGGTCCAGGTGTTGGGTGGGTAGCCCTAAAACAGGCTCTCAAAGCTCAGAAGACATTAGCTTCTTAGGCTGAGAACAGACGGAAGGGCCCCAGATCTTATCTCAGTACCACCCCTGGCTTGCCTTGTGCTTAGGGCATATCCCTAAACCTCTTGGGCCAGGCATATCCCTAAACCTCTTGGGCCTCAGTTTGCCTTGTCTGTGAGCTGGGAAGGTAAACACTGATCTACTTAACCCCCGCTTCCAGGGAGATTCAGAGTGGGAGCATTTGGGCTTGGAAACTGCAGCACGTGATTATAAGTGTCAAGTGTGTTGAGTAGAAACCAAATCCCCCGTCCTAGACATGTCTGCCTCTTGATTTCCTGCTCTGTGAGAGGAGATCAATGATGCTGACCCAACAGGGCTGCTGTGAGCAAGGTCTGAGCTTGGATATGGACTGATAAGGGTCATGTCTGCTCCTGCCTGTGGCTCAGATTGCAACCAACTTGGAAAATCTTGGAGATGTCATTTTCAGCCCCTCCAAAGCTTGTCACCTGTGGGCTTCAGCCACAGTTCCAGGACAGATTCTGGTAGGGGAGCAGATTCACTCAGGAAAGTGGTGGTCAGAGAAGGAAGCAGTCACTGCACACACCTCTGCCCACCCCTACTCCCTCCCTGATGGTCTTGGTAAGGAAGAGCCGCAGAGAAGTCATACCTCCATCTGCAATAATGGCAGCCTAAGCCCCAACCATCACATGTTACTCCTCAAGAGCCAGGGTGCCTGTGCCAGCCAGGGACTCCCTAGCCAGAAGAGAGTATGGGCCACATGACCTCTGACCACCAGGCCCTGTCTTAAGGTGGTGGATAGTTCCAGCCTGGGTGTTAGGAGACTTTGCTCTTCTCTTGGCTCTATTTTGGCCTGGCTGTATAACCTCAGACTAGTTCTTCCCCTTGTGTTAAGTGAGGATGTGTCTCCGTCTCCAGCATAGGGCTGTGGAGATGAGGCAGGTGGGTAACAGGGCTAAGGGCTAGAGGAGGCATCAGACCACAGAATTGGGTGGGGGGCAGCTGGTATAGTTTTGGAGCCCAGGAGCTCATTGTCAAGGGAATGAAGGAGAAAGGAGGGACCTTGAGGACAGGGATTGGGAAGAGAGAGCATTCGCCCTTCCTGACCCCACCCACCTGCCATAGGATTAGCTCAGAATCCTGGCCCGCCATCCCGCCACACTGCCCCTCTTCCTGCTTCCCTCAGAGCCCACGGCTGTCCCCTCAGCTCACACACACCATGCCCTCCTCCGCCTCCACCCCTGCGGAGCAGGGCAGAGTTGCTGGGGGTGGGGGTGCTGGTGGGGGTGAGAGATCCCACGCAAGCTGACAGGGGGCCAGTGAGATGACCCCTTCAGGTCTCAGAGACTCAGAACTGGAAGCTCCAGCCTCCCAATTTGTGGATGAGGCAGCTGAGACTCACAGAGGGGACACCCAAGGCACCCCACGTGTCTGTGGCTCCTGGGACAGAGCTCAGGCATCCCAGCTTGGGTCCCCACTGCAGCACCTTGTGGGGTCCTGGGAGGCCTCACCTTCTAGAGCCCACAGGTGGTGCTTCACCAGCTCCACCACCTCCTGCCTGTCCTCTGAGAGCACGATCCCAAAGCCGGCCAGCAGGTAGGAGACGTCCGTGGTGATCCCCGCCCTCACCTTCTGGATGGTGGGTACCACGCCCACTAGCAGCAGCAGGGCCACCTGGAAGAACCCTGAAATCAGGGCGGCAGGGCCTGGCTGTGCTCACACCAGGCACTCCCATCCCAGGAGAAGTGTTTTCTGAGACTTCAGGAGATAAACTCCAGCAGCCCATGGGTTGCAGCCAGTGCCCATCACTCATCACAGTGTTCTTATCCATCTCTTAGAGCAGCATCCTCAAGCCTCTAATCAGCATGTTACAGATACTTTAGCCTCATCGACCCTAGACACGCTTTCAAGCAACACAAGCGCACATGTGCATCTCTGAATCGTTTATCTAAATTTAGTATGAAATTTCCAATTTTTCCATGTTGGAGAAAGCAGTGTCCCATAAATGAGCACAGGCATTGAAGCTAGCCAGACCCGGATTCGATTTGGCTACCCTGAGATATTGGCTGTAGGAACATGGCCAAGTCAAATTCATCTCTCAGCCCCAATTTCCTCCATCTGTGAAAGGGAGAAGACTCATACCTACCTCCCAGGATTTTCCATTTTTTTGTCTCTTTTAGGGGGAGGGGTGGTGGTGGTGGTGGGGATTTATCAAACATACATTATTTCACTAAATCTTCCCAACTGAAAGGAAGTATTTCAATTTCTTCCATTTCACAGCCGAACTAGTGGGTTCAGGGATGTTGAGTAACTTGTCCAACATAACTTGAGGTAAATAAAGGAGCGAGGATTTAAATCTTTGTTTACATGACTCCAAAACTCATGCTCTGACCCTGTGTAAGCCCAACAAGGGTCAGCATCCCCTCCCTTCTGGGTAGGCCAGCATTCCCAAGATGGCCAGAAGCAAGAGGATAGGATTGTGGGTGGGGCTCTTGGAGACTTGAGCGGGGGAGCCTAAGTCATCTCAGGGCTGGAGGTTGGGAGCAGGGGTCCAGAGGCAAATCGCATGACAGAGGCAGGACATACCTGGTAGATGGCCGTCCCTGTCAGGGTGACTGAGAGCACCAGCTTCAGGGGGAGTCGGAATCCTGCAGTCCCCAAAAGGATGGGCATGGTGAACCCCAGCACCACCCAAGCCCCGGAGCCCCCTCCCACCCAAAGGACCCAGGAATAGGACCAGGGCTCACAGGATCCTGGACCACCAAGGCCAGTCAGGGGCTTCCCCTTGTCCCAAGCTGGGGTTGTTGCTCCTGATGACAATGATACTAAAGGTAGGAGCTGGCTTTCTACAGCAGCTGCTCTGTGCGAAGGAAGGGTGAGGTCACCTGTCACTCCTGACCTCAGCTCCCCACCCCATACCTCGTTGTGGAATGTAGACGGAGTGTCTGAAGTACATCCAGGCCTGGGATGCGAAGCCACGCTTGCAGGTGTGGGAGCTGAGGAAAGACCCAGGCGGGGGGCAGCTCTCAGGAGAGGCTCCTGCCCTGAGCTTGGGCCCTAGGGTCCGGTTGATTCTTCAACTCTGCCCCACCATGGGGCCCAGTGCCAACCTCCCAAACAAACCTGCCTGCCCAGGCCTGTCCCCCAGCCCAAAGGATGTGCCTGGCACCTCACCTGCTTTTCAGCTTCTTCTGGCAAAGGAGGGTCCTCAGATATTCTTCAGAGTAGCTGCTCTGCAGCCCCTGTGGGGACAGAAGGACAAGAAGATGGGACCTGTCTTGAGCCATCCCTGGGGCCCTCGCTCAGGGTACCACGGTGGGCACCCAGTAGGTGCTCCATACAAACCTCTTGGCTGTGGTAGAGTACAAAGAAAGGGCACCTTGTGGGGATAAGGGCCCCCCATAGCTGCCCTCCCCTCCTCCTTAAATGAAAGACTAATCCGTCTCCTAGCTAAGAACTCTCAGTGCTGGCAAGTTTTTCCTAAGGGTTATTTCCAACCCTCCCCGGCTTTACTCAGCCTCTTCACATCACTGCTTTCCTCCTGGCTCTCTGGCCTTTGCTAGCTGAGACGGGGGTAAAGGGAGACTATGTCCCAGGAGTTTATCCCTGACCAGGAGACAGGCTGGGCCGTTTTGGGTCAGATGCCCCAGGCCTCTGCTACTCCGGGGAGATCACAAGGGTGACCTGATTTGTCTAAGCCACATTCCAGGCCTTAAGCTGCCTGCCAAGTGGCAGAGGCCCACAGTAAGATGCGGTGAGCCCCTGGCCCCTGACCATTTGGAAAATATAGGCCAAGTCACCCATTGCCATGGGAACCCTGGGATCCAGGGCAGGTGTGGATCAGCTCAAAGAATGACTGTGTCCTTTGAGGATTAAAACTCTTTGACTAAGGGCCAAAGAGGATTTTATTTCTCCTAAGACTTCCCAAGAGGAAAGGCGTGCAATGGAAGGAGAGGCTGAGAAGATCCCCAGGCGAGGAGGGAAGGGCCTGAGCAAGGCAGAGTCGTGCCTGGCGTATCCTGGGGAGCCGCTCCCCTCCTCTGAGCGTCTGGAGGACAGTAGTGACAAGTACTGAGGACCCTACTGCTAGCCTGTGAGCATGAAACCTGCAGTCAAGTGGGCCAGTGGGGATCTGGGGCCACCCTGGAGCCGCTGAGCCCACCTGCCTCTTCTCCCCTCTGTGGGGACCTCACTCCTTCTCTGGTTTCAGTCCCAGCCCCTTTTGAGCTCCAGGCCCAGGGTCCAGCTGCCCACCAGACCCCTCGGCACCACACACGCACAGGTGTACATCGTCCCCCGCACACCTGCTCTCATCTAGGGCTCTGTATGTCGCCAGGAACTGGCACCACCACCCACCCGCTGTCTGTCCTGGATGCCACCCTTCAAGCCTTTCCTTCAACCTCCCCATCTGCAGAGCAACCAGCCTTTTGCATCTCTGTGGGGTACTTTCCCTCCTCCCCTTCTCTCACCAGGAAAAAACTTGACCCTTCCTCCACCCATGCTCTGGGATTGCAATTCTCATACTGCACTGTAAGTATATCTCTATATCCATTGCCCCCAGCACGCTGGGAGCCCTGGAAGTCCAACACAGGTCACCCAGCTGAGTCTACAGTCCCAGCCCAGGGCCTGGCATAGTATAGGTGCTTGGAGAATGAGTATGATTGCTGTATCTTGTAAGAATTCTCCCTTGCCATGACATATTCGTCCACACACCCACCTACCCAAAACTTCAGAAGTATTTGCTAAGTGTCTACCATCTCTACCATCTCTACCATGATGCTGGGAAAGTTTGAAGGCAGGAGGAGAAGGAGGTGACAGAGGATGGGACGGTTGGATGGCATCACTGTGTCAATGGACACGAGTTTGAGCAAACTCTGGGAAATGGTGAAGGACAGGGAAGCCTGGCGAACTGCAGCCCATGGGGTCATAAAGAGTCAGACACGACTGAATGACTGAACAGTAACTCATGTGCTAAGACCTGCCCGATGCTGCAAATCATGCAAGAATGAAACAGATGCACCCCATCTCTGCAACTCATACTCTTTGGTATGCCTGCAATGCCTTTCTTTTTCTCTCCCTACTCCAAATCTTCCCTGTCCTTCAGCCCCTGCAATATCTACTTCCTCCAGGAAGCCCTCCAAGCATGACTTAGTTCTTCCAGCCCCGCCTTTATCCAAAGTTATCCAACCTAGGGTTGATTCATAATGCAATTCTGCCCTGGGTGCTCCCTGAATCATGTCAGCATCTGCAGAACTTCTATTAGGCCCAAGGCCCTGGCCTGTCTCATTTCTCCAGCTGGATCCTCCATGTTCCAAAAATAGAGCTACAAGTTCCCTGTCTTCCAGCCCACTTCTCCTTTGATGAGTCCCCACTCCGCAAACAGCTCGGTGTCCCAGGCATCCTGGGTGCCAGCCGAGGGCCTGGCTTGGCCTTTGCTTGGGGAAGGAGGACTCACAAGTTCCTCAGCGACTCAGCAAATGTTTTCTGAGCACCTGTTATGTTCTAGGCCCTACACCAAGCATGACCACATGTAGGAGACCAAAAGACCTGGGTGAGTCCAAGGTGTCTTGAGTGCTGCGTACAAGCCCACCCCAGCCCTGCGCCTTTACCTTGGAACCCGTGGCTGCCCCGTGACCGAAGCTTCTCACTAGCTGCACTGGGTACCAAAGGCTCAGGAATCCGAGGCCCAGAAGGAGAGGCAGCGAGGCCAACAGGGAGTAGTACTTGTAGATCTGGAGGGACGGGCAAACACCAAGACACATCTACCTTCTGCCTCATTTCCCCAGTCAAATCATTTCCCCTCCCAGCTCACAGGGGCCCCTGACAGTGATCGAGGGTGCGTGGGAAGGCTTCTGCTTCTATCACTATCCTACAGCCTAGGCCACTTGGCACCGACTGCTACTTCTCCTTCTCTGGCCCCACAGAGGTGCTTGCCCCTCCCCAGGCCCCTAGATGCCCCGGGCCCTTTCAGGAGCCAAAGGGAGGATGTTTTGTGAGCCCCTCCTACCCATCCCAGGGGACTGCCATGGGACCTGAAACAGGAGACAGCCACCTTCTATGTCCCTATGTTCCTGGGGCTTTGACACTGGCCTGTTTTTGTTTTTTTCTATTACAGTTTGCAAGCTGAGTGACTGCGAAGAACATACCCTGCCTCCCGGGGCTGAGGCCCTCCTGGGGTTGAACATGGATTCATTTATTTGTTAATGCCATATGTTTTTACTGAGAGCTTAGTATGTGCCAGGTCCTGGCTGGTGAAAAAAGACCAACCAAGTCCTTACTCTCACGGGAACCACCTAAGCTTCAACTCTACCCTGAGGGATTCGTGTTATTAGCTCCATTGTGGGAGCGGGGTGGGGTGGGTGGGGGAACCTGAACCTCAGAAAGGTGATAAGGTGTTCTCAAAGAACCTGGCACCACTTGGCATCATCGCATATATTTGCTTGTCTGACTGTGTGTCCCCTTCCGGAAAAGGCAGCTCTTGGGATGCCAGGGACTTCATTGATCTTATTCACAGCTCTACTCGGGGCCTAGAAATGCCCCTGGGACAGAGAATATACTCAAATGTGTTTGCAGAATGAACTAAGGAAGGAAGGGATAAAGCTGGATTCAAACCCGGGTTGTCTGTCTGTGTAGGCTACACCCGCACCCTTTGGGCTCTGGACCAGGCAGCTTCACACCCTAACCAAGCCCAGTGAACCAGGGTCTGAGGTTCTGGAATTCTCTTTTTAGCCCTCTGAGACCATCCCCCAACTCAGTGCTTGCATTCTGCAGCTCTCTTCACTCCCTCTCCAGCCTGGCCAAGGGAAGTCTTGGCAATTAATAATGGGGAGATTTCAGGGTTCCTCTCCCTCCTTCTCTGCCCCTTCCCTCCCTTCCCCCTCCCAGACAGGAAGCTCCTGAGGGCAGGCCCGGCTGTCTCTCCCACAGAAGGGCCGAGCTTGGAATGAGCACATGGCTAAAGGCATGAATCCCGTGCCCAGTAGAAGGCAGCAGGGAAGCATGTAGACAGAGACGAAAGGAGCCTCGCCGGGTGACGCGGCTCCCCCATGCCTCACTGTCCCAGGCTGTCCTGAGTCCGTGGTTACCTTGGGTGACTCAGGACACTCTGCCCTTTGCCAGACCTGGACCCCCAGATGAGCCCAGGACAGCAGGCTGCCGAGCAGGTGGGCGGCTCCATGCCTGACGGTGGCACAGGCAGCCAGCGGATAGTAGAGGGCAGGGTAATACAGCAGAGCCAGTATCTTCCAAGGCCCTGGAAGGCAAGACAGGCAGAGAGATACATGATGGAGGAGCGGAGGTGGGGCCTGGGTCCCGCCCATCCCCACTTCTCTCCTGTCTCTATCTTCCCAGCCCCTCGGCTGATTCAACAGGCAAGAGCCCTGCATTCATGCCAGGCTCTTGACTAGTATCACCTCCGTGATCTTGGGCAAGTTACCTCTTGAAGTCTCAGCTTCCCCATCTGTAAAATGGAAATAAGAGAGCACATTAGCAAAGATCAAAGGAAAAGGTATATGTAGGGTGCATAGCACCATGCCTGAGCTAGTACTAAATAAATTCAGCTACGATTTTATTAGTGTTCCCATCTCTGACCCTTGGCCTCCACCACTGTAGAATGGAGCTAATATCTGCACTTTAGGGAGTCGTTGTGAGGATCAGATGACCTAAAGAGGCCACATTGGAGGGCGGTGGCTCCTCTGGATGGTGGCTGTGCTTTCTACCACCACGTCCTTAAGCCCAGATCAACTCTCCAGGACCCCTCCCTGTTCCCCTCCGGATGCTCCTTCATGTTCACGCGGGACTAGGCTGTCTGGGGTCTGGGGGACTCAGCCTTTGACCCCTCACCCAGGGGAGCAGAGTTTGTACAGGAGCCGAGACGGCAGCATTGACCCAAGGACAGAGCGACAAGATTCCAGGCACTGTGGTGGGAAGGTTGGCGAGGGTGATGGGACAGTGTCTTCTGGCCAATGGCTCATGACTGGATCAGGAGCCCCAGTGCTCTGGATTCCTACCCGCCCCCTGCCGTCCATCCATCCCGGGGCATGAGCCATCTGGGTACCTCGGCCGGGTGGTGAGGCGAGGCTCAGGAAAGGCAGCGGGTCCTCGGTGGGGAGCAGCAGGCACAGGGAGCTGAACAGGACCATGAAGACAGCGGCAGGCACGGTCCGGGGCCTGTCCCCAGTCAAGAAATCCACAGGGCTGGTATAGCGCAGGGGCAGGACAAGAGGGAGTCACTCAGGCCCTGTACCTCCGTTACCACCCTGTGTTCCAAACACGGGGGAGGTAGAATCCTTCCCCTTTCCAGATGGGGAAACTGAGGCCCCTTCATGTATTCATTCCACAAATATCTGTGGAGTGCCTCCTACGGATTCAGACCCAGGCCCTATGGCAAGTGACTCAGGAACACGCCCCCCTCCGCCCTACACACAGACGCAGAAGGAACAAGTCTAAGCGCTGCTCCCCATCCCCCACCCCGCCCACTCTGGAAGCTTCAGGAAACGGCCGCCTCCACACTAATCGGTCTGTCTGGGCTGGCAGACCTTCAGAGAGCTGGAGAGTCACAACATCCTTATGCAACGGCCGCCGCCCTGGCCTGGGAGTGGCCCCAGGGCAGAGGGCAGACAGCGGGCACGGTTATCCCAGGCATTGCCCCTCTGAGCTCAGAGCAAGCCTCTGAGACCCTCTGCTTTGGTGCTCCAGCTTGCCTCCATGCTCAGAGGGCTCTATCCTGCTTCATTCTCCCCCGGGCCCTCCCCTAGGCAGGGCAAGCTCTTTTTCCTGGCCAGCCAGTACAGCAGAAACCCCTGGCTCATTCCCATCAAAACCAGCATGGCAGGCCCCACCTCAGCGTGCAGTTCTGAGTGCAAGGCTGTCTACACTGGGGCTCCACCTACCACCTCCCCCGATTCTTCAGTCTCTCCCACACATGCCTGCCCAGTCCCAACTCCTCAGGGTCATCCCCACCCCAGGCTCTGGGGTTGCAAGGCTGAAGGAGGCAGGGGGAGAAATTTCAGCCAGAGGGGCTGGAGGTCAGTCCCTCATAAACCTGTGTCAGTAGGAAACACCCTCAGGGAAGAGGGTGAAGATGGCGTGGAGTGATCATGGCCTGTCCAGACTATGGGTTGCCTGAGGGGGTGTGTCCTGGAGCTGGGCCCTCTTGGGCTTGGTCTCCCTGGGGTCTGGAACAGGAGTAGGTGCCCCTGAGCGGGTCCCTCCCCTTCTCTCTGGGGGTCCCAAGCAAACCTGGAGATCTTGGTGGGAGGCAGATGGGAGAGCCTCCAGACTGAGAGGGTTCTGGGTGTCACTGAGGCCCAGCTACCTAACAACTCACCACCCTTCCAGAGTGGCCCTGTCAGCTGGGCCCCCCAGAGAAGGGAGCCTGGGCCAAGGCACCAACCTGGGCAGCCCGGGCCTGCCATGCCCACAGCGGGGCCAGAGCTGGCGGCGCCTCACCAGCATGGCCAGCAGAAACAACACGAGGATCTGAAAGAAGAGCACAGAGGTGGGGCTAGGGTGCCTAGGCCTTCCCCAGGGGCTGAGTCAGAGCCCTTGGCCCTGGGAGCCCCCTAACCCCCATGCACACTTGGGCGGCATGCTGGGGACTGGCAACTAGGTGACAGAAGTTTGAGAGGTTAGACTCTGTCTGCGTCCTGGTTTGGGTCCCTGCCCTGGGAGAACTCCCAGTACCACCCTGCCCCCCACCCACGTTGAGGCTCCAACGTCTCTCTTCACCACCCCAGCCTACATCCTTCTGTTCAGGCTGGCAGAAGGTCAGTTGGGACTCACCGACAGCACGGCCAGGCAGGTGTGGTAGAGGCTGGGTGGCACGTTGGGCTGGCAGGAGGGGACCAGCCTGCAGAGCAAGTGAAGGCTGGTCAGGCCGAGGTAGGGAAACCCCAGGTGTACGGCCAGGTCTGGGGTTCCAGGCTCCCTATGCTGGGGCTCTACTCATCACCTCCCTTGACCCCTCTGATCGCGCAAACACAGTTCCATCTTCTCAGAGCTGTTCTGGGCCCCATCACCCTACGGGATGCGGGTCCCATACCAAGGCTTCAGGTTACAGGGCTGAAGGAGACAGAGGACTCCCGGGGGAAGACATGGGAGAAACAGAATGGGTCGACTCAGCCTTTCTCTCCATCCAGGCTCACTTCATTCCTCCCTCCTCCAGGAAGCCCCCTGGACTGCTCCAGGTGTCAAAGGCCTCTTCTCCAAACTGCGGCTGAGCATACCACCTGGATCCAGCAATCAAGCACTTGGTTCTGTGATCTGCCTTTCACTCACTGGTATCTGAGTTCGGTCTGTCTGTGACTGGAATGATCGACCTTGGTCTTCCAGGATTTATGTCTCTACTTGTTTTACTTTTGCTAAGGGCTGAGGTATGTGTCAGAGAAAGGGATCAGGTGGAAGCCCTGAGCTCAGGATTGGACCTGAACCTAGAAGAGCAGATAGGATTGGGTTCCTGGGGGAGGGCTAGACCTCTGGGTTTGCCCAGCCAGAGCCTGGGGGCGACAGTAGGAGGTCACCAGTGTGGACGGGGCCACCAAGTTCTGGCGGACGAGGCATCAGAGGAAGCTCCTGCTGCAGCTGGGCCTGCCCAGGGATAGGGGTAGAGGGCTTACCCACCCTGCTGGGCTTCTTCCCCTGTGTGGACAAGACGAATCTCAGGGGTGAACCTGAGGACTCTGCTTCCTGACCCAGGCTTCCTGAGCTTGGAAATCCCAGAGAGTGAGCAGCAGGAAAGAACCCAGTTGCGTGGGCTTGTCTTTTGGGTGGCAGGGTACAGAACAAGCCTTTTTTGTGCAACTTCTTGGCCCAGGCAGCTCCAGCCTCTTTCCAAAGCAGAATAGTGCTCGTGGTAGAGTAGGTGCCACAGGGGATCAGGTTCCTTCTATCTGCGCTCAGGCCTCACACACCCCACTTACAACTCTGAGGCACCTTACTGGAGTATGTGGGGTGGGGTTTGGGTGAGGCAGGCCCCCTGACCAGCCCCAAGAGTCCAGAGCTACCACTCCTGGCCATCTCTGCTGGCATCTCATCACTTGACAAAGTGACTCAATCATGCCCCTACCCCCCGGCCCAGCCAGAGCAGGGGCTCAGCAAACTGCCCCGGGCAGCCTGATCCTTTCCCATTCATCCTAGACCAGAAGGCACCCGGGACCCCTCCAGGGCCCTGTCTGGGGGAATCACCGGCCTTTCTGTACCACCTGGCACCTGCCTCCATCTACCCTTTATTTAGCTCCATTTGGCTGAGACTCATGGACCCTCAAATGTTTGAGGTCTGGGCAACAGAAATTTGGCTGAGCAAGCGTTTGGCTGATGGCTTGTGGACCCATGTTTCGTGCCGCGGGGCAGACAAGATGGCACAGGCACAAAGAACACCACGGGGGGGCGGGTGGGAGCCTGGTCCTTGAGGGAGCACAAGCAGATGAGGATGAAGAGGGGGAGACATTTGGGGCAAGGCTCAGGGCGGGCGGTATTTGAGTTTGGGAGATGGTTAGCATCTCTTCAGGCAAACCAGGGCCAAGGGAGCTCCATGTGGAGGACAGAACGGGAGAAAGTGCAGTGGCGGGCAGCAGCGAATGGAGCTGGGGCCGCACAAGGCTTTCAGCTTGATTGGAGCCCAGAGGGCAGGCTGAGGGCCGGTTACAGCAGGCCTGGGAGGCACTGAGAGTGTTTAAGCAGGACAGTGTTCCAGATTCTAGGAGATTTCTGTGGCTAGATTTGAAGGACTTCCCCGGTGGTTCAGTGGTTAGGAATCCACCTCCCAACACAGGGGACGTGGGTTCAACCCCTGGTCAGAGAACTAAGATTCCACACGCTGTGTGGGGCAACCAAGCCCACACACTGCAACAGCTGAGCCCGAGTGCTCTGGGGCCTGTGTGCAGTGGCTAAGACCCAATGCAGCCAAATAAATAAACATTGAAAACAAAATATCAGCCTAGTACTTACTAAGCATTGAGTACTGCTTGTTCCATGTGCTAACTCAGTTATTACCTAGGAGGTGGATGCTATTAGGATCCTCCTCGTGTAAACGAGGAAAACAAGGCTCAGAGAGGCTAGGGGTCTTGCCCAAATCACACAGCTAGTAAAGCACCAGAGCCAGGATTCAAGCTGAGGTAGTGTGACTCCAGTAGCCGCAAGTGAACAGGATGTGAAAGATAAGGAGTATGTGGAAGCTACTAAGTTGAACCATATGAAACTGCCATTTCTTTACATCAAAGACAGCTGAGTATCAGCATTTTCAAATGGCTCAGCGTAAACAGTCTCAGAGGTATTTAGGAGGAAGAATTGGCATGACTTAATGTGGAGGAGCGGAGGGAAGGGGCGTTTCTGGGATGGCTGAAGGGTCCTGGGCCTTATTCCAAGATAAAGAGTGAGGACCAGAGTCAAATGGAGTCCAAGGAAGCAGAGGCCTGGTACTGGGCAATTCAGAGGTGGTGATAGGCACTTGGGGACAGAGGCCAGGCTGCCATGTGGTGAGGACAGTGGGACAAAGGAGAAGCCAGAAAACTGTTTCTAGAGTTTGGGTCTGAGTGAGAAGCTGCAGAGGGCCCCACCCAGAGCAGACGGTAGAGCACAGCTCTGGGGGTGAGAGAGGCTGACTGTCTGGGGCGGGGGTCTGCAGGCCTGGGGTCCAGGTGGAGCCCTGCTCCCTGACCCTGTCCCCCTCCCACAGCAGAGTGACCTGCACATCACCCTGGCGTTGGCCTCGCTTGGTAGGAGGGCAGGCCATGGAGGAAGCCTCCCAGTTCCGCCTTCCAGGCAGCCCTTTGAAGTGGTGGGGAGGTGACTGACATCCTGGACAGCTGCCACAGATGTATTTGTGTCCCCAGGCTCTGGCTGGGGAGCTCAATATTGATGATGGGTGGATGACACATGAGCACAGGCAAGTAGCGCCCATAACCTGGCCGGAGGAGCCTTTGGGGGGAGGAAGGAGCCAGCCTGGCTTCTATAGATCAGTCCTATGTCCAGAGAAGAACCCAGCCAGGGCATCCGATCCCCATCAGACGCACCCGCACCCCCTTACCTCTCCAGCCAGGCCCTGGTGCCAAGGGGGCACGTGGGTCAGTGTGACCAGGAGGTTGAGTCCGTCCCGAACACTGTCACCAGTGCCCACGGCCCTGACTCCAGCCCAGTGAGGCACAGGGGGAAACCCTGTCCAGAGCACAAGGGGAAACCCTGTCCAGAGCGCCTCCAAGTTTTGGGGCACCACCTCACCGGGGTGTCTGACTCACACGGGAAGAAGTGAGTCCAAATTCGCCTCCTTGGGATTCCCCTGGGCTCCCAGCTTCCTACTCCCCACCTCCAGCAATAAGCTCAACTTGGTTGGGCCAAGTACATAGAGTCAAACAAAGTTCTTCATTCTCACCTGCAGTGGGAGAAGGGAGCTACAAATACGAGATGTCACCTACCTCAGAGTAGTGCTGCTCGTCATCCAGTCCCTGCCATGCTTCCAATTTTATTCTAAGGCCCCGTCTAAATACCAGAGCCATGGAGCTGGCTGCAGGCACCTGGCCCCAGCCAATGCCTGAGCCCTGAGGTGGCTAAGGACACAGCTTCCAACTAATGCCTTAACGGGTGAAAGTCTGTGTCCTCCTGGGGCTCCTGGGCCTCTCTCCATTCTTCTGCTTTTCTCAGCTCACACACACAAACACACATACACACACACACACACACACACACACAGAGCAGGAACCTGGGGAGCCCTAGGCTTTCAGGCAAGGGAGGCAGGTACCTTGTGCTGACCGCAGGACTGCTTCCCAGGTGGTCAAAACCCCAAGTCCTCCAAACAACACTCCTTCCCCCAGGCTGGGGTGGAGCCTCCCTCCCTGCCGGGTGACCCAGGCCTAGCCAGGCCGCAGCCCGGCCCCTGGGAAGGCACCAGAGCATTTTCCCTTCTCCAGTTTTGGTTGCTGATGGAGAACAGATGTGCACACATCTGGCTGACACCTCCCACCCCCTACCCCCGGCCTACCTCACCTTTTCAGTTCCCCAAACCCTCAGACAGAGCAGGGAGGTGGGGGATGGGGCCAAGGCCAGGAACAACAATGGGAGAACTGGGCTCCGGGGCCCACGCAGGCCGGACGTCCTTGGCAGCATGGGGGCACAGGGAGGCCCAGCTCCTCTGCCAGAGTGCCCAGACTAAACAAAGATAGAGTGATCTGGGCAGAGGCCGCTCCCTCCCCTGACCCGGCCCGAGCACTCCTGCTGAAGAGAACTGGATCTCCTATCTTCACGGAGCCTCAGACCAGCCTGCTCCAACAGGGCAGCCTGTTCCCCCAGGCCTCCCCCTGACCCGGGCCTGCTCGGAGAAACTGATGCTCATTAACAGCGCCCCAGGATGGTCACCTCAGAGACCAGTAACCCCTTGAAGGCAGGCCCGACTTCCCCCAGCCACTCACCCAGCACTCTCCGTCTTGGCTATAAGCCAGAGTCACCCTGCCCGGTTGGATCCGAGTTTGCAAGAGGGGCCCCAGGAGTCTGTTTTTGAAACACACCGCAGGGAGTTCCCTGGTGGTCCAGTGGTTAGGACTCAGTGCTTTCATTGCCAGAGCCCGGATTCAGTCCCTAGCCAGGGAACTAATATCCCGCCAGCCATGTAGCATGGCACCACCATCCCCTCCCAAATAACAGTCAAAAAATAAACACACCACACAGGTGATAGTTAGGCGCCTAGCCTGGCCAAGGTCCCCCACCTCAAGTATCTTAACACCAGCGCGAGGGCTGTTCTCGCAGAACAGGGGAGGAGCTGAAACCCAGAGAGGCTGTGACTTGCCAAGGGTCCACACAGCGAATGAGCAACAGAGTCCCTCTTAGCAACCCTTGCTCAGGGTCTCCCCACCCGCCCCCCAATATCAGTAACCTCTGCCACACCCCACATGCTGGCCAAGAAGAGCCAGATAGAGTCCAACTCACCCCTCGGGCTGGAGCTCCTGGCCACCCTGGGGCTCGTCGATGTACCAGCTGTCATAGGAATCCTCGCTGTCAGTGGCCCCGGAGGAGGTCTGGTTCCCTGCCGCCTGGGTGGACATCCTCAAGCCCTTCTCCTCTGACCCCAAAGAAGAGGGAAAAAGCCACTACAGATGTGAAAAGAGGCTAAGGGGGAAAAAAAAAAGAAGAAAGAAAAGAAAACCCAAACAAAGAAACGTTTCTCTTTAATCCTAAAGGTTACTTTCTTGCTTTTAGCTCTCTGGGAAAAGCCCGTTTGGGAGTGAGGGCTGCAAGAGGAGGGAAGGGCTTCTCCTGTCCCCTCCTGTCCCTTCCCGCCCAGTCTCGTGTGGTCCTGCAAGAGACTATTATCCTGCGGGGTCGGTGCCCCCCAGGGGTCCCTGGGCTCTTGCTAGAGCACCTGTCTGTCTCTTTGTGACTGGCCACGGGTAGGCTTTGCCTCAAAGCACCATTTTCAAGGAAGTTTTATCCAATCCAAGCTGCCCAGAGAGACCTCCCCCCTTCCTTCCCCTCCTCCCACCCACCCAGATGGACCCACAGACACACACTCAAGGAAGGACCAGGGAGGAAGAAGCTGCAGAGATGAAAGGGTGGGCGGGCAGCGGGCGGGCTCAGCACACCCGGCTGGACTCTCCCAGCGGGGCTCCTGTCCCCTCCCGCTCTCAGGGGTCCTGCCCAATCCCCTCCCCTTTGTTCAGGTTCCCTGGAGACCATCCCCCAGCCTCAGCCTGCCCCTCGCTGGACCCTGTGGGCGCCAGTGATGGGAACATACCCAGGGTCCTCGCAAGCCCCCCTCCCAGAGGTGGAGGCCCGGCTCCACTGGCGGTCCGAGCCGGGGAAGAGCGTGGCCTGGAGGGCCGGCACCTGACTGCACCCACATACCTGCCTTCCACGCCTGCCCCAAATCGCTCACACCTTTGCCCAGCACATCTACTGGGCCCCTACTTACAAGTCAGGCATTCCGGCAACCCAGGGAGACTGCTGGGGCTGGGCCAGGGGTGGAGCAGGGGAGGGAGCCCGTCCGTTCCTTCTCCTGGAGGAACATATGTCCCTCGCGGGTAAAACCTTTTTGTTTCTCCAACTTGATTTCACAAGGAGATAACTCACCCCCACAAGGCATTTAAATTAGTCCTTTAAACTCGAACCAGACCCGTGGGTAGGCAAGAGCCCTGCCTGCCTCCTGTTCCTCCCAGAGTGTGGGGTGTGGGTGAGGAAGGCAGGAATGGGGGCTCCTCTCCCCTTCCTGGTCCCCAACTGTGGGTGGGAGTACAGCAAGATACAGAAGAGGCAGAGAGCGGTTCTCAGGACCCTACTCCTGGGTGGGAGTCAGACCCCCTCCCTGAACTTTTGAGGGTCCCTGTCCTTTCAATACCCCACAGGTGCCTGAGCCACTGCCTTACCCAGCTAAGGCATTCATTCAACAAGCTTCGGAAAAGGACATTTATCTATTTATTGTTTTAACACAAATTCACTGAACATCTACTAAGTGCCAGCACTGTTTGGGGCCCTGTGACAGAAGAGTCTACAGTTTAGGAGGATGAAGCAGTTTAGGAGGAGGCGGTAAATAAGCTAGAATCTGAAGGTTACAAAGGGAACACAGATTGCCCTGATGTACACCACAAGAAACTGAATTTGGTCTGAAAGGACGAGTTGGGTGGGCTGGAGGGAAGCATGTTCCTGATGGACAGAACAGCCTGAGTGATGCTCAGAAGGGTCAGAGCTTGAGATCCTAAAAGCTGTCCTTCCAAATTCTGTAGCCAGGCCCACCAAGCCTTCCAGAATTAGGACATGATTTTGCTCTGTTGGCCTTGGCTCCTCCCTCTCCTTCCCAATGGCCCCTCTTCCAGGAAGAGGGCTCCGGCCACCCCTCCCCTCCCCAACAGAGACGTCAGTATCTTGCTGACTCAGAGCTGAACCTGAACTTTGATGCAACACAGGAGCCCACACTGCCCATCTGATTCCAGGCATTTGGGGGTGAATCCTGCCTCCCAGGCCCCGCTACAATCTCCTAAGGACAGAGCTGGGTCTCTGCTCCTCTGCCCTCCTTCCCCCGATGCACAGTAGCCTGGGGCCACACAGGCTATCTAAACTGGGTTTGGCTTGCTGCCTGCTCTGGTGACCATGACTCCTCCATGGGCCTGTCTCGTGCAGGCTGCTGTTTCTCCAGGCAGGTTTCCACAGCCCTCTGCTCCAGCACCCACGCCCACCTTCCCTTCACTGCTCAGGAGTCTTAGACCCGTAGCTTGCATGCATGCTCGCTAGGTTGCTTCAGTAGTGTCCGACTCTTTGCGACCCTATGGACTGTAGCCCACTGTCTATGGGATTCTCCAGGTAAGAATACTGGACTGGGTTGCCATGCCCTCCTCCAGGGGATCTTTTAGGGAACAGCTAACTCTCTGATGTTAAATCCGCCTCCTGATTCCTCCAACAACTGGAATCCAGTCTGTGCTGGGGAGCTCACTTGCTCTACCAGGTAGAGAAGTTCGGAGCTGGATAAATGCCCATTAGAAACTGCTTCCTACCCTGCGGAGCCTGAATCTGCCTTCCCAGTCTGGTTTGTTCATCCCCTCCTTCATTCAACAGCTCTAACTGCAGGCCGATTATGTGCCAGGCAAGGTTCTCCACACTGAGAATAGAGCAGCGAGCAAGACAGAGAAAGTTCTGCACCCCAGGGACCTTCATGTGTAGTAGGGGCGGGGAGAAAGAACATGTGTCACGTGTGCTGAAAGGGAAAATAAAATGAGAGGAGGAAGGAGAGACAGATAGACAGAAGCAGGTTATTTTCGGCAGGATGCTGAGGACAGGCCAGGTGAGAAGGTGATGTTTGAGCAGACACCTGAATGAAGGTGGGCACCCAGATAGGCGCTGAGGAAAGGCATTCATGCTGCCTGAAGGGGCCTCCATCAGCCTCAGGGGCTGCAGCCAGACCAGCAGGGAGGGGCCCAAGCTACAAGGTCCAGGCTTAGCCCCTTCCCCATAGCACCCTTTCCTGACCCAAAGCCTGCTCTGCTTCCAAAGAGACCTCAAGTGGAGACTGTGCCTCCTCCCAGGACTAGCCCGGTGCCCATGCAGAAAATGCAGAGACCACTTTCAGGAAGGCCCTAAGCAGAGGTGAGGAAATGATGAGCTTCGCCTCTCTCCCCAGGTCCAGGCACAGTGGAGAGAGGGCAGCAGTTCCCCTAGTCAGGGCCAGGCTGAAAGTGGTAGGAAGCAGGTCCAGAAGAAAAGAGCTCGGTTTCCATATGGCAGGGAGAAGTGCCCTGGTTGGGCAGGCAACCTACCTGGATTTGAGCCCTAGGACGGGCTGTGTGACCGTGAGTGATTCCCTTGGCTTCTCTGAGTCTCAGCCCTGCCTCTCTTGCAGGATGGGGTAGGTTATCCAGCCAGGAGATTCTTTGATTGTGGGCTCTCTCCTCTCTCCAAGGCCCCCACTCCCTCCCCTCAATGACTTCATGGCCCAGGAATGTGGAGCCAGCACTCCAGGCGCTGGTTGTAGTAAGAAGGTCAAAGCCACAGAGAGAAGCGATTGCCCAGGGTCCCCCATTGTCTTTCACCCACCCACCCTCTTGGCCCCCCAGTAGAGTGGCCTCCACTCTGGTGGGGGCAGGGAAACAGGCTGGGTTGAAGATCCATGGCTACTGGGTGGTTGTGGAGCTCAGGCTGGGAAGGGGACCCCACTTCTTGAGCCCAAAGCACCACCCCAGCTTGAAGGTAGGAGAGCTCACATCTGTGAAATGGAAGGTTACCACTGAGGTGTTAGGAAGGACGCAGCCCAGTCAGATTGGGAGCTGGTGAGGAAAAGTCGTGAGAAAAGAAAGATGGTGATGACATGCTCCTGAATTCCTCCAAAGGCCTGGAGGCAGAGGACAGGGCAGGCCCTCTGGGGTTGGCTGTATGGGGGACTCTATCCAGAAGAGTCAGAGACTGGCACCTGCCCTCAGGAGAGGAGGGGATGTCGAGTGGAGGTACTTGAAAGACAGTGAAATCTTGGAGAAGGGAGAAGAGGGGAGGAGGAATAAAGAGATGATTTGAGCAGTCTTGGAGGCTTCCTGGAGGAGGGGGCCTGGAGAGAGGCCCAGAGGCACAGAGGCTCAGACTATAAAGAATCAGCCTGCAATGCAGGAGACCTGGGTTTGACCCCTGGGTTGGGAAGATCCCCTGGAGGGGGAAATGGCAACCCACTCCAGTATTCTTGCCTGGAGAATCCCATGGACAAAGAAGCCTAGCAGGCTGCAGTCCACAGGGTCGCAAAGAGCTGGACACGACTGAGCGACTAACACTTGAGCAGTCTTGGAGACTTCCTGGAGGAGGGGGCCTGGAGGGAGGCCTTGAGGTCAGACAGAGTCAGCAATGGCAGCAAAGATGAGGTGTGTCATAGGAGAGTTGAGAAGGGGAATTTGAGAGGCAAGGAGAGTGCAGAGCAGGGGTCAGAGATGCCTGGCACACTCAGATGAGGCCAATGCCAATACCCAAGGAATAGCCCAGGCCAACAGGGCTCCCAGCTGAATACAGATCTGAGGGTGTTCATGCTGACAGGGGGTCACTAAAAGCTTCTGGACTTGAGCAGACAAAAGTCATCTGCCATCTGGGTTTGGCACTGAGCTGCCCGGCCCTGCCCCTTGGGCTGGAGTTGGCCCATGCAGGCCTCAGGACAGGGCTTCCTTCCTCTCCGTGTTTTTGTTCAAGTTGATTAAATCTGAGGAATTTCTGCGTCCAGGAACAGAGGCCCACGTGTGTGCCTTCAGCAGCCCATGGTTATCAAAATCCTTAAAGGGCAAAGTGCTAAGCTTAAAAGGAGCTGACAGCGGGCGGGAAGGCATGAGGAAGAACCTCAGACACACCCCCAAGGACCCCCAGTTCCTCCAGAGCCCCCTACTTAGCATCTTAGCAATATCTCCAGAACTTTAGTAACACCACAAGAACTCCCAGAACCCAGTGTCAACCCTTAATGAGCCCCCAGAACTTCAGTAACAGACCAGAACATCTACAACACCCGAGAACCCCAGCCACCTTCCGAGGACCCTCAAACTCTGGCAGATCAGGCATGGGTGGGGCAAGATGATCAAAATCATAGTGGGTAGGTTCAAAAGGCCCAGAGACCCCTCACTGCTCACCACACTCCCACCCCAGCTTTTGCCTTAGAAGTCCAACTGCACCCCCTAAATTACTACAGCACCCAAACCTCAGTAACATCCCAGAGCCTCAGCAACACTCCAGTCTCCGGCAGGGAGACTGAAATCTCCCACAGCAGACAATGGCCAAGGAGCGCTTCAGTCCAGGAGTAGGGGGACAGCCCATGCCCCGCCTGTGCAGCCCAGCCCCCCACGAGCCTGTGGATAAGCAGCCAAGGCGGGTTCAACCCCATGTGGACCTATGAGCTCTGGGTCTGTCCCCATCTACACAGTGCACTCACACACACACACACATATTGAACTGCCCCCTGCACACACAGGTACCTAATCCTAGCTCCAGACCCAGCCTGACCCCATTCAGTGGTTGGAAGGCAGCGTTACTGGCTGCTCAGCTTATGAGGGAAAAGTGTGGGATAGCTCTCTACTCCTACCTCCCTTGCCACATGGGAGCATCAGTAGCATCATCTGATATGCCCTTATTGGAATTCTCCTGCCCCCTCACCAGTAGCATCACCACAGCAAGAGAGATTGAAGCCAGAGTGCTCTGGCATGAGTGTGGGCACTGGTGGGAAGGAGGGCAGCCAGCTCTTTCAGGGGAGCAGTTGTTCTTCCCCTCCCAGAGTGCTAGGCTAGAACTGGTTCAGAGGACGGAAGGCAGGGAGGCAGATTTCAGCTCAAGACAAAGGTAGGTTTCTTAATCTCACAGAGTAGTGAGCCCACCACAAGAGGCAGCAATCAAGAATCAGCTAGTAACATCAAGATGCTACAGAGGGTTTCCTGCCTTCAGAGGAGGACTGGTCAAAAGGCCATGAGGACTCCCCCAGCTTTAGAGGCCTGGATTCTCACTTCCTAACACCTCCTCCCTAGGATGGTACCACCGTGGTCTGGTCTTGAGATGTGGGCTTTGTGCTACCCTCCTTCCTCACTGAGGACACCGACTACTGGGCAGATCCCGAGTTCTCCTTCCTCGCTGCCTGCTGACTACAGGACAGGGCTCTCCATCAATCTCTTGCCCACTTTTAAATCCTATGTGCTCAGTCGCTTTAGTTGTGTCCAACTCTTTGTGATCCTACGGACTATAGCTCACCAGGCTTCTCTGTCCACGAGATTCTCCAGGCATGAATACTAGAGTAGGTTGCCATGCCCTCCTCCAGGGATCCCAACCCAAGGATGGAACCTGTGTCTCTGGTGTTTCCTGCATTACAGGCAGATTCCACTGAGCTACCTGGGAAGCCAACAAAGACCTTATGCAGACACAACTGTTCTGATGTCCCCCTGTCTTTTGGAGCTTGCACTAGCTCCCAGGGTACCCCAAGTCCAGCCATCTCCAGGCCTCCAACCTCATCCCCCAGAATTGCTCAACCCTACCATTCCTGCCTCCTTCCTGCCCCACGCCTTCATTTGTGCTCTGCCCCCTACCATACCTTTTCCTTGCTCCCCAACCTGTCGCAATCCTACCTGGCCCGCAGACTTGGCTCCAGCCCCACTGCCACAGCGTCCTCTTGACCTCTCCCTTCTGTATCTCTTCCTTCTCTTTAGTGATCACCCTCAGGAGTCCTGTGCCTCCGGGCAGACAGAGTGCTCCCCACTACCTGGGACCTCCTCCTCTGAGCACCAGCCCCAGCTCTGGCTCGGATCCCGGAGGGATGACTGGCTGTACCGCCGTCTCAGCACTTGGCCCTGAGCAGAGTCCCCAGCACCTGCTTTAAAAGGTGTTTGATCTCCTCCCTCCCTCCAAGAAAGGCAGCTTCCTCCTTCCCACCAGTCCTGGCCCTGCCCCTCCTCCCGCCCCCCAGGCCTCCC
>NW_011494753.1:9285927-9290772 GCF_000754665.1 Bison bison bison | reverse complement strand
CAGGCCTCCTGCCTGTGATTCCGGGGATCAGAGAAGCCCAACCCACCCCCATCTCTCCAGCTCAGCCCCACAGCCCTGCTGGGGCCCCACACAACACACAGGGCGGCTTGTTTTTGGCAGAGACTCTCCAACCCCCAAACCATTTGCCCGAAACTTGATCTCCTTGGCCCTCAGTCACCTCAGTGGAGAAGCCTGCACGGGGCTTTCTTTGATGGCTGAGTTTCTCCAGCTGTGGCCCTGGGTGGGTTCAGGAACCCCCCACCTACCTCCGTTTGTCACCATCCATCACTCCCGGGGGCCATTGCCTGATGAATTGCACCAGGCCGGAGGGGAACCACCGGCTAATCTTTTAATAACCCGATCAGCATCCTGCTGCTGCCCAGCTGGGCTGAGGGCCCTGACCCTGGGAAGAGGGGAATCTGTCACACTTTCATGGGGCCTTGGGGCTCAAAATTCAGGTAGGATCCATTCCGGGGGAGAGCCTAAAGCATCTCTTGAAGAGCTTTCTTTCTATTCTAGAAGGCTGGGGTTTTGGGGGCTGCTATTCACCCCAAGCACAACCCCCAAGGCTGCAGGAACAGTCGCCCCATCCCTGTCCCTGAGTTGGGAAGGAGGGATGTTTGGATCAGATTTTCCCATCCTCTCCCCTCCCCCCTCCCCCTAGGAGGGGTGACCTGGAAGGGTGTGAACCAGATAGGGAAGGAAAACAGGGCTCAGAAGATGCAACCATATGGTGCTATGGTAGTCAGGGAGGGAAGGAATGAAGGTGGGGACCAGAAGCAGGGCCCTCAATTCCCAAGAGAAGGATACCAGGGAGGTGTCTTCTGCCTCCTCAACCTGGGAAGGGGATCCAGTCAATGAAAGGGTGGGGCAGCCTAGGCACCAATTAGAATGTGAAATTGGCTTCTGGTGATGGCACAGACCCCAGAACAGGACTTCCGTGGCGGTCCAGTGGTTAAGAATCCACCTGCCAATGCAGGGAATGTGAGTTTGAACCCTGGGTGAGGGAAGATCCCACTTGCCATGAAGCAACTAAGCCTGTCCCCACAACTACTGAAGCCCACGTGCTGAGCCCATGCTCTGCGACAAGAGAGTAGCCCCCACTCACCCAACTAGAGAAAGGCCGCGCACAGCGACGAAGACCCAGCATGGCCAAATAAATACATTAAAAAAAAAAGACCCCAGAACAGCGGGCACAGAGACGAGGATGTTGCCAGAGCTGTGCCTGCCAAACGGGAGGGAGGGCAGGAGGACAGGAGGGAGATGGAGCCGTCCAAGCCAGGATGGAAGGGGTCTCTGACCTGACTGTTATCTTCCCCATGGAGGATTTTCACAGAAAGGGTTAAACCCCCAACACGAGGAGAAAATTCAACTTTGGCCCATTTTTAGAAATCTGTCCTCAAGGACCACTTGTATATATATGCAGAGAAGATGCCCAAGACTGTCAGTAATGTACTAATTTGTCAACAAGCCCAATATCCATCAATAAACTTTGATAAGTCTGTATGGTAAGGTACTGTTCAACCATCACAGAGTGAGGTACCTCCTCGTGAACCAACAAGGTAGAGCTCCAAGGCAGAACGCCATGCAATAACCAAAAAGGCAAGTTGCAGAACGCTATATGCATATGCTCCTTTAAACTAGGTACATATTGTATGTGTGTGTGTTGTATGTATCTCTGTAAACACACAAAATGAAATGGACAGACACACATCAAACTGTCCACAGTGATCACACTCGGGGAAGGATGAGTTTGGGGAAATGAAGGGCGATTTTCACTAATAAAAACTATTATCTGTCTTTAGTAAACAAAGGAAAACATTGTAAGGCTGCGTGGACGCTGCTGTGAGTAGCTGTAACACCATCACTGAACTGTGTGAAATGGATTCTGTCCCCAGCCTAGTACGGCACATTTCACAGTATTCCTTGAAGTTAGATGCAACCCTGTGTTCTATGTATTAGCCAATAAGATGGAAAAAGAAATGCTGAGCATGACTTCCAAAGAGCTGTTCTTTTAAAGAGGGGTGGTTTCTTTAGCCCTTCCTTCTTCCAATCGGTTGAAATGTGCTTGTGATGGCTGGCCCACAGGCAGCCATCTTGGACTATAAGGTAAAGGTAATGAGTTAAGTAGGAAAGAGCAGCAAGTTAGCGGCAAAAACAGAGACTGAGTTAAGACCACATCCTAGGGCTGGAGGAGACCTCTGCCTGAACCCACATCCAGAGGAAACAGAACCAGAGGGGGCACGGGATGTGTCAGGGGCAGCGACTGAGCTAGCAGAAGCGTTGCCAGAGGTCCCCCACCCCATCCCACCCACACATACACACAGAGCTCACGGTTCTTTCCCCAGAAACCTCCCTCCCCAGAGCTTTAATGCTGCTCTGTTGTGTGACTAGGAGACTCCCTCTGGGGCCCAGTCTCAGGGTTGAGTGAAGGCCCGCACAGTTGCTTAAGTGACGGGCCTGGGACATACCTCTCAGGACTCTGACTCTGGTGAGGACATAGCAGAACCTCTGCCCACCGGTGGGCCTGTCTGTCAGTTTCTCCTACTTGCTTTCTCTCTCTCTCTCTCTGTCCTGCCTTCTTGTCTGTCCCCATCCATTAGCGCCTCTTTTCGTCCCGGTTATTGTCTCTCTAGCCCACCCGCTCTCTGTCCACCTCAGTCTGCTCGTCTGCTCTCTGCCCTGTGTGTCTCTGCCTCGATCTCTCTTGTCGATCTCTGTCTCTCTCTGGTCTTCCTGGCTTTCCCTTTCTGTTTCACTCCTGCTCCCGTATTGTCTCTCTTTCCATCTCCCTCTCTGAGCCTGACTGTGAAGCACACCTCTCTCCTCAACACTTCAGGCAGTACCTTTCGTTCGGTCATGCTGTGTGCTGACTCGATGCCGCCCCTGCCAGCTCCTGCCTCCTCTCTCCCCCTCTACCTGCTCTGTCTGCCTTTGGCCCCCAGGCAGGCTGGACGCCTTCTCGGGGGGTTGAGTCCTTGAAGCCAGTGGGGCAGCTGGGCAACTGGGCACACAGAAAGCAAAGCTCAGTGCTGCGGATGCTGGTGGAGAGGCTAGCAACTGCTGCCTCCTGCGACCCCAGAACTTTATCCCTTCTGACCAAGGCTGTCAGAGTGGGCTGTTGGGGTGAGGCCAGGGACCATGGGTATGACTCTAGCTCAGGCTTGGCTGAAGGCCAGAGCCAGAGGGCTTCAGGAATGACCCAAGACCTCCTGTGTTCCATGCTGGCACCTGGAGCAAAAAGCTACCAGGGGAAGGGTATGTACACTGATGGGTTCGGAGGCTTAGGGACTGGATCAGTCACCACTCGGACAGGAGAGTTTCAAGGTAGCCATGCCCCAATCCTGACCACCACAATCAAAGGAGGGAAGAAACCAGGCTTCTAATTTTGCCTTTATCACTCACTAGCTGAGTGACGACAAATAAGGTCCTTTCCAGCCCTGGGCCTCAGTTTTCCCATCTGTGCAATGGATAGAAACAGGCTGCTGTTTCACTTTGTTGGTCTGGGTGAGTCTATCACCCCATGAATCTCTGGCACTGTGGATTTGAAGGGAGTAGGGTATGGGGCTCAGATGGTTTCGCTGTTGGGGAGGGGAGGCTAACTGGAGAGGGGCTTGGGGCTGAAATCCCAGTGTGAAGCAGTGATGATCATATGATCCCACTGGCCTGGGAATCAGGAAGTCTGAGGTCCGGATCTGTCCCTTCACTCATCCACCTGGGCTCTCTGTGTCTCCATTTTCCCTTCTGTAGAAGGGGATAGTAGTCCAAGCCCCCAGGCCTCAGGAGGACCCAGTGAACTCCTCCTGGTCCCTGCCAGGAGGACTCAGCTCAGAGTGCAGAGGTGAGGGGTGAGGAAGTGGGGGGTTGGAGGTGGGCCTTGGGAGGTGGGGGTCTTCGGGCTCACAGGAGCCATGGGGGCTGTCAGCGGGGGAGCTATTGTGGGAAGCAGGAAGGGGGCTGTCTGGAGTGGGCTAATCACAGACTGTGGCTCTTCCAGACAAAGCCAGCAGCCTCTGAATGGCCACTCTTCTGGAGAAGAGAGAACACTTGGCCCCATTAAGGCCTTGCATGCTGGAATTGTGGAAAGCAGCCTGGAAGTCAGCCCCGTTGCCTCCTCTCCTCACCCCACACCCCCTGCCCCTTCTTGGCTCCTTCTGTGGGAGTCAGGCTTCTTCTTAGAGTTTAAACCTTTTGAAAAACCACAGGAGGCTGAATCAGGGAGGCAGCTGGGAACAGAGAAAATACTAAGAAGGGAGTCAAGACCTGGTCCTGCTCTACTATCCTGGGCTCAGTTTTTTCATCAGTAAAATGGGGGTACTATCCTGTCCTGACCTGATAAAATTCATGAGATGCCCAGACTTTCTTGGTGGAACAGAGGCTGGGCTCAGAGAAGCCTGAGAATTAGGAACAGGCCTGCTGCCCTGCCACTTGCTCCCCTCGCTCCTGGCACCAGCCTGTCCCCTGAGATACCAGGATGCATCTCTGAGTCCAAGTGGGGGTCAAAAGCCCAAAATGGTCTTCATTATCACAGATGGGTTCCAGATGAAATGGCCAAAAGAACTATTTCCTGTTCTTTCATGCGCCCACGGGCTTCCCAGGTGGCTCAGTGGTAAAGAATCCCCTTGCCAATGTAGGAGACAATGTAGGATTCGATCCCTGTGTTGGGAAGATTCCCTGGAATAGGAAATGACAACCCAATCCAGTCTTCTTGCCTGGCAAATTCCATGGACAGAGAAGCCTGGCAGGCTACAGTCCATGGCATCGTAAAGAGCCGCACACGACTGAGCACGCTCACATGCTTAAACGCACAAGCCAAAGCTGGGTTGGGTCTGTCCTTCAATTCTT
>NW_011494753.1:9277972-9285827 GCF_000754665.1 Bison bison bison | reverse complement strand
TTCTTCCTTCTTTCCCTCCCTCCCTCCCTTTCCTCCTCCCACTCTCCCTTCCTACCTTTCTTTCTACAAGGCTTTAAGTTCTCCCAGTCACCTATCCTTTGCCCAGCCCTGTCCTGGGCACACAGACATGATTCCTGAAAAACCTTCAGTGGAGCATGGGCAAGACATCATTTGAATATGCAGTGTGTGGCAACCGGGTGGAGTCAACAACCTGATTCCAGAGGAGGAGGCTGTTAGCCAGACTGGAGGGTGAGTAGGGTGACATCAGGGGAGCCTGGGCAATCTGGCAGAGAAAACAGCCCCAGCAAAGACGGGAAGGGGAGACAGGGCAGGCCTGGCCTGGGGCAAGAGTGAGCCCTCCCCAGGACACTAAGTGGAATGAAATAAGTCGGCCACCAAAGGACAAGTACCATGTGATTCCACTTACCTGAGGTGCCTAGAGTAATCTCATTCATAGAGACAGAAAGTAGCCTGGTGCTTGCCAGAGGCTAGGGGAAGGGAAGTGGAAAGATGTTGTGTAATGGTGTAGAGTTTCAGTTTTACAAGACGAAGAAAGCTCTGGAGCTTGGTTGCACAACAAAGTAAATATCCTTAACACTACTGAACTTGCACACTTAAAAATGGTCAAGATGGTCAGTTTTATCTTATGTATGTGTGCATGTGTGCGTGCTAAGTCACTTCAGTCATGTCCGACTCTTTGCGACCCTATGGACTGTAGCCAACCAGGCTCCTCTGTCCATGGGATTCCCCAGGCAAGAATACTGTAGTGGGTTGCCCTGCCCTCCTGCAGGGAATATTTCCAACCCAGGGATTATCCCAGGTCTCCTGCATTACAGGCAGATTCTTTACTGTCTGAGCCACCAGGAAAGCCCTGATATTATATATTATTTTATCACAAGTTAAAACCAAAAACAAAAAACAGTCACATATACACGCCAAAACATGAGTTTTACCCAGAGACTAAGGAGGGGAGGGGAGGCTAGAAACGGGAGGGGTGGGGTGTCAGATGCAGAGGGCCCTCAAACTACACTATCGCTGACATAGTCATCTCAGATCCTCTGTGGAAAGCTGGAGGGAGGGAAAGAAGAGAGGAAGGGGAAAGAGGGAAGCATTGAGGAAGGGACTCAGGACAGTCCAAAGGACAGTGGTGTGCACGGGGCCGGCCTGCAGGAACAAGGGTCTGGGTGCAGTGCAGAGGTTTGTCCGAGGGCAGAAGAGACTGGTTCCCATCTTGTAACATCTCTAACGGTCACTTCAAACATGCAAGAGAAGAGGATCACTGAACCTCCAAAACTTCAGACCTAGAAGAAGCATACTATGGCTTATGGACTCAGGCTGGTTGGTCAGGCCCAGTTGTGGAGCCAAAGGTTTCTCAGTAACCTCTGCCAGCCAAAACGGCCAGACTGTGGCCTTTCCCAATATGACTTACAGAGTTTTAGACCACCAGAATTCATCTGGGAAGACTTATCCATCTGACTCCTACCCATAATACAGATTGGTCCCCTGATATCCAGAGAGGGAAAGGAATCTGCCCATGATGACCTGCAAGTTAGGTGACTACATCTCTGGTCTTAGGAACCCTCTCTGTCTCAGTTTCTCCTTGGAGGAGCTGAAGAAACTGAATTTTAATCATTGCAGAGGAAGCCTACCACATACACCACGGCCCTTAGCTGGACTGGCCAAACCATCTTTAGACTGTATGTGTCAGTCATGTTTGACTCTTTGTGACCCTCCATGGACTGTGGTCCACCAGGCTTCTCTGTCCATGGAATTCTTCAGGCAAGAATACTGGAGTGGGTTGCCAGTCCCTTCTCCAGGGGATCTTCCTAACCAGGGATCAAACCCAGGTCTCCTGCATTGCAGGCAGATTCCTTACCATCTGAGCCACCAGGGAAGCCCACCTGTAGACTGGTTCCCTTATTTTTTGAGAATGATGCCTTCCAGTCAAGATGACTTCAAATGAATGCTTTTGGGTGAAATCTATGCTGTCCATAAATCCACTCTTTAGTCTCAGAACTTTACTTCTAGAGTCTTAAGGTACAGAAGTCCTGAATAGTATGATTTAAATCCATGAGCCAGTCCCAGGACATGTTTAGTAGGGGGAAATGTAGATAGATTTAGAATCTCTAGGTTCAGATCTCAACTCTGCTTCTTACTAGCCACATTATCTAAGATTCTCTCAGCCTCAGATTCTTCATATGTAAGATGAGGACAATTATATCTATCTCACAGAGCCATACAATGTCTGTACCTGTAGCTGCTCAATGAAGAACCACATAGTGTCTGGTACCCAGTAGCTGCTCAATGAAGAGCATGAGAAATGATGGTGAGGATACTGGCTAAGGAGAAGAATGATGATAGTGGTGCTGATGACGGTTGTACTGGTGGGGATGGTAGAGATGGCTCTTACTGAGGAGTGTTCAGAATCCCCCCTCTCCCACTGGTTTCAGCAAGACCCAGGGTGAGGAAGGATGGGTTCCAGCTTGACAATTCTTTGGTCAAGAATTGTGGCAAGCTCTGGGCTCTCTGTAAAGAGAAACTGTGCCCCATATTCTGTTTTGATTCAGAAGGTTAACAAACTGGTTCTAGAAACAGGTATTAAGGGTATGTTCCCTGGGAACATACATTTCCCTAACTCAAGATCTCCAAGGAATGAATAGGCATGTGGAAACAGGCTTTCGTGGAAATGGGAAGTCCTGATTACCCCATAGCCACATGCTCCCCACACAGGGATAAGTACTCCTTAACCCTGACCCTGCTCGAATTTTTCCATAGAACTTATCATCATCTAGCAGACATCACTGTTCACTTATTTTCTATATTTAGTGTTTACTTGGATCTGCCCCACCTCCCTCGCTCACTAGAAGATAAGCTTCAGGAGGGCAAGAATCTTTGGCTCACTGCTACGCTCTTGATGCTGAAAATAGTGCCTGGCACATAAGACATGCTCAATAAATATTTGTTGAATGAACAAACAGGAGGAATAATGAATGAATAAACGGGAGAAATCTACTGTTGCCTTTGTTCCCTGGGATAGGCCCAGCTTCCTAACTTGTTACCTGGGTTCTCCACAAACAAACAGAAAGGTGGGGTGTGGCCCTGAGTGCTCAGCATGTAGGTTTTTAGACTGGGCCCAGGTAGGAACTGTGGGTGGAAGGGGGCTGTGTTGAGCCCAGGGGTCAGTCCCCAACACAGGCAAGGCCTTCAGGGAGCCTGAACCCCAGGTCCCTACATCCCTGCTGATGAGTGAGGAAAAGACACTGGACCTGGAGTTCAAAGTCTTAAATGTGGGGTTTAATGAGGAGGGCAGGTATGACCTCTGGCTGTCAACTGAGAACCCCCTGCAGGCCTGCTCTGGGGCTGGGATGCAGCTGCAGGTGATTGATGGGGACCCCCTCCCCACCTACTCTGCCGTCACTGATGTTGTTGAGCCGAAAGACCCTGGGCAGAGCCTCACCCTCACCAGGAACAAATTAGTCTTTACTTTTCCTGCCCAGCCCCAGTCAGGGACTCCAGGGACCTCAAGGGAAACAGGAGGGGCAGGGGCAGAGCTCTAGACTGAACCCACAGCTCTGCAGGTGAGACTGATGCCAAAGCTGACCCTCTGTGAGCCCCCGCCTCCTTCAGGGTAGCCTGGGGATGCTGATGCTGGTCAGGGTCAGATCAGGAAGGAATGCGAGGAAAGGTGAGGAATGGCTTTGTGAAACTGTAAGAGCTGAGCACACAGCAGGGGTGGGGCCAGTCCTGCTAAGTAGCCAGTGGACGGGGCATGTGGGGTAGACAAAGAGATGGAGACCTGGGCCCTACCTTCTGGAAGATTCCAGCAAGCAGGTAGAAAGGCAGAAATTCCAAATAAAGAATATTTAAGTGATCTGGAAAGAGGAGAAAATCCATGCCTAGCTTGTGAGGCCAGCAGGGGCTTCCTGGAGGAGGAGGCAGTGAGGGAATGGGGAAACTAAGTCCCAGGCTTTCACGTGGTTGGAGATCAGGGTCAGGTTGATCTCCTCCCGGGGTGGCAGGACCCAGGATCATGTCACAGGCTAGGAGCCCTCGGCTCCCCACATGAGTAAAGGGAGGAGGCCATGGGTAGGGCCTGACAAAGGGTCATCCTCAAGAAACTCTTAGCCACGCCTGGCTTCAATTCGAAGGCCAAGCCGCCCAGGTTTCTCAGGGGCCCTGCCTGTCATCCTCATCCCCTGGGGGAGGCAGAGAGAGAGATTCCAGAGTCCATCTCTGGGATCCACATTCCCTACCCAGGTTTCTGCAAGAATGATGGACAGCACGACGCATAATTGCATGTAGAGGCGCTGAGCCTAGGCAGGGCCTCGGGAAGGCGGCCCAGTGGGTGGTCATGGCCGTCTTCCCCATCTACCCACTCCCAGACCAGCCCCGTATGAACCGCTCCGCGCGGGACAGGAACACGAGGACGTGTACTGCTACTGCGGGAACCCGGCTCTGCTCCAAGCCAGTGCAGACCCCACGGCCCGCCACTGAGGGCACCTGGCTTACAGGGTGGCCTTCAACGTGCACCCCGCCCCTCAGCCTCCTGCCACAAACTGCCATCCTGTGCCAGCCAGCTGGAACCAATGTCACCGCACACAGAGCCCCAGCTGCCCCGGCTGCAGGTAGGTGCCCATCAGGTTCTAGCACCACTGCTCCTAGTTAGAAAACCCTGTGTCTCTGATGAGCCTGGCTGCCCCCACAGTCCTTCACTGAGCACAGCAGAACTTCCCCAGGTTGCCTCATTGGCTTCTGAAGAACAAGCAGTCTGAGGGTGGAAAGGGGAGTTCCAGTCTGAAGTGGGAGACAGAATGGAGCAAACAAAGGCTGCACAGATCAAGGACGTCACTGGGTGGGGTTTTTTGCCCAGTGGGTGAGTGTCCCCAGAGACACTTCAGTTCTCAAACTCACTCTCCCATGTTCTCACTGGGTTTCAAGGGAGGCCTGGAGTGACCAGGAGACAGAAGTCTCTCTTTTCCCTCCCTCAACCCCATCTAGCTTCCACCACAACCAGGCAGGACTCAGCCCTGAACTGGGACCCTGGCAGCCTCAGGCCCAGGTGAGGGGATCTGGCTTTTGTCCAAGCTAAGGAGGATTCATTCCCCAATGTGGTAGTGTTCTGCAACCAGACAGTGTATCTGGTGGGCCTCGCAGCCAGTGTAGATAGAGGCTAGTAGAGCAAGCAGCCCATTTCACAGGTGGAGAAACTAAGGCTCATCCCCCAAGGATGCTTGATTCCATCTAATGCCAGCCACATTTCCTAGGGACCTTACTGCACACTAGCGCATGGGATCCAAAGCTGGGTCAAACCCTGGGTTCAAGGTGCCACCTGGCTTGAAGACAGCCTGGCACAATGTGGGGATCCTATGGGCCCAGAAGTTATGTGCTGGGAGGAGAGCTCTGATGAGGGAGTGTGCAGGTCTGCATTTGAAGCCTAGGAAAGGCTTTTCAAAAGAGATGTCATTCGAGGTGAATCCTTCATTCATTCAGGCTTCCCTGATAGCTCGGTTGGTAAAGAATCTGCCTGCAAAGCAGGAGACCCCCGTTTGATTCCTGGGTTGGAAATATCCGCTGGAGAAAGAGGCTACCCACTCCAGTATTCTTGGGCTTCCCTTGTGGCTCAGTTGGTAAAGTATCCGCCTGCAATACCAGAGACCTGGGTTCGATCCCTGGGTTGGGAAGATCCCCTGGAGAAGGGAAAGGCTACCCACTCCAGTATTCTGGCCTGGAGAATTCCATGGACTGTATAGTCCATGGGGTCACAAAGAGTTGGACACAACTGAGCCACTTTGACTTTCACTTTCATTCATTCATTCATTCCCTCATTGATCCATTCATTCATCCATCAAACATTTGTTAAGTACTGACTCTCTCAGATTCCATGCTAGGTGAATAAGATTTAGGAATGGTAACTGTGGGTTTTGAGGAGTATATTCCAAGGAGGAGTGACCAGAATAAGCTGACTGAGAAGGAAAGGGTTTGTCCGGCAGAAGAAATGACCTGAGGTTGAAACCAAAAGTTTACAACCAAAGGTGCCTGGCTCTCTTGCAGTGCCTCCATCCCATGATGCATTGGTCTGAAGTGGAGCCCAGGGTGGTGGGCGCAGTTGGGCTGGGAGAAGGCCGATGGATGGCAGAAAGTGGAAGGAACAGTGACAAAAGAGCTAGACAGATATCCAAGTCAGAAGGCAATGGGGAGCCACCAGAGGGGTTTGTGCAGAAGAAAGACAATCTGATCTGTGGTTTAGCCAGAGTAATCTGGCAGAATGTGCCCGGACAACTGGAAGAATGGACCAGGGACCAGGGACCAATTTCTCTTGTCCAGGTCTCAGTTTGTTACCTGGACTACTTTGGCCTCTGTTTATTTATTTGTTAGTCAGTCAATCAGCAAATACTGTTGATCACCTACTGTATGCCCAGCTCTGAGCTGGGTGCTGAGGGTACTGTGGTGAGCTTGGGAATAAAATAGATAAGGCCTGGATTCCTACATGTTCTAGAGTTTGTCACAGGACAAGATAACGCAAAAGCTCAGAGCTCAGGGAGAAGCAGTCCCGTGCTGTCTGGGTCCCTGCGTGCCCTGACCACCCGATCCAGGGGCCACGTGGACAGTTTTTGTGCAGGCTGCTCCTCTGAATGCCTCTGAGGGAGGGTGGGACTCCTGCAGGGAAGGGGGGCTGGGAGATGGCTGAGCCAGCCGCCGCAGCTCTAATTTCTGTTATTTAATGCCATCATCTCCCTGCCGTTCTCCCTCTTAAAGTGTCAGATGTCTGCTTCTACCAAGACAAGAAAATGGCTTTCAAGGGAGAGGAAAATCACTTCCCTCCTAGGGGAGGGGTCAGCCATCACAACCCTGACAACAGGGCCAGGAAGCCAGTGGGGGGAACAGACAACGGAGAGGCGTCCTCCAGAGGAGAGAAGGGCTGTCTCATCTCAGGCAAACTCATCCAGCCGTTCAGCATGAGAAAGGGCATCTGGCATCTTTGGAGGCTCAGAGACACAACTGGTGGGACACAGCATGACCAGGCACTCAGGGAAGGGTAGGCTTGCAGGCGGTCATCTGGACCTGTGGGCAGCTCCTTGGGGAAGTGGATCAGGCCTAGAACCACAGGGAGGGAAACCATCCTCTCTCCCCTCCTTGCAGATAGGGAAAACGAAGCCCAGGAGGGAAAGACTTAACCCAGCTCTCTTTGATTCTCAGATGAAGAGGAAGAGAAAGCAAACTAGAGGGATTGAGGGTGGCAAGAAGAAAAGACAGTGAGCAGGGGGAAGAAGAGGAGAGGAGGGAATTGCATTCTCGAATTCAGCCCAACGTCAGCAATATCCAGTTCAAGGCCAGGAATGGATTTCTAGGCTCCAGATGCTCATGGATAGACCCAAGGCCATTTCCTTCAGGAAGACTTTCGTGCATTAATTTTGTTCCTTCCAAACTAGCCTCTGTCCTATCTGCCTCAGTTATTTCAGTCATTCAGTCTATTCAATTGAGAACTTTATTATAAACTCACAAGTTGTTCTCCAACTGTTGTGTCAGGTTTTTTTTTAAGCCAGAACTGACGATGGTCAGAGACTGAGAGATGGGGTAAGGGTGGAGCAAGGGGCAGAGGGCAGAGGATTAGGAATGCCAAGATCAAGAAAGAGTAAGGGGCGGAGGCAGGGCTCACTGTGAAGCTGCAGTGACTGACTTTGAATCACTTTGCTTCTCAGCCACAGTCCACAGGTTACAGAGCCCTAAATGGCCATGCCAGTGCTAGTCACAGGTTTCCAGAAATCCTGGAGACTCTGCTGGGACAATCCATTCCCCTAAAATAACATCTTTTCTTCAGTCCTCAAGTTACCTCCTCTGTGTGTGGGGAGCTGGG
>NW_011494753.1:9276349-9277872 GCF_000754665.1 Bison bison bison | reverse complement strand
TGCTCTTCCGATCTGGGAGGGCTTACCTCCCTGAGTATTTCCTGTGTGTACAGCCAGGCCACAGACCCCAGACCCTCGGGGCCTGACCCACGAACTGGGGGACCAGGACATGCAGGCAGTGGCTGCAGAGGAAAGATTACCGCGCACAGGAGGGAACCAGCTCCAGGCTTCCTGCCAGATGCAAGGGGTGCTCCGGCGGTTTCCTTTCCAGGCAGAGCTCCGCCAGACTCATCCTGTCCCTGACGCTGCCTCCTTCACCTCTTGGCTGGTTTGAGACCATGAGGCTGTACCACCCCAGCACTCCCAAGGCCCTTTCTCCCCAGGACAAGAGAGAGTTGATCTGAGCAGAATGCGGGTGGCCTGTCCAGTGCAGGGCAGAGTAAGGTACCCAAGGATGAGGGGAGCAGCAAGTGTTAAGCCGCTCAGTCAGTGTCTGACTCTTTGCAACTCCATGGACTGTAGTCTGCCAGGCTCCTCTGTCTGTAGAATTCTCCAGGCAAGAATACTGGAGTGGGCAGCCATTCCCTTCTCCAGGGGATTTTCCCAACCCAGGGATCGAACCTAGATCTCCTGCATCCCAGGCAGATTCTTGACCGTCTGAGCCACCAGGGAAGGACAGAAAGAGGAGCAAGGTGCAAGCCAAATCTGGCTGCTGAGCCCTTGTGGGGGGCTGCTGCTCAACTCCTTTAAGGCCATAAGAGGCCTCTTGGGAAATAAGGACTGGGGGAAATGGGGTGTGGGGGACGGGGGTGGGGGTGGGGAGGAGGCCACCGCAGCTTTGGGCCGGGAGCTGCAGGGCCCTCAGGGGCCGTGGGCCCTCCTCGCACCTCACTCACCTCTCTAAGAGATCCTGAAGGTGTAAGGACAAGCTCCTGCGAGCCAGGCGGAGCTATTTAAGAGGGAAACTGTGGCCTGGAAATTCCCCGTGATGAAATTTCTGGAAACATGAACTTGAAAATTCCTTGCTGCGGCTCTGTGAGCCATCCTGGGGGCTCCTGCACGCTAGGCCCTGGAGCTTCCTCCCACGCAGGGGTGGGAGCGAGAATGGGAGCGGGAGGCTGGGGAGGTGTGTTCCCTCCCCTCACTTTTACCTCTTGCAAACAATCGCAGTTTTGTTTCAAGGAAATGATTCTGTTCCCGAGGAGCCTTTTAAATGATGCTTTCAAGGGTCTTTTTTTTTTTTTTTTAATTTTTTCCATTTAAAACATTTTTTTTTTTTTTTTGCCCTGGAGGGGGAAAAAAGAGAGGAGAGAAAGCTAATAAAGCAATCTCCAAATGCTGAGCACCTGGCTCTAAGCCTGCGGATTCTGGTTGTAGCTTTGGCACCAACAGGCTGGGGGGCTTTCATTAAAAAGAAGCGGAGGGGAATGAGCAGTCAGTGGCCCGACCCGCTTGCCTGCCGCCGGCTGTCCGTCTGGGCGTCTGTCTCCCTTTGTTCCCGCCTTCCTCCCCTCCCCCACCCCGTCTCGGATTCTCTCCATCCCCTTCGGCTCGCAGCTCGGGCTGGCTCTCCAGCCCCGAAC
>NW_011494753.1:9274870-9276249 GCF_000754665.1 Bison bison bison | reverse complement strand
AGGCATCCTTCTGCCTTCCGGCCAGCGCGCTCCAGGCCTTCACTCTCTTCCCCTTTCTGCTCCGCTTTTCAATTTATTCTGCTTTTTATTGCTCGCTATTGCAGAGACTATTGCCCTGGAGACAGGAATGGTTCTAGTAGTGAAAGGCACACTCGGTGGATTTCATTAACATTCCTGCCCGGCTCGTCTGGGGTGGGGGCGGGGAGCTGACCCGGGAGGGCAGCTGGGTGCCTCTTTGCTCCCACCCCTACGCCTCAGTGCCAGGCCTTTAGGGTCAGGGGCCTCTGCCCGACTGTACCCAGTCTTGTGGTGGAAGGGGAGGGCCCATAGCCCATTTCACAGGTGGGGAAACCGAGGCTTGGACTGCTACTAACAAGATGGGAAGGGCGAGAACAGGTTAGATAAGGACTGCCAGCCCCCTCCCCAGCTAATGCCCCAGTTCCTCGGTATTGGGGGCCCCATGTCACCCTCCCCTCTCCCTTCCTGTGCTCCATCACGTGACAGAGGCTGTGAGCAGGTCAGCTCCTCCTTGCAAATGAGGCAGTTTTATGGGTTTTAGAAAAACACTCCAATTGTTCCCTCAATTACCCTGAGCGGATTGAATATATTAATCTCTCTCTTAACTCGAGTGAGAGACTCGGCTGCTGCCCCTCCCCCAGCCACCAGCATCCCTTCACCGCACGTGCCAGGGAGTGACTCCCAATCCCTGCTCCCCTGACCTGGGCCCCTGAGCAGGTCAGCCTGGGTCCAGGCAGCATACTTCTGCTGTGCCTAACACACACACACACGTGTGCACATGTGCACACTCACACATGCACACACTCATAGACACACACACACACACTCATACACAGACACACGCGGCTGCTTTACATTTCTCTCTCAATTCGTATTGATTTTCTCCTTTGCCGCTATTTGGAAGAATTTTTTCCTTGTGTAAAGTTGATCAAGGGGCTGAGGGGGGCGGGAGGGGAATGTGGGCAGCTCCCCCTTCTGCTCCTGTGACAACTGCCTCCAGCTTAAACACACTCTGCCCCAGGCAGCCGAGCTCCGTTAAAAGCTACCTGAGGTTTCCCTTTGTAGCTCGATTTTCTTTTATTTCTGGGGAACAAAGACTCTGTCAAGGCGTTCCCAGAGAGTGCTGTCACCCATGCAGGGAAGGGTGTAGACCCATCACCAGTCACCCAGGTGGAGAGGCCAGGCTGGTAGGAGAGGCGGGGCTGGCCCTGGCCGGCCCCAGGGAGGATGGGGGTGAGGGACATGGCCAGTGCCCCCTCAGGAAGAGAAAGGCTCTTGGCTATTTGTACCACAATGACCCTGCCAGCTGTCTTCTGTCCCCTCGTGCTCCTGGGTGGCACTGAAAGATTTTCTGCCCATGG